>NC_133617.1:144846920-145446920 GCF_048593235.1 Sminthopsis crassicaudata
TATATATATATATATAAATAAATAAATATATATATATATATACATACATATACTGGATCTAACATGTATTTCAACATATTGAACATGTATTGGACAACCTGCCAGTTAGGGTGGGGGGCATGAGGGGAACATTTGCTACAAAAGATTTTGCAAGGGTCAATGTTGGAAAAATTACCCATGCATATGATTTGTAAATAAAAAGCTTAAAAAAAAGAATGTTAGAATTTACTTGTAAATTAAACAAATACTATGGTGTGTTCACTACTATTATTGTTATTAAAAGTCAGAAAGGGGGCAGCTAGGTGGCGCAGTGGACAGAGCACTAGCCTTGAATTCAGGAGGACCCAAGTTCAAATCAAATCAAGTGTCTCAGACACTTAACACTTCCTAGCTGTGTGACCCTGGGCAAGTCACTTAACCCCAGCCTCAGGGGGAAAAAAAAAAAGTCAGAAAGACCAAAATCTTGATACTAAACTAAACTACTAGATAGTATGATAATAGACATTCAAAATTAACTTAATTCTATAAGAAGTGACCAGGACTTCTGGGTCACATAGCCAAAATGGAGGAATTGACATTTTCTTCTTCAAATAGAAATTGTGAACCAACAATAAAGCAATTTCTATTTTATTTATGGCATAGATAGGTAGAACCTCCCACCCCCGAAAAAGTTTTTAAAAATTAATTGATGTTTCTCTATTGTCCACAATGCAGCATGCACCAACAAGCCAAGGACCCAACTTGCAGGCCTGTTATAATGAATTTGCCTACCTTGTTCTCCCCTCCCTCTTTCTAAGGGTTTAGACTCTAGACCATAGAAGTTTGAGAGACAACTAAGAAGCTTTGAGATCTATCTTCCAGAGAAGTATAAGTGATGAGGGAGTTGGATAATGAGCAATAAGGGGAAATGATGGAATTTATCAAAGATAACAAGAAAAAATAAACAAGAGACTGGAACATAAGCAGAAATATCAAAGGGGAAAATATTAATAGCAGAAGGAAAAATAGCCTCCAGAGCTACTAAGGGACATCTTGGAATAATGTAAAACAAAGGAAAATGATCCAACACTTGAAAAGACAGAAAACCATGTAGAATGAGATAAGTACATGGAAAATCAATATATAATTTCTAAATGTTTTTGAAAAAGTAAGAATGATGAAAGTAAAATTTATGGTCTCCAGAGCAAAAATAAATTACATAAGACAAAAACTTGAATCCATTGGTTTCATAAAAGAAAAAACGAAGGATTAGGAACACAAAAATACATAAATTAGTGACAATCTGAAAGAAGAGAAACAAAAAACAGTAGTACAAAAACAAAATATATTTTCTATCCTAAGCAGAATGTAATTATCCCAAAGATAGGGGATGGGGCAACTTAAGGATTATGAATATCTCAGAGAAACAGAATAGGTTAAAAAACTTCAACACCATCATTCAAGAAAAATGCCAAAACAACTGAATCCAGAAAAATGAAATGCCATATTGAAAAAGAATTGAAAGAGGTTACATAACATCTCCAGAAAAGAGAACAAACTCAAGTCTGCAAATTCCAAGACAGTGGTTAAATTTAATAATTGAAATCTGCAAATGATCACCAGAAAAACATCAAAATATACAGTAAAAGAAACTGAAATAACATTAGACTATTCTGCACTCATCATAATATTCAGGAGAGAATAGGATAATATGTTCCCCAAAGCAATGGAACTCAGGATGAAGTCCAGCATGACCTACCTTGCAAATATGCACTTAAGTATAAATGAGAAAAGATGGACATTTAATTATAAAAAGGCATTTCAAACATTCTTAAAAAGAAAATCAGATCTGGAAAAAAAAATGTTTCCTTCTGGAAACCCCAGAACAAGGAAATTCAGGAGGGATGAGCAAATGCTAATACCCAGGACAGCAATAGAACTGAGAGTAGACTAGTAGAGACTCCTTTTTAATGAACATCCAACAGGGTCCAAATTAGGTAGAGGTAACTATGAAGAGGCAAACAAAGTCATTATGGACAGAGCACTGCAACACAATGCCTACAGAAGAATCAATGTTGTTTTTTTTTTTTTCTTGGAAAGGGAGCGCAAAATTACATAATGAATGAGTAGGTACATGAAAGAGTAGAATTTGATCAAACTGAGGGCTAACAAAGAAAAAGAAGTTTTAGGAAAAATAGAGTCTGTAATTGAGTAAGTAAAGAGAGAAGGAAGATTGAGAACAGACATATTAGAAAACAAAATTTAACAATCTTTTGCTTATAAGAACACATATATTATGTGTTGTGTATATGTATATAAATGTACACATATATACATTTATAATGAAATTTATGATATATATTTTTTCTTAGGGAATTGGTTAATAGCTTGTTCTATTTCTTTTTCTGAAATGGGACTATTTAGACTACTTACTTCTTCCTCTGTTAATCTGGGCAAGCTATATTTTTGAAGGTATTCTTCCATTTCACTTAAGTTATCGAATTTATTGGCATAAAGTTGAGCAAAGTAGCTCCTAACTATGTTCTAATTTCCTCTTCATTAGTGGTGAGTTCTCGCTTTTCATTTTTAAGACTAACAATTTGCTTTTCCTCTTTCCTTTTTTAAATCAGATTTATTAAGGGTTTGTCTATTTTGTTGGTTTTTTCATAGAACCAACTCTTAGTTTTATTAATTAAATCAATAGTTTTTTTATTTTTAATTTTATTAACCTCACCTTTTATTTTTAGAATTTCAAATTCTGTGTTTGGGGGTTTTTAATTTGTTCCTTTTCTAGCAATTTTAGTTGTAAGCCCAATTCATTGACTCTCTCTTTCTCTATTTTATGCAAGTAGGCCTCTAGAGATATAAAACTTCCTCTTATTACTGCTTTGGCTGTATCCCACATATTTTATATACATATTTATGATAAGTACACAAGATAAAACTGAGGAGATGGAAAAATAATTTACTACGCATCAAACCATCATGGAAAAAACATTGAAATATGATATAAAAAGTAAAAAAATAGTAAATATATCCTTTGCAGATTAATTAACTTTTAGCAAATTATATTAAAAAGGAGAAAACAAAATCAATATACTACCAAAAGACCGATGTGAAATTGCATACCAGAAAAAAATCTTTAAAAGCATCAGAGTATAGGTGCTAACAAATCCAAAAATACAAAAGAAAGAGTAATAATCTTCAAATGTATAAAATATCAAACTATACAAACTCCAGAAAGAAATAATATATACCTCTATCTCAAACAAAGAAATAGATCATGATATAAAGAACTACCAAAGAAAAAATGTCAAAAATGTCTAGTCAAAATGAATTCACAAAAGAAAAATTCTATCAGGCTTTTAAAGAACAATAAATATTCTTACTTTTCAAATTATTGTCAAAAAATAAAGCATCTTATCAGAACACTTACAGTCTTAATACATAACCAGAAAGACAAAATACAGAAGGAAAACTATAGGTCAACATCATTAATGAATATTGATTCAAAAATTTTAAACAATATCTTGTCACTACAGTAATTTATTCAAAAAATAATTCATTATGACCAGGCAGAATTTATACCAGGAATGCCAAGATGGTTCAATATTAGGAAAATAATCAACATAATTAATCATATTAAAAACCAAAACAGCCCAAACCTCATAATTATCTCATCAGACATAGGAAAACTTTTAAACAAAGTACAGAACATTTTTGCTAAAAGCAAACAAAAATCCCACCTAACTCTACAAAATATAAAAATAAAATAAAAAAACAACTATTTAATTGCAAAAGAAAACATCATATGCAATGAAGATATAGTAGAACCTTTTCTGATGTAATATGGGAGTGAAATAATGATGCTAACTCTTCCAATTATTATTTGAAATCATTCTGGAAATGCTAGCAAGAGTACTAAAGTAAAGAGAAAGAAAATAAAGGCTTAAAGACAGGTAAAGAGGAGAGAAAATTGTCCTGATTTGTTGATGATAAGATAATATTGGAAACCAATAAGAAATCATCAAAAATACTAAATTAATTCATTATTAACTTCAGTAAAGTTTCAAGCTACAAAATAAATCTTCAAGAACCTTTCCTTGTAAGATCAGGAGTGAAACAAGGTTGCCCACTATCACCATTACTATTCAATATAGTACTAGAAATGCTAGCCTCGGAAATAAGAGCCGAGAAAGAGATTCAAGGAATTAGAGTAAGAAATGAGGAAATGAAACTATCACTCTTTGCAGATGACATGATGGTATACTTAGAGAACCCCAAAGACTCTGCTAAAAAGCTATTAGAAATCATTCAGAACTTTAGCAAAGTTGCAGGATACAAAATAAATCCACATAAATCCTCAGCATTTTTATACATTACCAACACAATCCAACAGCAAGAGATACAAAGAGAAATTCTATTTAAAATAACTGTCGATAGTATAAAATATTTGGGACTATATCTACCAAAGGAATTATATGAGCAAAATTACGAAACACTTGCCACAAAAATAAAGTCAGATTTAAATAATTGGAAAGACATTAAGTGCTCTTGGATAGCCCGAGTGAATATAATTAAGATGACAGTACTCCCTAAACTAATCTATCTATTTAGTGCTATACCAATCAGACTCCCAAGAAACTATTTTAATGACCTAGAAAAAATAACAACAGAATTCATATGGAAGAACAAAAGATCGAGAATTTCAAGGGAAGTAATGAAAAAAAAATTAAATGAAGGTGGTCTAGCTGTACCTGATCTAGAACTATATTATAAAGCAGCAGTCACCAAAACCATTTGGTATTGGCTAAGAAATAGACTAGTTGATCAGTGGCATAGGTTAGGTTCACAGGGCAAGATAGTGAATAAAAATAGCAATCTAGTGTTTGATAAACCCAAACATCCCAAATCTTGGGATAAGAATTCATTATTTGACAAAAACTGCTGGGAAAACTGGAAATTAGTATGGCAGAAACTAGGCATGGACCCACATTTAACACCACATACTAAGATAAGATCAAAATGGGTCCAAGATTTGGGCATAAAGAATGAAATCATAAATAAATTGAAGGAACATGGGATGGTTTACCTCTTGAACTTGTGGAGGAGAGGAAGGAGTTTGTGTCCAAGGGAGAACTAGAGACTATTATTGATCACAAAATAGAAAATTTTGATTATGCCAAATTAAAAAGTTTCTGCACAAACAAAACTAATGCAAACAAGATTAGAAGGGAAGTAACAAATTGGGAAAACATTTTTACAGTTAAAGGTTCTGATAAAGGCCTCATCTCCAAAATATACAGAGAATTGACTTTAATTTATAAGAAATCAAGCCATTCTCCAATTGATAAATGGTCAAAGGATATGAACAGACAATTTTCAGATGATGAAATTAAAACTATTTCCACTCATATGAAAGCGTGTTCCAAATCACTATTGATTAGAGAAATGCAAATTAAGACAACTCTGAGATATCATTACACACCTGTCAGATTGGCTAAGATGATAGGATCTAATAATGATGAATGTTGGAGGGACTGTGGGAAAACTGGGACACTGATGCATTATTGGTGGAGTTGTGAAAAAATCCAACCATTCTGGAGAGCAATCTGGAACTATGCCCAAAAAGTTATCAAAATGTGCATACCCTTTGACCCAGCAGTGCTACTACTGGGCTTATACCCCAAGGAAATACTAAAGAAGGGAAAGGAACCTGTATGTGCCAAAATATTTGTGGCAGCCCTTTTTGTAGTGGCTAGAAGCTGGAAGATGAATGGATGTCCATCAATTGGAGAATGGTTGGAGAAATTATGGTATATGAATGTTATGGAATGTTATTATTCTATAAGAAATGACCAAGAGGAGGAATACAGAGAGGCTTGGAGAGACTTACATCAACTGATGCTAAGTGAAACGAGCAGAACTAGGGGATCATTATACACTTCAACAATAATACTGTATGAGGATGTATTCTGATGGAAGTGGATATCTTCAACATAGAGAAGAGCTAATCCAATTCCAATTGATCAATGATGGACAGAATCAGCTACATCCAGAAAAGGAACATTGGGAAATGAGTGTAAACTGTGAGCATTGTTTTTGTTTTGTTTTGTTTTGTTCCTCTTCCCAGATTATTTTTACCTTCTGAATACAATCCTTCCTTTGCAACAACAACAACAACAAAATTCGGTTCTGCACATATATATTGTACCTAGGATATAGTATAAGATATTTAATATGTATGGGAATGCCTGCCATCTAGGGGAGGGGGTGGAGGGAAGGAGGGGAAAAACTTGGAACAGAAGGGAGTACAAGGGATAATGTTAAAAAAAAATTACCTATGCATATGTACTGTCAAAGAAAATGTTATAATTATAAAAATTAATAAAAAAAAAATAAAAGAAAATTAAAAAAAGAAAAAGCAAAAAAATTAAAAAAACACAAAATAAAACTTCAAAAATGAGCAATAATGCAATATAACAATAAAACACAAGAAGCCATAATAGTAGGGGAAATTCCATACCAAATAACTATAAAATGCATAAAATATCTGGGAATTGACCTTTCAAAGCACACACAAGATTTGTGTAGATTCAATCATAAAGAAATAAAGAACAATTTACATAAGTGAAGGAATATTCAGTACTCATGGCTTGGCCATGCCAATATAATAAAAATGACAATACTGTCAAATTTAATTTACATTTTAAATTCTACATCAATCAAATTGCATTGGAGTTGCTTTATGGAACTTAGTAAAATAATACAAAAATTTACTGGGAAAACCAAAATATCCAGAATATCAAAGGAAATAATGAAAAGAATGAGGAGCAACAGCACTTTGAGACCTCAACTATATTTAAAAGCATGAATCATCAAAACCACCTGGTACTGATTAAAAAATAGAGCAGATCAATGAACAGATTAGCAAGCAAGACTCCAACACAATAGAACTAAGTAATCTAGTGTCTAATGAAAAGAATAAATTAACTAGGGAATATTTTATGTGATTGCTGGGAAAACTAGAAAGTAGTCTAGCAAAAATTAGGCTTATAACCAATATTTTACACCACATTCCACAATACATTCTAAATAGATATGACCTTAATGTTAAAGACCATATTATTTTGTAAAATTAAAAATGAAGCAGAAGAGAACATATACTTTTTATATCTATGGGAAAGAGATAGAAGCAGTTATAAAATGTTATATTGATAACTGATTATACAAAACTGAAAAGCTTTTGCACAAGCAAAATTAACACAGGATGAGAAGGGAAGTGATCAAATGAGGAAAAAAATTATATCAAATTTTTTCTATAAAAATTTTACATCCAAGATGTATAAAAACATGTACATATTTATACATGTGCACATATACATATATAAGTACACATATATATTTATGAGTATAAATGTGTGTATATAGACACATATATGTATATAAACTAATAGCTATTCCCAAAAGATAAATCATCAAAGGATATGAACAAGATTTTGGAAAAAAAAGAACCACTAACTAGTACAAGCACATGAAAAATGCTCCAAATCATTAATAAGAGAATTGCAAATCAAAGCAACTCTGAGGTTTCATCTCACATCCTGCAAGTTGGCAAAGATGAACAAAAATGGCAATTTTGAAAGTTGAGAAAAACTATGGAATGATAGGCACACTATACATTGTTGATGAGACTGTGAAGTGGTATAATCATTTCAGAAAGCAATTTGGAATTATGCAAATAAAGTACACCAGAAGATTTCTGTCTCATCTATCTATCTATCTATCTATCTATCTATCTATCTATCTATCTAATTTTTATGATAACAAAGAACTGGAAACAAAATAGATGCCTATCAGTTGGGAAATGGCTGAACAAACTGGTACACAAAAGCAATGAAATATTACTTTCTTCTAGCAAGTTATATATGTGAAGAATACAAAGAAATATGGAAAGATCTAATGATGAACTAATAAAGAATAAAATAAGGAGACCCAAGAAAAAATACACACAATAACTGCAACAAGAAACACATACAAGCCAATGTAACAAAATTATAGAAATAAAATGTGATCTGGATGAAGACATAGGAAGAGCCATCCTTATTGCTTCATGGAGGTGGGAAGTGCACAAGTATAATATATTACAAATGGTTTTGGACTTTTTCAATGTACTAATTAGTTATCATGATTTTTTTTCCTTCTTTTTCTTTCTTCTTTTGATTTTGTCTTTTTAAAATATCTCTTGCTATATGAGGTGATTCTCTGGGCATGAGGTAGAGAATTATGCTGGAAAAATCATAATAATACATAAAAAAGAAGATATCCATAAAACATACAAAATTTGTTAGTAGATGGTACAGTGGATAGAGCACTGAGTTTAGAGGCAGGAAGACCTGAGTTCAAATCTAGCCTCAGAGACTTTAGAGGTCTAAGCAAGTTATTTAATTTCTTCTACCTCAGTTTCATTGTTTGGGTTCCAACTCAGATTGAATGTAAATAGCAATCATTTCTACTTTGGCCAGAAATTCTGAATATTTTCCCCTCCCAGATTTATTTATTTAGATTTTTTTTTTGACTAGGTGAAAGAGGAGATTGTTTGTCTCAATTGCTACCTATCCCTAATCACTTTAGCTTAAAAAGGCCAAGGTCTCCCACTGCATCCAGAGCCATGTCCAGTCATCCTGAAATATATCTGATCAGTGGACTCAGATGGCTCTGAGGGAGTGGAAGGAAGGCAACTGAGGCAGGTGACCTTGCACAGCCCTCCCTCACTTAAGTCTATCTCCCTAGTGCCATGGTGCTCTTTGAGAAGAAAGGACAAAAAACAACTTCCTGGGCTTGACTTAAGGATGAAAATGAAATAATTGTAACATGCACAGTGGTAGCATATAGTAGGCACTTAATAAATGCTTACTGACTGATTGCAGACACTACTATTTTACATTCTTAAAAATATTTTCTCATTTATTTAAAATATGCTTTTAAATATCCAGAGAAAAATTTGGATTTTCACATTGGGAATGGGTTCAAAAGTGGGTTATAGATAAGAAAATTACCCATGCATATGTTTTGTAAATAAAAATCGGTTTAATAAAAAAAAAAAAAAAAAAGGTGAACAGCAGAGGACAAAAGAACAATTTACAAGTAAAGAAAAGATGGACATTCATGAATATAACTTTTATATATACATATGTATGTATATATATATATATATATATATATATATATATATATATATATATATATATATACACACACACACACACACACACACTTTCTTGATGTAGTAATTTTTTATTATATATTTTGAATCCTCTCTGATGTCCTGTTGGACACATGACAATGTTCACTTTTGTTTTGCCTTATTTGCTTTTGTGTTCCTTTTCTATTTTTCTTTTTTCTTTTATTGATTTTTTTTCAAATGAAAAATGAAAAAAAAAAAGAAAATTTTGAGTTCTTCAAGAGAAGCCTTGGATTGAACCAGGATATAAGCAACATCTTACATCTTTGGTAGTAAATGTATAATACTAAATATCATCCTTTAGGACTAGCTTTGCATTTTCAACACAATTATGTGATGCCACGAAAGGAATTTGTAAAAATCAACTGAAATGTATATTAGAATTTATTACTCTTATTTTAATATCAACAAACATGTTAAGCAATGTATTAAATAAAGGCAACAATATTTAGAAACTGGAAGCTTATCTGTTCACTCCACAGATATACCTGAAGCTCCAGTACAAAGTTAATTAAGTTGTCCTGAAAACTGGCAGGAGCTTGATCATGGTCAAATCAAGGGGCCAAATCAATTACAAGGGACTACTTCCTCTTGTGAGAATATCCTTTTCCTAGTTCCCTGGTGTTTATAAGAACAATCTTTGCATTTATATCTTTGGTCAGTTTTCTCATAAAACAGCAGAACCAATTCTATAAGCTCTAATCTACTCAGCCCAGACAGAAGGACCTTTAACTGTTAGGGAATAAATCAGAAAAAGACTTGGGAATGCCTTTGATCCAAATGTAGGCATTACCAGAACTGTTTTTCCCCGTCTCCTGAGACAAAGAAAACATCTCAATAGACTTTCCAAACAGAAGTTCCTGATAAAAGACTACTCCATCACTATGAAACACTCATAAATCCTAACTCTTATGCCCTAAGAGGACTTAAGGTGAGTGATGGGAGAACAGGGACCTCTTAAAACAGGGCCAATGGTTATTCTTAAGAGCAAATTTCCAGATGTTCAACCTAACTTATAAAAGTAGGCACATACTCTGTTCTGATGAATAAATTCTGAGGAAAGCATCATCTTATGGAAGAACTTACCCAAAGAGATGCTCTCATGATTTTAAACTCATTCCTTGATACATAAGAGAATAGGAAAGAAGACAAATCCAGAACTACAACAATTGACTGAAGGGGAGGAAAAACTAAGTGAATTAATTTTTTTTAAATGGGTCAGAAATATTGGTTACTATCTCAGTCAAATAGTAAAAACTAAATATTTTGCTTGTTGGATAAGCTAACTAAGTCTCTGGGGAAGAACCTTATTAAGGACTTTGAAAAACATCCTCTGATTGTTAAGATTATTCATAAATAGATAGGGTGTGTGGGGGCATATGTCTGTTGGCTAAAAAAAAACAAAAAACTGAGCAGTTGTTAATGTCCCCATTAGAAAAGAACAATTAACAGATCTATGAATCACTGCTCAATTTAGACATAGAATATCAAATTACATTTTTCAGCTTAAAGCAGAACAACCTAAACTTGATTACAGGTGTCAATAAAATGAAAATATAGACTGAATTTGAGGCTTTGATGGTGGCTGATTAAAACACCCACACACATAGATAATAATCTTGATTTTTAGTAGAGTAAGAGAGAGTGAAAGACAAGAGAAATGATAACTATCTAGTAGGCCACATTAAAGACAGAACAAGAACTCATATTTATAGAAAAAATGAATGACTGAAAAATCTATTAATGTTAAGGTCTTATTTACACTTCTGCATGTCTTATTCACTGATTAATTCAATCTTATGACTTCTAACTTTTTAGCAGACATCTAAGCAATATTTGTCGATAAGATCAAATAATAAGAATAATAACTCACTTTGATACAGTGTTGTATTATGTAAAGGGCTAGAACTGAGCAGATGCACTTAACCAAGATAACCTAGCACTTAAGGCTAATTGCTAATTGGACAATTCTCTATTAACATATGCTTGGAGGATGACCTTACTCAACTCAGTGCTGGCTCAATCTGTGGATGTGGACAGAGAAGGGGAGGAGAGAGTTCAGAGGGTGGAGTAGGAAAGGCAGGATCATTCTTTGGAGGTGGAGAGAGAGAGAGGAGGTGTGGAGATTCCTATATCTTATCCCCTGAGGGCGACCCCAAAAGACCAAGAATTTTGTCTATCCTGACTTAGGCTGATTCTAATATATCCAGGGTACAAATGCAGTCACTACAGTATTATGTACAAAGCATTTCTGTACAACAGTGAAAAATACACATGTAACTATTTTTTAACTCTCCCCAAAAGGTATTTAAACTGAGACCCAGAGAAATTAAACAAATTGTTCACAATGATGAAGACAACAAATATTTTCCAATAGCATTGTGAAGTCAAATAGTACAAGTATTATTTTACTGATTTTATGGATGGAAAAACTGAAGTTTTAATTCTGATTCTCCAGACTCTGCCATCAGAAACTTAAGTAAGAAAGTCTTAAGTAATTTGGCTGAGATCACACAGATATTAGGTAACAAATTTCAAATTGGAAACCAATCCTTCTGAGTCTTACTAAGTCCAGTGATCTAAAGATAATTCCATTTTTGTTATGTTGTTACTGTTTTAATGGCTAATTTTTTTTAAAAAGTTCTATTTGCCTGAAATCTACCTCCTTAAAGTTCCTGCTCATTTGCTACTGGTTCTAGTCTCTCTCATCTTAATAGAATAAATCTAATTTCACCCATAAAATAATCCATTAAATACAATGACAGCTAATTCTTTCTTTCCCATTAAATATCTGTCATCTCACCATGATCCCTGATTTTTTTAGCCACCAAGGTATGGTTTCATTCTGGTCTACTTTCCTCTGGAAATGATTCAAGGTATGAATATCCTTTCCAAAGTGTGGCACCCAAAACTGAAAGGAATATCAAGCATGGACCTTCCTTATTCTGAATAAGGCAGCCTCTAAGAACCAAGACACAGCCAAAATTACTTGTTTTGGTTATTGAGTCACCTTTTTGACCCATATTGAACTTCTGAAACCACTAGGTTATTTTTCACACAAATGGCTATCTAATCACTGTTCTTCCACTCTATATTTGTGCTGCGTTGTTTTGTTCATTTGTTTGCTTATTTTTTTTGTTGTTGTTGTTTTGGGTTTATTTGGCTATTTTTTTTTTTTTTAGTGTGGTACTTAACAGTTATCCTATTGTACTTCATCTATTTTTATTTAGCTCATTGTTCCAGAAAACAGGGTCTTCAATCTGTCATCTACCATATGAGCTATTCTCCCCAGTTTCAGAATATCTGAAAATGGCATAAGCAAATAAACAGTTTCAATTTCTCCCAATGGCACCTTCATACAACTTGTCCAGGATCACACAGATAGTGAATGTCAAGAGTCTGATGCTACACTTGAACTCAGGCCCTCTTGACTCCAGGATCAGTGCTCTACTCACTATGTCATCTAGATGTTTCTTTTTCTTTTCTTTCAAGGTCAAACTCAAGTACCACTTTCTCAATGAAGATGGCCCTAATGCAGTCAGCTCAGTGATCCCTCTGTTTTCATTAGGTCAATAATTACATTATCCTTGGTATTAACCTCATTTATGTACACAGTTTATTCCTATTTATTGTACTATAAAGTTTCTAAAGGACAAAGACAATGTTATTTTTCACTTGTTTTTATTCCCAGTATTTAGAATGGCACTGGACCCATTTGAAGCACTTAATACATGTGTCTGAGCCAAACTTTTTGAATATGTATTTTCATCAAATTCACTGATTAATATTTTAAAGAGTACATGCCAAGAAATCTACTATCTATTTTACACTATTAATTTCTCTTCAGAATTTAATCATGACTCAAATATTCTCACATATGGTGTGACATGCAAATTACTACATAAGATTAGAACAGCTTCAATCTATCCTATTTAAACAAGTTATCAATTAGAAAAAAAAATAGATGAACACAATAAGACCTCAATTCCAAATACAAGTTTCTCCTAGAAAAGTTTCAGTAATACAAAACCTTTGTCAGAATGTAAAGCCTATAATAGTCTAGAATGACTTTAGTTAATTCTTAGTTTTAATCCTTTCTCTGATGCATATTTCCTTTGTAACCATAGGCAAGTTATTACTCCCTGGGCTTCTGTTTCCTCATGTTAAAAAATATGAGGAAATTGGTATAGATGGCATCTGGGATCCATTCCAGTTCTAAATCTATGATCTCTTGATTTATGATCTAAGGATTCTTATAAAGTTAAGAGTCATGTAAATAACAAAAGTCTGGAGTACAGGCTCTTCTGCATACATTGCAGAGGAGACTGATAGAAGACAATCAGTATCTCTTCACAAAATGATGAAAAGCAGTTTAATAGAAAATAAGTCTGTAGTAATATGGTATAAATCCACCTAAGACAGAACATCCTGAAATCATAATTAGTGCCTAAACTTTGGGGAAAAAAAGGAAAGAAATAGATGGAAAATTTAACAGATTTACTTAGAATTTTGTAATTATCACATCTCATCAGTGAATAGAGTAGGAGTATATCTTTGAACTCTATCAGTATAGCATGTAAGAACATGGTACGGATCCATAAAAATGAAGTCACAAAAAAAAACTAGAACTGATAAAAGAAAGCTTATTTTTAAACTATTTTTGAGATAGTATGATCCCAAAATTTTAGGAAAGATTACCAAAAAGGAAACTAATGTGATCAATCCTTGACTAAAACTCTATTAGCATAGAACTCTTCTCATTGATTGAGATTGATTATGCAATGATTCCCATCTGTATGAGACGCAGAGTTGACAGAAGTTTAAGAAAAGAGATAATCCTGATCTTCTGGCTTCCAGTTTTAAGAAAAAGAAAAAAGAAAAATAAACATGATTCCAGAATCTCTTATATTCCTGAAGCAAAAGAAAGATTCTGGGAAGAAGCCAACACAGCAAAGAACCAGCACCTCAATAATATTGTCTTCTAAAAAGTCTAAAACGAGATCTTTTTTATTGAAGGAAGAAGCAAGGAAGCCAGTATATTTCTTCTTTTAAGCTCTTGACAACTTTATCTTTCATAGAGACAAGGAGCATTGAATAAATTGATCTCTAACAATGAGGAGAGGCTTGTGCAAATTGATATTGAGTCAAGGTAACACTAAAAAAAAAATAATGGCAACTACCAATCTGTATGCTTGCTCTCTTATGATTACAAAAACTTCATAAGAGTGATCTATACATGCACATGAGAAATTAAGAAGCAGGATTTCAAAATGTTCTGCAACATATGGTTTATTTATTATAATTAATGAAAAAATTAATAGAAAACATAGCCTCCTTCCATTTGTATTGTTTCTGTATTTTTAGAAAACCATTTCAGAATTTTGAAAGTACAGCTTTTCTGACAAGGTCTCTCTCAATACATACATTAAAAGGACATAAAAATCTATGACAACAAAGTGAAGTGAACAGAACATGAAAACTTTGTCCAAAGTAACAACAATATCGTACAATGATCAACTCTGAATGACTTACCTATTCTCAGGAATACAAAAATCTGAGACAATTCCAAAAGACTTATGATGAAAAACGCTATCAACTTCCAGTGAAAGAACTGATGGAATCTGAATTCAGAATGAATTCTATTTCATACTTTCTTTTTGTGTTTTTCCTTTGTCTATGTTTTCTTTCACAACGTGATTAATATGGAAATATTGTTCTCATGACTACACATAATCTATATACAATTGCCTTCCATCTTAGGGAGAGCAAAAGGGAAAGAGAGGGAGAGAATTTGAAAATCAAATTCTTTTAAAAATGTTAAAATTTTCTTTTACATGTAATTAGAAAAAAATAATAACATGTAAAAAAAGAGTCTATGACAGGAATAAATATAAACATATTTTGTTCACCAATCTAAGCATTAACACCAACTGGGGAATCAAACACAGAGATGAAAATTTACTTAAGGCATTCACTAATTATTATGTGGAAGGTAACCTGTTTAGATTTCAAACAAAAGAAGGAATGAGTCTCTAAATGTTCCTGTTTATAAATGACATTATACTAATTTCATTGAGCTCTCAAAAATTATAAAATTATCTCAGTGAAATCCAAAAGGGATTAACTATTTATATAAGAAAAACAAAGTACATTAAAATATATAGTACCTAGATTATGAAATAAAGTTTATAACAGGTAGCTCATTTAGCTAGTTCATCAAATATAGGTAGCTATGTAGGCAGATAGATAGGTAGGTAGGTAGGTAGGTAGATAGATAGATAAATAGACAGACAACTATAGATAAGTAGGTAGATAAGTAGAGAGAGACAGATAGACAGAGGTATAGATATAGATATATACATTTTGATTAATCACTACAAATAGCTAATAGGTCCAAACTTGAATATGAAGAAATTTGGTTAAATCATAATTGGAAAACTATGCAGTGCTTTCAAAGTCCTAAACTACCTCATGTTATAAAAGCCCCACCCCCTTTTCTAGAACTAATAGTTTCTCAGTGATGTTAAATAGTAAAAATCATGAAATATCAAAAGTAATTAAGATTAATATTACAAATAATCCAAAAGGAAATGGAAATATGTATGGAGAACTTCAGTAGGCTGAAGTATGTTACTACTGATAACTTGCAAGCCAAAAGTGGTATAAAAAATATGGTATCAAAGTCATAGTTGACATAAAGAGAAGAAAAGTAATTCACATTTTAAGAAGGAAAAACTATAGATAGATAGCCTAAGGAAAATATCCCACATATTAAAATGATAATGAGATGCTCCAGGTATATTTTCTATGTAAGATTCTGTGAAAATACAGACAAAAAAACCATATAGGATACAAGGAATGGGGCAAGTACTCATACTAATAAAATCCCTAAGCTGCCAGAGTATGAAGTATGTGGTACTATATTACACCTATATAGTTTTACGTGTTTAAAAGACTTTCACAAATATTTTCTCACTTGTGTAATGTTCTGGTTAGCTTTCTGGAGGGCTTTCAGACAAGCCTCATCTCAGAAGAATAATCACCACGAGAATAGTCAGTGATAAAGTCCAAAATCTTTATTGTCTCCTTTACAGTCTATCTCTCTCTTGCCTAGGGCCAGGCTAGCTTTCTGGGGGACTTTCAGATGGGCCTTGGTCTTAGTGGAGGAATGCAGAAGGCAAGAGAGCCACCAAGATGGTGGGAGATGGAATGTCTGTGTCTGACTTTGTCCTCAATTTAAATACCCTATTATAATTACATCAACTGTACAACTATTATATCAACATGCCAAGTACTAAGTATATGTAAACTAGATAACCACTGTCTTATGGATTCCACTGAGTTAACATCCTGTTGTAAGAATCCTTGTTTCAAGCACATTACACACATGTTTGTTACAATAACACTAAATATTAAATATTTAATAATTTTAAATTAATTTAATTTTAATTTAATAATATTAAATAATAAATATTAAAATTAACACTTTTACAAAGTAGAAAATTGAAGTTCAGAGAAATCAAGTGAATGATTAAAGTTACTTGGCAAGAAAATAAGGATTTTGAAGCTCCAACACATATGTGTGTATGTGTGCGTCTATTTCTTTTTTTAGAATTCTTTGAACATGGTATAAGGACATTCTTGAAGGCAGGTCCTATCTTAGTTTTGTATCTGTATTCTCAGTATTCGACAAAGTAATAGATATACATACAGTATACAGAGATGACTGTTGGTATGTTCATGAAAAGATGGTATTCCTATACTAGGGCTTAGTGTTGTTCTAGAGACTGATGGGGGAATCTTCTAGTTTCTGGTTTAATATTAATTTGGAGTTAGTTACCTAAGCATTTCTCCTCCCATGAAGCTAGTCTATCTAGCCATTGCATTCCAGCAAGTTCTGTGAATTCCTATAAAAATCAAATGAGTGTTTTACTCTCCTTCAACTTTTACTATTGAGAAAAACAAAAGGGATTTTGTAAGAGGTATCAATCAGGTTCTCAGACTTAAAGAGGGCAAGGACAACAGACTTGAAGCATTAGCAATGGATTTTGTCCCTCTATATTTACTATATCTGTAACCTAAATATTACATTGTCACTTTCCATTCTAGATTAATTTCTGGACAATTATAGGGAAAGTGGAAAGAAAAGCTCTCACAGATAAATCTATTATATCTTCAGAAATGTAGCATTTTTTTTCAAATGATATCTAAGGACATCTTTATTTTTAATTAGACTTACTTGTTGAATTAACATACATCCATTTTCTCTTTCTCTTACCTTCTTCCCTACAGACAGAAAAAAAGAATGCCCCAAATATATAATAAACATGCATAATATAATAAACAGCAAGACATTTCTCGGTGTCATGTCCAGATAAAGTATGTGTCAGCTTGCATACTGAGGAAGAGTTGCAATGTTAAGTAAGAGTTACCTAGTTAGGTCATCTGTGCCTCTATCAACATATGTACAATGGAGGAGAAGTTTTTCGTTTTTTGTTTTTTTCTGAAAAGTAAAACTGCAAGTCCATTGGTTTTTGAAAACTAGATTTGCTCCTCTTTTAGTTGTTGGTGGATACTTGGAAAAGTCAATACTTACATATCTGAATGTGAGTGAGTGTTAAAATATTTGAGGTTTAGGGATGGTACTATCACTATTTATGTGACTTTGAACAAATCTTCTCCCTGGGTCACTTTTTTTAAAACCTGAAAAAATGATTTGAATTGGATGATAGCCCAAACCCTTTATGTTCTAAAATTCTGTTTCAATATAGCAAAACCTAAAATACACAGAGTATGTGAGAAATTTAAAGAAAATGTAGCCAATGGGGATAGAGACAGAAATTTGGTTATTATGCTTAGCTATTTCCCCCTAATGATGGAGAAAACAACAGAGCAAAGCCCACATAAAAAGTCAACATCATTTACTCTGCATATCAGGTATAAGAATTAACTAAGAATCCAAGAAGAAAACAATGTACTTTTGAAGCTATTAACTCATGGACTAAAAAAAATCAGCTTTTGACTGCTGCTGATACAAGTATTCCTTCTCCCCCAACCTTTGCTTAGTAAGTAGGAGCAATAAAATATTTATTGAAAATAACAGAATCCACCTTTTAAGGCAACAAAGTAGCTTGGGCATCCTACATGGCTACTAGAAAGAAGAGACTAAAATTGGCATTTCAAAGGTCAGCCAAATACTGTCCTTATTTGTCTAACACCAGGGGAGTTCTTATATCTGGCCCTACTTCTGGAAAAGATAAAAGAAAAAGGAACAAGAAAAACTATGTATGGAGGGGAGGGACTTTCATAGATACTATGATTCTTAATGATTCCTGATATAAAACCTGGCTAATGATCAGCTTATTGGTCATCATCCATCATGATGTATACACCCTAACCTGCTTCTTTCTAAAAGTCGCTTGTTTAATATTCAGAAGGAACAGCATTAACTGCCATGGGAATCAAATATAAGCAATTTCACAACCTATGAGATTGGATATTCATTGTATTTACTAGATGTTTAACAAATGTTTGTTCAAATGAATTCTACAAGTAAAGCTGTTCTTTTGGATGAATCTGATAGCTCCTAGAAGCCACTACTTCCAAAATGCACATTAGAAACAATATTCCAGAATACCACCAAAAACCCTGAGTGAAATTTCTGTGTAGCTCTGATTTAATTTAAGTCTGTCTAGCAGAGAATATCACCAATTCAAATCTGGACTGGTTAGTATTTATTTCCTTATTTTAATACAACATTCACAATTCTGGTATCAAGTTCAGATTGGCTACTGGAGGCTCATCTGCAAAAATGGTACAGTAGCTACTTTTCCCATATACATATAGATAGAGATTGGCAAGAGCTTAGGACACTAAAGGGAACATCTACAACAGAAGATTTTCCTCTTGCTGTTATAGAAGTGATTACCAAAAGTAAGTAGTTGATTATAATCCAGTATTTTAGAAACAAGAGCATAAGTGACATAGGTATCATCCTGAATTGAATATGGCAACATGGAAAGAGAAGCCATGATTGTAATAAATGTGTTTTCCATGCATTAATTCTTCTAATAATATTTTATTTTTCCAAATATAGGCAAAGGCATCTTTGCAAAACCTTGTCTTCCAAATTTTTCTTCCCTTCTCCCTCCCTTACTTTTCCTAAGACAGCAAGCAATTTGAATATAGGTTAAATATGTGCAATTCTTCTAGACACAGTTCCATATTCATTATGCTACACAAGAAAAAATCAGATCAAAAGGGGAAAAATATGAGAAAAGAAAATAAAGCAAGCAAACAACAACAAAGGTACAAATATTATGCTTTCATTCTTCATAATTTTCTCTCTGGATGTGGGTGGGCACTTTTCATAACAAGTCTATTGGAATTGTCTTGGATGACCAGATATGAATTTTAATGAAACTAGAAAGCAGAGGTACTATAGCGTGAGCAAGGGTGGAAGCTGAAGATGGAGGTTGAGAATCAGGATCTCAATGTTCCTTTTGCTAAGATGGCCATCATTGCATTCTAAGAATGAGCACAGAGCTTGTTTCTTGGTTGCTACTATCCTCCCAATACAGAGCACAATGAGCAAAAAAGTTAAGATCAAAAAGCTTTTTGTACAGTACAGCCTATCCAAATTGTGAGAAAATGAATTAAAAAGGAAATTGGCAGGAAAGCAAAGGGAATAATAGGCAAACTAGCACATACATATTTATGTATATGCCTCTAAAGGGAGCCAGTGAGAAATGTTAATCAATAACAAAAAAAACTGTTTTGAGTGTCTATTATGACATTGCTTTATTCAAAATATCTTAGGATTACTGAACATTTTAATAAAATGGAATTCTAAAGATCATCTAGTCTAAACCCCACATTTTATATGGAAAGAAACTTAGAAGAAATAATTTGACCATTTGATCATCACTAAATCTATCTATCTATCTGTCTATCATTTTTCTCCCTCCTTTAGATCAGCAGTTTTGATTTCACTCTTAAAAATCACTTTTTGATTTCACTCTCTAAAAATCACTGAAGACTCCCCCAAAGAGCTTTTGTTTATGTAGGTTATATTTATCATATTAGAAATTAAAACATAGTAGTATTATGAAAACAGTTTTGACCTTAAGAACCTCCCCAAACAGGATCAATGAATCACACTTCAAGAACTACTATTTTACACAGACAAAAGCACTCCACCCATGGAAAAGGATCTTCTTGATGGAAATCTTGGAAAATATAAACTTTCATATATTCTTGAATTAGACTGAGCACATCTTGATAAAAAAATAAATTGATAGACTTTTTACTTGTTGATCTTTAGCCTAAGGGTTTTTGCAACTAAAAAGAACCCCAAAATTCTACTTTTCATCAAGTCATACCACATAATAAACCTAGACTATCTAGAAAGATATTCAGTAAATTAGGATGAGGGATACCACTCCCCAGCAATGAAAAACTTGGAAACCATTTCTTTGATTCCATTTCATGCAGCTGTTTCACTGGAGGTCACAGCCCACCAAGTTCTTACTTGGATCTTTCAATATTCATTCCCTTTGAATGGAAAATGCAGATTTCTTTCTTGAGTTTCACTCTAACAGGACCATTTCCTCTTGAAGATAATCATTCACCCTTGTGTTTCTTGTGGAAGGAGGCTTTCATTCCATGGTTTGGGACTCACTGAGAGCTAAGAAGAGGACTGAGTTTTGTGTCTGACATACTTCTGCTCATTTTTGGCTGCTGTGGGACTTTGGGAAGAATAAGTAGAACTCTCCAATAAAGATGAAGTCATCAGAGTACCTCAATTTGGGACATGTGGATGACAACAACAGAATAAATAATACTATAAAGATCTGAAGAGTCAGAATAAACCTGATGCCTAAGAGACTTAGTTAAGTTTTTATCATATAAACTTAAATATTCTGAGACAGACACCTAAGAAAGTCATGAATTTCTGCCAGAGGGAATCAAAATCAAGGATAATTGATTTGAATTACAAACATGAATATAATACAGCGTGCATGTGCCTACATACTGTACCAAGACAGAACTGCTAAAGCAATGATTACAGAAATAATGTAATCTTATAAGTGAAGAACATAAGTCATAGTATTTGATAAAACTATAATATTTTCAATAAATACAGGTCTTTTGAAGCAGGGCTTCTTAAACTTTTCCCACTCACAACCCCTTTTCACCTGAGAAATTTTTAGATTATCCTGGGTATATAGATATATAAAATAGATATGCAAATCAAACATTTACTGATAATAAGTCATAAGTAAATCTACCTTAAAAAATTCTTTGGTATACATATATGGTATATACATAAATATACATTTATGACTTATTAAGTACAAAAGCAAATTTGCAAACTAAGGAGATATAATGAGATGCTTATTTATTTTTATATGCAAAATTAAATCTTGGTAGAATATTTGATACCTTTTACTATTGTCAAACTTTTTGTGACCCCCCCCACATTTAGTTGGTTGTAACTCACAGTTGAAGAAGCTTTGCTTTAAAGGAACAGGAACTTAAAAAGTAGAATGAACATTCTATTTTCTTACTGGTACCTCATATGGGGTAAACTGCTAACATTATTACTCCCACTGTTGAACTACAAGAAATAAATCTTTCTAAATCCATGAAGGCAACAACCAGAGTTTCGTCAAAGCCAGAAAACAGAGTCTATCTTGGGATGTTTCTCACGGTTCCAAGCAGTAAATCATAGAAGAGAAGGGGGAGGAGGAGGGAAGACATTTATTGAAATTAAATCATCAGCTTATAAACAATAGAGCTTTTTTTCCCATTGTGAAGACACTAAAAGAAAGGGGGAAACAACCTGAATAGGTTTTTTCATAAGTAGACCAGAAAAGATGGTGATCTGTCTTCAGTGACTTTTTTATTTAATGATGAGTGTATCATTGAATAAACAGCCTTAAAAATGTTAGAGACAGGAATGTGGACAGGGGAAATCTGAATTTAATGAAGGTGATTCTATACAGGAAAAATAAAAAGATTCCTTATTTTAAGATGGGACTATGAAGAGAGGAAGAAATGAACTATAGTGAAATACCAAGACAATTAAAAATAACAAACCTATCTAGCAACCAACTGGCAAACAGCTGTCAAATCCAAGTAAAATAAAACAAAACAAGAAAATCCCCTCTGTGTCACTCAATTTATCTCATACAATTTTTTGGGGGGAGGGGAGGAAGTTAAATCAAGTCCTACACAACATGGGATTTCAAAACCTATAAAGATTAATGAGAGCACTTCAAGGAAGACTTTGTAGCAATTCATTGAGCAGAACAGATTCTGTCATGCCATTTCACTTTATAATAGTTCGATAATTTTTGTAGAGCTTGGTGAATTGTTAAAAATTGGTTGATTACCTGGTCACCACAAATCTCTCAATACTCTGAAAAAATTATCTGTTTCCTTCCATAAATGGGGATGTGTCATCTAGGTGGAACATAAAGGACTCAAAAATTGCTGCCCTGATATAGCCTGAGTTTTAAAAAAAGTTATATGAATTTATAAATTAAGTTAAAATCCAAGGGTTTTAAAAGTGGGAACCAGGAGGCATGAAAAGAAAAACAAGCAGCAAAAAAGACTAAAAGCTCACCAAATATTAAGTGTGGTAACCAGATGTCCCTTTTGGACAAGAAACTCTCCCATCTAACTTCCTGTCCCTGCAAATTCATCTCTAAAGATGTTACTCATTGACAAGGCTTATGCTCTCCTGAGTCACGCTCTCTGCTTGTTTCTGCTTGCTCTCTACAACAGACATATTTGCTTGCCTTTATTATATTTCTATGTTCTAAGGCAATTTTATGGCTGCTGCCATCGATTCTACTGGCTGGTCATGCTTTTACTAATCATATTCATCTCTTCTCTGACTGACACATAATTCTTAGATTGGAGTATCCAATTGATGCCAGACATATAAAGAGTTAGAATAGGCAGCTCTAGATGATAAGATGAGGAACCAAAATATCAACTTCCATTGGAGCTCAAAAAAAAATTAATAAACTCATGATAGTCTATCAGTTAAAAGCTAGAGGGAAGAGCTAACACTACTTATGCTTTAATTTTAGAGTGTTTAGGTGACCAGGAAACTATGTCAATGACCCTTTAGTCCTCAGAACTCATTAAGGATCTAGGAAAATTTCAATACCTAAGGGAAAATTAATCTGACACTCATGGAACATGATTTTAGAATACTATTTCCTCCTCACATGTCCTTCATGCAAATACCCAAGCCACATAAGTTCCTTAGGCATTCCTTCTCTCCTCACTGCTGGTGTGTATGCATTATTGGGAGTATTTGTCACAGATCATTGGAAAGGAGTAAAAAGTAAAAACAAAACAAAACAAAAAAAAAAAAAACTGGCAAGGACAAAGAATATTCCATATCTAATTTTTTTCTCATGACATTATTTCACTAAATGATTTTATTTTGAATTAGAGCCATCATTTAAGACCCTGGTAAATGTAACACATTAGTGGTGCTCATGAGTTATGGTTTTATATGGATATGGTCCCACAGATCATCTTGAACTTGGGACAATTTTTCTGAAGGCCCTTTGTGTGTGTTTAGGGGTGAGAACTCCTACGTGTTCCTCCTAGGTTTGGTAAATGTTTACTTCTTTTCACAGTTTTGTGTTCCTCAGAATTACTCTTGCAGCTGTGACATGAAGGTCATTCCCATATATTCCAGGTTTTATCTTCTCCAGGCAAACCTTAACATATATGCTTTGCAAATAAGGATTCCATTTCTCTGGTCCTAAGCTAGGGTGTTATTTCCAAATCCACAATGAAATGGAAAGAGAGAATCTTACTATTAACATTATATCCTTAAATCAGTGTGAACACATGATGACAGCATGTAACTTATAAATGGGTAAGGCATTCATTTTTCCTAGCGCCTTAGTGCTAGGAAAGCATACTCTTAAACACAATTAACTGGTAAGGGCATTTCTGGTTGCCCATGGAAAAAAGTTAACAAGACTAGAGATGCTCTGGCTAGAAAGGTCTCATAAGGTTTTCTGCCTAGGCTTCCAATTATCTTCCAGCAAATGCTTCATTCAGTAGTTCTTACTGTCCTGTCTGCAATGAGCATTAGGACATGAGTTAAAATAGCTATCTCACAAATGAAAAGGGATCTCCTATCTTTCCCCAAAGGAAGAAATACAAGCATCCTTTCTGTGTCAAGGGAATAGAAGAACTAAATAATTTGATCTGGTTGTCATCTGTAAAAGCAGAGGACATTAGCATGAAAAATAACATTTAAGATGGATATATCCTGAGGGAAATTTTGATGAAGCAAATTAGACACAGTGAGATATAATAGAAATGTGTTTATATGCATAATCAATCAACCAAGTGCCTAATATATGTCCAATAATTTACCTATTCAGATAATACTTATCACTGCCAAATCAAAGTTTCAAAAAACATTCAATCCCACTAAGCTCCATGACAGTAGTAGTGGTGAAATTTAAAAAAAAAAAAAGTTAAAATATGAAAGATTCTCAGAAACTTTCATATACAAAAAAAAAAAAAAAAAAGAGTTGTCCACATGAAATTGCTATGGTATTTGGAATAAGCAATGGAGCTAATACTAAAAGTACATACTGTTGGGAAAATTGCTTTATCTTCGTAGACTTTAGCCTCTTCATCTGTCAATGGTCAGAAAAGGGAGATGAGATATCCTAGGAGAGAAATGGACAGTGGTCCAGTGTAATTGGATTACAAAGTATATAGAGGGAAGTAAAATATAAGAAGATGGGAAAGATGGGAAGAGGTCAGGTTGTAAAAGGACTTAAATACCAAAAAGAGAATTTTATATTTTAATGCAGAAGTAAGATTAACTCATTGATGTTTACTGAGAAGATTAGTGTTAACATTGTCTGATATGAGACTTACTTTGTGGAGGAGTAGAGATTGAATCTTCCTAGTTCAAGGAAGCTGGAAGTACAGCATCTCCCTCAAGGGTGGGTTAAGAAGGTCCTATCCTATTAAGAAGATGTAATAAGTCCTGGCTTCTCTACTTTGGGGACCAAAATGCCTCTAAAGTTTCAAGCAGAAACAAACTGGACATCTGGACAAGCTGATCATGAATCTTGGACTATGGATCTTGATCATGCTGCTTATCTTATTTGATATAATAGAAGGAAGAGGCAAATCAGAGGAGAGAGTTGGGTGAGATAGTAATTGGATTTTATAAATCAACCTTTTTTTGTGTTTGTTTGCTTGCTTTTTGGGGAATAATGCTCTTTTGCTCTCTCTTTTTTAGGTTCTTCACCCTGCCTATTCCTAGCATTTTCTAAAATCTTCTATGCCTAAAAATCTTCCATGGTACCTCATTTCCTGTGACCTCAGAAAACAGATTAAAGCATCAGATATAATAAATAATACACATCCCAACCTTAATTCACTATTGTACTCTTGTTTTGCTTGTTTTTTCCTTCCTCCAGGTCTTTTCCTGAATCATTGAGCTGCCCTGATGCCTCAATTGACAATAACTTCAGACATTGTACCCAATGATCCCGGAGTAACAAGAGTTAGGTATAATCTAAATGTGCTAAATTCAGTGAGCAGCCTCTTACAGGACATCATGGCTTAATGGTCATTTCTCTTAAAGCCTGGGAAACAACCTTTGTGATATTTCTTCCTGCTCATCTCCATTCTACTTTGGAGGGGCAAGCTGCTGACCTAGTTATGAAGTAGATGCCACCATAGTATCCTACCCTTGCTTTCTCTGACTCTCCCTCTGTCCTTCTCTGGTCTGAGTTAAACATGCTCAATAAAGCCCCCTTATTTATAGCATCATAGGCTGTTTTAGTTCTTCTGCAAAGCTTTTTTTTTTTTTTAAATCCCAGAGCCCCAGTATAGGTCAGGGACAGGTGGCAGAATTTAAGTCCTAATCATGGTCTTAGTGATGTTTTTCGGAGAAAGGAACTTGGAAAATTTGACTTTTCAAGGTCTCTTCCTTCTGGTTGATAATTCAGTTCCCTCTCCCCATATACTTTCAGGAACATTTCTCAAAGCTATCTATAGTTCCATTCATAGAGAGCTGCCACATACCCACACAGCTGGAAATATCCCTGTGAATCATTATTGTATATTACCTGTCATTTCAGGACTAAATCAAAATATGCCAGAAAAAACTATTAGAAAACTGAAGGGCAGGCAGAGGAGTCTGCTCTTAATGAACCTACAAAAAACAATTATCACAAAACAATAACAACAACAACAATGTTAATAATCACAATAATGCCTTACAAGAGCATAGAACTTTGGAATTTACAAATTTATTTCATTATTACTCCCTTGAATATTTTATATGAATAATCTGCTCATAGAGAATGGTGATGAGAGAGAACATCCTTTCATCCTACTCCAGTCTCTGTGCTTTGCCTCTGGCTGTCTTCATAACTGGAATGTTCTAGTTCCCTACCTCTGATTCGCATTTTCCCTTTTTCAAGACTCAGCTCAAATCCCAGGAGGCCTTCCCAGTCCAGTCCTTCTCAAACCTTATCCAGACCTAAGCAATGATCTCATGTATGTACATGTCATTCCCCCATTAGAATATGAGCTACTTGAGGTTAGAGACAATATGTTTGCCTGTCTTCCTGAGGATATCGCCTCACATGAAGTACTTGGCAAAAATAATTTAAAACACAAAATTCAATGTATTTCAAATGAATATGGAGTCAGAGAAGCTGGGATCCATTCTATTTCTGCCACTTATTATTTGTGTGACCATAAACAAGTTACTTCTATTCTCTAAGACTGACTTTCTAATCTGTCCAACAATTGTAACTGATGACCTCTAACATCCCTTTTAGCTCTAAATTTATCATCATATAATGTTCATATATCAATTATACATAATTGGAAAAAAAAGGAAGCAACCTGTTAGGATTACTAAGTGAGAACTCGGGTTGTCTGGACAGTGACAAGGTGAGAATTCAGGTTTTCTGGACAATTACAAGGTGAGAACTCAGGTTGACTTGATAGAGGGGGCAAGCTCATTGGCTGGAGTGGTTCTTCCCAGAAGCCCTTGCATTATCCCACGCCCATTCTCTGGGAGGATAAAAGAGACAGCACTGGGCCCAGAGAGCAGATCGGCCTGGAGAAGGATAAGAGCTGGAGGAGATTCAGAGCCAGGATTCAAGAAGAAAGACTCTGCATTGCATCAGGCTTGACGGGGCTCTCTGCAGGAAGGGAAGTCACTTCTAAGGACAAGAGTTAACAGCAACTGCCTGGAGACAACGGTTCGTTACAGGAAGAAGAATCTGTCTGAGAGATTTGAGTAGACACAGCAGATCTCTTCCCAGAGAGTGATCCGGCAGCTTCTAGAGACGACAGCTCGCTACAGCAACCTAAATATTTTACAATAGACAAATGGTGGAATATACTGTGGCACAAATAACTCAGTCAGAAAGCACTTATCAAGCATTCTCCCATGTACCAAACACTGTGCATTAATGTGATCACATCATAAAAAGTGATAAGTAAAAAGAAGGCATCCCAGAGCAGCAAATGGAATATTCAATTTATCATTTTAGGATCTGGGCTCTGAGGTCCTTCCAGCTCTAAATCTATAATGCTATGAAACTTTGAATACAAAGAAACTTTATACTTGTGAAACTGACTCCTTAAATTCAAATTCACTACATTATGGTTACCCCTATTAAATCATTCTTTTGGCAGAATTTGGCAAGAATAGCTTGGGAACTTGACTGTCATCCAGTCTATTCAATTCAGAAAGTATTTATTCTGCACCTACTATGCACCAGGCAAAATATTAGGCTCTGGGTATACATAAACTCCCTATTTTCAAGGAGTTTATATTCTGCAAAGGAAAAATAATAGGTATATGCATAAATAAATCTAAATATAAGGAACATAATTTCAAGAAACATGAACAACTGTCACAATCAGAAAAAGTCTCTAGTAGTAGTTGGTACCTGAGTCTTGAAGATTTTAGAGGGACTTCAAAGGTAGAGATATGTAGAGAAAGCATAATAGAATGAAGAGATGAAATTATAGATGTGTATTAATTCTAAAAATAAGAACAAGAATCAGATTTATGGAACACAGGGTTTTTTTTTTAATCCTTTAGTATATTTGTTTTGTCCCTTAAGTTATCTTCCTATCACCCAAAAATGTAATAAGTATGCCAGCTATACCTTTATTTAGATCCCTAAAGCACTTCATTTTATACCACCTTCTAAATTCAATGAAATTCAATTCAGTAACCATTTATTAAGCACATACTCTGCATCAAGCACAATGAATGATAAGCTTTGGAGATACAAAAAGAGGTAAAAAGCAATCACTGTCCTAAAGGATTTTACAATCTAAATTAATATAAAGTCATGAAAGTAACTTCTTTATGTCCAGTCATTCAAGGCAGGTCTGGATCCACTTAATTATACTCACTGTCTAGGTTACCTCTTTACATCAATTCATGATAGTAGCATCCTGCAAGCATCATGTTAATGAAGACTATGCCTAAGAACAAGGGGACAATATGATTGAGACTGATGTTCACATTAAAAAATAACCCTGAGAACAGATATTTTTAAAATGTTAATGCTTGTTTCATAGCTTTTAGCACAAGCTCAACTCCAAATTAATGAAACCATACAGAATTTAATGAAAACTACTATCAACTGTTCAATGTGGGTTAAAAATGTCATTCACATGACTTAATATAAAATTCTTCAATTATAGGAGATGAAATAACACTACTTGTTAATTGTTATTATATATATATATACATATATGTATATATATACATAACATGGATATATATTATATAGTTCACTTATATATTACTATTCTGTTAAATAATAGTAATTCCAAAATCAATAAAATATTATTTCACTTCTAAGGAGCTACAGCAAACCAGGAAATATGGAAGAGGCTTTTAAAAGTGATTCCTAGGTTGCAGTGTTGAAAACACAAATACTATCTCTGAAGCATTTCCTGGCTTGTATTTTCCTAGACACATTAATCAAGACAAAAACCAAGAATAGTTTCAATTAAAATTTAAAATGTATTCTTTTAAAAAGATGTCTCTATTATAGTGAAGAAACAATGATACAAGTACTGTTGGCCACAATAAGCGGTCTGTGCATGAACATTTTCTGTGGTATTGCCTTAAAATCTGTGGGTTTTAAATATATTAAAAACAAAAAGCCGGCTGGGAATAGATTAACTGGGAATAAAATGAGCACTGGACACAATACTTCTGTTTTCTCTGTCTCATGCCTTTAGCATAATTTTTTATCATTAAAAACAAAGTTGACTTTTGAGTAAATGAAATTATCCTGAGCAGTTCTTTCTTATGCCATTACTTTCTTTGTTCATAAATATTTTATATTTGTGCTTATAATTATATAAAAAATTCATGGAACAGAACAGGTGAGGTTCCCGTGGCTATGAAAAATATGCTAAGAAAAGTAATATTAACAGCTAGAAATTGTATAGTGACTACTATGTACCAGGAACTATAAGTGTTTTATAAATAGTGAGCCTTAACAATAAGCCTGGGAGGTAGATGCTATTGTTATTATCTCTATTTTACAGCACAGGAAATGGAAGGAAACACAGATTAAAGTGACTTGCCCAAAGTTTGAACTCAGGTCTTCCTAATTAGGGTAGAATGCTGGACTTGGAGCCAGGAAGACCTGAATTCAAAACTTAACTCAAAGACTTACTAGCTGTGTGACCCTGGATAAGTCATTTTACCCTGTTTGTATTAGTTTTCTCATCTGAAAATTGAACTAGAGAAGGAAATGGCAAATCAGGCCAGTATTTTTGCCAAGAAAACTCCAAAAAGATACCAAATTTGAAATTCTGAAAATAAAAGGGGAGATTAATAAAATTGAAAGTAAATAAAACCAAATTATTAAACTAATAAACAAAATTAAGAACTGTCTCATTTTAGAAAAAGAAATTGAATAAGCTATTAATCAATTCTTTAAGAAAAAATATCCAATTCCAGACAGATTTACATGTGAATTCTACCAAACATTTAAAGAATAATTAATTCCAATACTATGCATACTCTTTGGAAAAATGGAGAAAGAAGGAATCCTATTAAACTTTTTATGATACAGACATGGTACTGATACCTAAAACAGAGAAAGAAAATCATAGAACAATTTTCCTAATGGATATTGATACAAAAATCTTAAATAAAATATTAGCAAAGAGATTACCGCAAGTTATCCCCAGGATGATAGACCATAACCAAGTAGGATTTATACCAGGAAGGCAGGGCTGATCCAATATGTAGAAAACCATTAGCATAATTGACTATATCAATAATCAAAGTAACAAAAATCATATGATTACCTCAATATATATAGAAAAAGCATTTGACAAAATCCAACACCCATTCCTATTAAAAACACAAGAGAGAATAGGGATAAGTGGAGTTTTTCTTAACATGATCAATAGCATCAATTTACACCATCAGCGAGCATCAGATAAACTAGATAAACTAGAACCATTCCCAACAAGATTAGGGGTGAAACAAGGTTGCCCACTATCACCATTACTATTCAATATTGTATTAGAAATATTAGCTTTGGCAATAAGAGAAGAAAAGAGATTAAAGGAATTAGAATAGGTAAGGAGAAAACCAAATTATTACTCTTGGCAGATGATATAATGGTATACTTAGAGAATCCTAGGAAGTCAACTAAAAAAATACTAGAAACAGTTCACAACTTTAACAAAGCTGCAGGATACAAAATGAATTCACATAAATCATCAGCATTTTTATATTACCAACAAATTCCACCAGCAAAAGATAATAATTGTAGAGAATATAAAATATTTAGATGTCTATCTACCAAGACAACGTTAAGAACTATATGAACACAATTACAAAATATTTTCCACACAAATAAAGTCAGATCTAATCAACTGGAAAAATATAAAGTGCTCATGGATAGGTCAAGCTAATATAATAAAAATGGCAACACTACCTAAATTAATCTTCTTATTCAGTGCCATACCAAACTCCCAAGAAATTATTTCACAAAGCTAGAAAAAATAATAATAACAATCATCTGAAAGAACAAAAGGTTAAGAATTTCAAGGGAATTAATGAAACAATGCAAATGAAGGTAGTCTAGCTCTACCAGACCTAAAGTTATATTATAAACAGTAGTCATCAAAAGCATTTGGTACAGGTTAAGAAATAGAGTAGAAGATCAGTGGAATAGATTAGGTTCACAGGACAAAATAGTAAATGACTATAGTAATTTATTGTTTGACCCACCAAAATTTTATTTATCTTTTGATATAAGAACTCATTATTTGACAAAAAATGCAGGAAAAATTGGAAATTAATATGGTAGAAACTAAATGTTGAGCCACACCTAACACCATAAACATCACAAGAGAAATGCGTTCATGAATTAGACATAAAGATTAATATTGTAAGAAAATTAGGAAAACAAGGGATAGTTTACCTCTCAGATCTGTGGAAAAAGAAGGAATTTGTGGCCAAAGAAAAACTCAGGTACATTATTGAATGCAAAATAGATAATTTTGATTATATTAAGCTAAAAAGTTTTTGTATAAACAAAACTAATGTAGACAAAATTAGAAAAGAGGCAATAAACTAGATAAAGACTTACATTCAAGGGTTCTGACAAAGGCCTCATTTCTAAAACATATAGAGAATTGACTCAAATTTATAATAATTCAAGTCATTCCGCAATTGATAAATAATCAAAGGATATTGAAGAGGTAATTTTTAGATGAAGAAATTAAATCCATTTATAGTCATATTGCTCTAAATTATTATTGATCAGAGAAATGCAAATTAAGACAACTCTGAGGTACTACTACATTCCTCTCAGATTGGCTAAAATGACAGAAAAAGATAATGATGAATGTTGAAGGTGATATGGGGAAACTGGGACACTAATATATTATTGGTGGTCTTGTGAACTAATTCAACCATTCTGGAGAGCAATTTGGAACTATGCTCAAAAGGGCTATCAAATTGTGCATATTCTTTGATCCAGCAGTGTTTCTATTGGACTTATATCCTAAAGAGATCATAAAGAAGGGAAAGAGACCCACATGTGTAAAAATTTTTGTGACAGCCCTTTTAGTAGTGGCAAGAAACTGGAAACTGAGTGGATTCCCATCAGTTGGGGAATAGTTGAAGTATAGTATATGAATGTTATGGAATATTATTGTTCTATAAGAAATGATCAGCAGAATGATTTCAGAGAATCCTGGAGAGACCTACATGAACTCACAAGAAGACTGAGAGGCAGTTGCCAACTTTACCCACAGTTACTTTTGGGAAAGTGCTAGAAGCTGAAAGGAAGAGGAAAATCTTTTTTTTTTTTTTTTTTTTTTTAATTTTTTATTTTTTTTTATAATTATAACATTTTTTGACAGTACATATGCATGGGTAATTTTTTACAACATTATCCCTTGCACTTACTTCTATTCAGATTTTTTCCCTTCCTCCCCCAACCCCCTCCCCCAGATGGCAAGCAGTCTTATATATGTTAAATATATTACAGTATAATTTAGATACAATATATGTGTGTAGAACCGAATTTTTTGTTGCACAGGAAGAATTGGATTCAGAAGGTAAAAATAACAGTTTACATTCATTTCCCAGTGTTCCTTTTCTGGATGTAGCTGGTTCTGTCCATCATTAATCAATTGGAATTGGATTAGTTGGAAGAGGAAAATCTAGTGATTTAGGTCTGGAGCCAAAACTTGGGGCATATGCTTGTAGGAAGTTACATACTACTATGTAAGAGTCCTTTCCCCACAATGAAATATATGAATTTATCTTGAAGAGGGATTGGTTTAATCCTTTGCATTTGTACCTCAAGTGCCTAGAACAGTGCCATTGCACCTAGAAGATATTTAATTGCTGATAGACTGAATGATTGAAAAGTTACCTGGGAAATGTATAGCTCAGGTTCTTGATTTTTTAGCATGTTTAGGGAAAGGAGACAGCTTCACCTTCAACAACCACATGATCCAGGGAATCTAGCCAAGAATGTGGGAGCTGTAGTTCATAAAGAGCAGCCCAGTTGGGATCTCCATCCTCACTAATGTTCATGGCTTAGGTTCCCCAGAGCCTAATTATGTCATGACTTGCTATATCACCAACTCAGTCTGGCAGGAACCTTATGTAGTCACCTAATTCTGCTCTTCTTTCTCTAATGCTATTTTTTTTTTAAGGACAGCAATTGTAATGGATAAACAAATTGTGATCCATGAATATAACAAGATATCATTTTGCTGTAAAAATACGGAAAAACAGGGGAAGATTTACACAAATTGTTACAAAATAAACAGGAAAGTTACAGGTGTTTATATATACATCATATACATGTTTATAATTTTATATATACCTGTGTATATGTGTATCTCTATGTATATATACACATCTATATGTACCCATATAGACAGATAAATAAGTCAATATATATGTAAAACACCTACAACATATGGGGGAAAGAAAAGAAAAACTAAACTAAAAACTATGTAATTAAAATGACCAAGTTTATCCCTGAAAACCTGATGAGGAAAGACATTTCTTTTTCTTTTCTTTCTTTTATATACTGTCAAACTTATTTCATGTTAGTTTTCTTAATTGCCTTTTTTCCTCATTATTTTTTTTCCACAAGGAATGCTATCTTTAAGTAAAGGAAAATAAAGCAATATAAAAACAAAAGCTTATTGATCAAATTATTTTTGAATGATTAAGAGAGATCTCATAATTTTTAATAGCAACTTTAGTTACTATTATTTAATGATCTTTGTTGTCAAGATAATTTTCCTTAGAGGAAATATGATAAAGGTAAAGTGATCTAGACCTTAAAGTCCTAAAGACAATTAATTTTCCTAACTTAATTTAAATATCTTAAGCTGGCTGACGTTTATATCTACTAAATCTTAACTATCTTCAAAAAGAATACTCTTTTCCCACATTCTAAATAACTTCTATTCATATAGTAATGAAAATTGTCCACTAACCTATATTGGGGTAACAATTTTGACTCATTCTTCACATAGAATTTTTTTTTTGGTTTTAGCTAAAATAAATAAATAGAAGTATTATAGAAAATTCACCCTGCATAAGGCAGAGGAGAGGTTTTTAAATGACTAAGAGAAAAAAAAAAATAAGAGTTTCCTTAATCTAATCTAAAAGTTAAACCATGTTCTATGTAGTTAATTTTAAACAAATCTTAGTTTATGCCTTTGCTAATATGGCATTCAGATTTATCAAAAATGATTTCCTTTCTTTTCTTTTCTTTTTTTTGCAGACACGGTGAAAATTTCTATGTGGATAACCCAAGTGGCAAAGATGTTAAGTGTGTTGATGAAAGGGAGAAAACTTATAAGCAAGTTCAAACCAATTTGTAGCAAAAAAAATCCAGTAAATCCCAACTGAGAAAATATGTATACACCACAGGTCTTATAATAAACACAGAAGCTATATAACCTGCTACCAGAGGAAATAAAATATTTTAACAAGAAATGAGCAACTCATCTCATAACCTCATGAAAAGAAGCCACAAAAGAAAACAAAATATATTCTATATCACCACCAACCTATTTTTTTGAGTTATAAATGTCTGCACCAAAAGGTGTTTTGTCACAAAAAGAAAAGTAACCAAATTAATTTCTCAGTTGACTTTGATATATATGGTTCAGGCATCGACAAAATATAAATCTGGTAAATCATGTAACAAGTCTTTTTTCAGTAAAAGCAAACATCAACTTCCAAACATTAAAATTAAAACAAGGAAAGGAAATAATAAGTAATAAATCTCATGTTAGAAGAAAAATATGATGAGGAATTTAAGAGGATTTTGTTTGTTTGCTTTAGTTAAAACTTTTTTATTCACTTGGAGTATTTTATGAGTTGATATACCATTTTTCAGAAATTGTTGAGAGAAAGATAATGATTTTAAAAGAAAACATTTTCCTTCAACTACACTCTTCTTCCCAGTCTGCAGCATTCAGGAGTGAGAAAAACTAAGTGTCAAAGGACAGAGATTTCTTAAGTTCATTAATCAACTCTAGGAGAAAAAAATCCCCTCTCCACCTTAAAATTATTTAGAGTCACATGAAAATTTGGCACATTGTTTTGTTTTGTTGTTTTTTTTTCAACTGTAATCAGCAAAATACACACTCATTAAAGTTCAGACACAAGAAATAGGGAAGTAATTCGTTGGGTACATTTTGCATTTGATTATGTTCTAACATACACAATTTAAGAACTGATTTTATAACTTTTAATAATTTTATAATTTTTTATAATTTTATAATTGTACAACTATCATAGGAATTAGGTATACTAGATAGAAATGACAAAAAAGTAGATATAAGCTTGATTTAAATGAGTGATGCTTGGTTTCCTAAGATTGGAAGTTGTGGGGGTTTTTTTGTTTTAATTTTTTTAATTTTATTTATGTATTTATTTATTATTTTTATATTTTTAAAATTAATTTTTATAATTATAACATTTTCTTTGACAGTACATATGTATAGGTAGTTTTTTTTTTGTTTGTTTGTTTGTTTTTGTTTTTTTTTTTTTACAACATTATGCCTTGTACTCCCTTCTGTTCTGAGTTTTTCCCCTCCTTCCCTCTACCCCCTCCCCTAGATGGCAGGCAATCCCATACACATTAAATATCTTCTAGTATATCTTAGGTACAATATATATGTGCAGAACCGAATTTTGTTGTTGTTGTTGCAAAGGAGGGATTGTATTCGCAAGGTAAAAATAATCCGGGAAGAGAAACAAAACAAAACAAAAACCAATGCTCTCAGTTTACACTCATTTCCCAGTGTCACTTTTCTGGGTGTAACTGATTCTGTCCATCATTGGTCAATTGGAATTGGATTAGCTCTTCTCTATGTTGAAGATATCCATTTCCATCAGAATACATCCTCATACAGTATCATTGTTGAAGTGTATAATGATCCCCTAGTTCTACTCGTTTCACTCAGCATCAGTTGATATAAGTCTCTCCAAGCCTCTCTGTATTCCTCCAGTTGGTCATTTCTTACTGAACAATAATATTCCATAACATTCATATACCATAATTTACCCAACCATTCTCCAATTGATGGGCATCCATTAATTTTCCAGTTTCTAGTCACTACAAAAAGGGTTGCCACAAACATTTTGGCACATACAGGTCCCTTTCTTTTCTTTAGTATTTCCTTGGGGTATAAGCCCCGTAGTAGCACTGCTGGGCCAAAGGGTATGCACATTTTGATAACTTTTTGGGCATAATTCCAGATTGCTCTCCAGAATGGTTGGATTCTTTCACAACTCCACCAACAATGCATCAGTGTCCCAGTTTTCCCACAGCCCCTCCAACATTCATCATTATTGGTTCCTGTCATCTTAGCCAATCTGACAGGTGTGTAATGATACCTCAGAGTTGTCTTAATTTGCATTTCTCTGATCAATAGTGATTTGGAACACTCTTTCATATGAGTGGAAATAGTTTTAATTTCATCATCTGAAAATTGTCTGTTCATATCCTTTGACCATTTATCAATTGGAGAATGGCTTGATTTCTTATAAATTAAAGTCAATTCTCTATATATTTTGGAGATGAGGCCTTTATCAGAACCTTTAACTGTAAAAATGTTTTCCCAATTTGTTACTTCCCTTCTAATCTTGTTTGCATTAGTTTTGTTTGTGCAGAAACTTTTTAATTTGGCATAATCCAAATTTTCTATTTTGTGATCAATAATGGTCTCTAGTTCTCCCTTGGACAAAAACTCCTTCCTCCTCCACAAGTGTGAAAGGTAAACCATCCCATGTTCCTCCAATTTATTTATGATTTCGTTCTTTATGCCTAAATCTTGGACCCATTTTGATCTTATCTTAGTATGTGGTGTTAAATGTGGGTCCATGCCTAGTTTCTGCCATACTAATTTCCAGTTTTCCCAGCAGTTTTTGTCAAATAATGAATTCTTATCCCAAGATTTGGGATCTTTGGGTTGATCAAACACTAGATTGCTATTTTTATTCACTATCTTGCCCTGTGAACCTAACCTATGCCACTGATCAAGTAGTCTTAACCAATACCAAATGGTTTTGGTGACTGTTGCTTTATAATACAGTTCTAGATCAGGTACAGCTATACCACCTTCATTTAATTTTTTTTTCATTACTTCCCTTGAAATTCTCGACCTTTTGTTCTTCCATATGAATTCTGTTGTTATTTTTCCTAGGTCATTAAAATAGTTTCTTGGGAGTCTGATTGGTATAGCACTAAATAGATAGATTAGTTTAGGGAGTACTGTCATCTTAATTATATTTGCTCGGCCTATCCAAGAGCACTGAATGTCTTTCCAATTATTTAAATCTGACTTTATTTTTGTGGCAAGTGTTTTGTAGTTTTGCTCATATAATTCCTGACTTTCCTTTGGTAGATATATTCCCAAATATTTTATACTATCGACCGTTATTTTGAATGGAATTTCTCTTTGTACCTCTTGCTGTTGGATTGTGTTGGTAATGTATAAAAATACTGAGGATTTATGTGGATTTATTTTGTATCCTGCAACTTTGCTAAGACACTGAATTATTTCTAATAGCTTTTTAGCAGAGTCTTTGGGGTTCTCTAAGTATACCATCATGTCATCTGCAAAGAGTGATAGTTGATTTCCTCATTTCCTACTCTAATTCCTTGAATCTCTTTCTCGGCTCTTATTGCCGAGGCTAGAGTTTCTAGTACTATACTGAATAGTAATGGTGATAGTGGGCAACCTTGTTTCACTCCTGATCTTACAGGGAAGGGTTCTAGTTTATCGCCATTACATATGATGTTTACTGAAGGTTTGAAATATATGCTCCTTATTATTTTAAGGAATAGTCCATTTATTTCTATACTCTCAAGTGTTTTTAGTAGGAATGGCTGTTGGATTTTATCAAATGCTTTTTCTGCATCTATTGAGATGATCATATGGTTTTTATTAATTTGATTATTAATATGGTCAATTATACTAAGAGTTTTCCTAATATTAAACCAGTACTGCATTCCTGGTATAAATCCCACTTGGTCATAGTGTATTATCCTGTGAATGATTTTCTGAAGTCTTTTTGCTAATATCTTATTTAAGATTTTAGCATCAATGTTCATTAAGGAAATTGGTCTATTGTTTTCTTTCTCAGTTTTTGATCTACCTGGTTTAGGTATCAGTACCATGTCTGTGTCATAAAAGGAATTTGGTAAGACTCCTTCAATCCCTATTTTTTCAAATAGTTTATATAGCATTGGAGTTAGTTGTTCTTTAAGTGTTTGGTAGAATTCACATGTAAATCCATCTGGTCCTGGGAATTTTTTCTTAGGAAGTTGGTTAATAGCTTATTCTATTTCTTTTTCTGACATGGGACTATTTAGGCTACTTACTTCTTCCTCTGTTAATCTGGGCAAGCTATATTTTTGAAGGTATTCTTCCATTTCATTTATGTTATTGAATTGATTGGCATAAAGTTAAGCAAGTAGCTCCTAACTATTGTTCTAATTTCCTCTTCATTAGTGGTGAGTTCTCCCTTTTCATTTACAAGACTAACAATTTGCTTTTTCTCTTTCCTTTTTTTAATCAGGTTTACTAAGGGTTTGTCTATTTTGTTGGTATTTTCATAGAACCAACTCTTAGTTTTATTAATTAATTCAATAGTTTTTTTACTTTCAATTTTATTAATCTCACCTTTTCTTTTTTGAATTTCAAGTTTTGTGTTTGTCTGGGGGTTTTTAATTTGTTCCTTTTCTAGTAAGTTTAGTTGTAAGTCCAATTCATTGGCCCTCTCTTTCTCTATTTTATGCAAGTAGACCTGTGGAGATATAAAACTTCTTACTGCTTTGGCTGTATCCCACACATTTTGGTATGACATCTCATTATTGTCATTTTCTTGGGTGAAGTTATTAATTATGTCTATGATTTGCTGTTTTACCCAATCATTCTTTAGTATAAGATTATTTAGTTTCCAATTATTTCTTGGTCTATTTTTCCCTGGCTTTTTGTTAAATGTAATTTTGATTGCATTGTGGTCTGAAAAGGATGTATTTACTATTTCTGCCTTACTACATTTGATTTTGAAGTTTTTATGCCCTAGTATATGATTAATTTTTGTATAGGTTCCATGAACTGCTGAGAAGAAAGTATACTCCTTTCTGTCTCCAGTTAGCTTTTGCCAAAGATCTATCATTTCAAACTTTTCTAGTATTCTATTTACCTCTTTGACTTCTTTCTTATTTATTTTGTGGTTTGATTTATCTAATTCTGAGAGTGCAAGGTTGAGATCTCCCACTATTATATTTTGCTGTCTATTTCTTCTTGCAGTTCTCTTAATTTCTCTTTTAAGAGTTTAGATGCTGCACCACTTGGTGCATATATGTTTAATATTGATACTGCTTCATTATTGATGCTACCCTTTAGCAGGATATAATGTCCTTCCTTATCTCTTTTAATTAGATCAATTTTTGTTTTTGCTTGATCTGAGATGAGGATGGGTACCCCTGCTTTTTTGGCTTTGCCTGAAGCATAGTAGATTCTGCTCCACCCTTTTACTTTTAGCTTGAATGTATCACCCTGTTTCAGGCGTGTTTCCTATAAACAACATATAGTAGGATTCTGACTTTTAATCCAGTCTGCTAACCCCTTCCTCTTTATGAGGCAGTTTACCCCATTCACATTTATGGTTAAAATGACTAATTCTATATTGCTTGCCATCCTATTAAACCCTGATTATGCTTTTCCCCTTTCCTTCCCTCTTACCCCCCTACCCAGTATTAAACTTGTGAACACCACTTGCTTTTCACAGCCCTCTCTTTTTAGTATCCCTCCCCCACCTTAAAGTTCCTCCCCTTATTTTACCCCTTTTCCTCACAATTTCTGCATTCCCTTCCCCTTAGCTTACTCCTTCCCTTTCACTTTTCAATGAAGTGGAAGAAGTTTCAACATAAATCGAATATGTCTATTGATACACACTATGTTCATTTCCCTCCTTTCTTTCTCTCAGATATAATAGGTTACCTTTGCCTCTTCATGAGATGTAGTACCACCACTTTACACTTTTTTATGATATAATTTCCTTTCCACCTCTAGTTTCTAGGACAAATTATACATATGTTCTTTACATATTTTTATGGCAGAAGTATAGTTCTCAAGATTTCTTTTTACCTTTTTAGAAATCTCTTGAGTTCTGTACTTGAAGATCAAACCTTTTATGTAGGTCTGGTTTTTTCATCAAAAATAGATGGAATTCATTTATTTCGTTAAATGTCCATCTTCTTCCCTGGAAAACGATGCTCATTCTTGCTGGGTAAGTTATTCTTGGCTGCATAACAAGTTCCTTAGCCTTTCGGAATATCATGTTCCAGGCCCTGCTTTCTTTTAATGTGGATGCTGCTAGATCTTGGGTTATCCTTATTGTGGATCCTCCATATCTGAATTGCTTTTTTCTAGCAGCTTCCAATATCTTTTCCTTTGTCTGCTGGTCCTTGAACTTGGCCACTATATTTCCTGGCGTTTTGATTTTAGGGTCCCTTTCAGTAGGTGATCAATGAATTTTTTCAATTACTATTTTACCCTCTGTTTCCAGAACGTCTGGGCAGTTCTCTTTGATAATTTCCTCGAAAATAGTGTCCAGGCTCTTTTTTTCCTCACATTTTTCAGAGAGTCCGATTATTCTCAAATTGTCTCTCCTGCATCTGTTTTCCAGGTCTGTTGTCTTTCTGGTAAGGTACTTGACATTCTTTTCAATTGCTTCATTTCTCTGGTTTTGCTTGACTACCTCTTGGTTTCTCCTTGAGTCATTCATTTCTACTTGTTCGAGTCTAATTTTCAATGATGTATTTTCTTCACTCACTTTTTTAATATCTCTTTGTAATTGTCCAATTGTGTTTTTATCTTCTATGGAATTTTTTTCCATTTCATCCATTTTATTTTTTAGAGAGCTGTTTTCTTTTTCCAGCTCACTAATCCTGTTTTCCTTGGAGTTGTTTACTTTTTCCAGCTCACTAATCTTGTTTCTCAATGATTTGATTTCTTTATCCACTCTGTCTTTGAATGCATGGGATGACTTCTCCAGGCTCTCTTTCCAAGCTTCCCTTTCCTTTTCCCATTTCTCTTCCAGTTCTCTTGTGAGAGCCTTTTTGATTTCCTCTATGAGATTCTTTTGTATTGAGGAGCAGATCACATCCCCCTTAGGGGATTCCTCTGAGGACAGTCTGTTTTTAGTCTGCTCAGTGTTTGAAGTCTGCTCTCTCTCTCCATACAAAAGCTGTCAATGGTTAGAGCCCTTTTGAATTTTTTGTTCATTTTGTCAAGAGCGGAATGGAAGAAAACAAACTGACAAGAGAAACAATTGGTCTGTTTTGCGGGGGATGGAGCTGGATGGTATTAATGGGCTTCCTCTACAGTCTGGGGGTAGGGCAGCAGAGAGCCACTAACAGAACAGCAATGACTGTACTGAGTCTGTGCTCTGAGGCTCCAAGAACGCACAGAGTCAGTCCAGGTGGGGGTTGGGGGGTGGCCGGGTTCTGAGAGAAGCTGGCTTTCTGGGGTTTTAATCTTCACCTCCGGTGTTTACACCCTCTCAGCTGCTCCTAGCTTGCTGCCAAGACGGAGTATCCACACTGGGGTAAAAGCCTTTTCACAGAAACGGCAGAGATCGCACCCCTCCTCCTCGGGTCTGAGCTGTGTGAGCTGCCTGTCTCACTCTGGCTGCCTGCCCTCAGTCTGCGCCCAGTCTGATTGACCCTCCCCCGAGCAAACACAGACCTTTTCTGGCGACTTTCAAGGATGTCTTCTCTTGGTGATTATTTGTGGATTTCTTTTCTGGTCAAGCCTTAACTCTGAGGTTTGTCATGAAGTAAGCCCTGAGAGAAAACACGGAGCTCAAGCAACTGTCTGCCTCCATGCCGCCATCTTGGCCAGAAGTCCGGAAGTTTTAAAGTAAAGGCTAGATGCACACTTAAGTATGTTAGATATATTCAAGTGTACTGGATGACCATTAAGTTTCCTTTTCAACACTTAAGTTTGTGATTATATTTTCGTTCTTCTGATTACAGATGGAATCATTAAATGTTTCTATCAAACCAACATTAATAAGGTCCTTATGTGTGGAAAGATAGCTCTTCAAATACTAGAATGAAAAACAAAAACAAAAACAAAAATATCCCACAAAGCCAGTTAGATGTACTCTAGATTTTAATCTGTTTATATCTCAGGATCCTGGATTAGTCCTATCATTTTCACACTTATGCTGGGGTAGGATTATACTGAGATTCTTCCAGATAAGATATCTGACATTTTTACTTAGAGTAGTCTCTGGGCAATAGTTAATTATAGCATTTCCTTTCAGGACTTAGTTTCAATATAAGATACAAAAGAAGTTTTATTCCATAAGTTCAGAATGCCTCTTCAACCTTAGTTCTCTACAATTAGTCTCCTAGGACTATGTCAAGGTAGGATTGGCCCTACACTTGACCTCCACTCTTGCATTAATATTCACTATTGGTGATGTAAGTCCATGGGTATATGATGAGAACACTCAAAGGTATACCATATTAGTAAGTGTTATCATTATTAGATCCTTATATTACTGGCTTGCCAGACTTTTCATGATTTTCCTTCCTTCCAATTCTAGCTTTGCAACTCTTTCTTCAGTCAAGAATCAGTAACCAATGGTCTTATTCCTATGAGCCTACACAGAATTGCTTGTGAGCTATGGGGAAGTCATACAAGTCTTCTACTGGATTCATGCCTGCTCTCTTAAGAAGTTCCATGGGAAACACACAAAGCTTTGTGTGCAACGAAAAAGTCATTCCTTCACCTTCTAACACAGTAATTTTTTTTTCTCCCTATTCTTCTCCAGAAGCAACAAGGTTTCTTACATATCCCAAATTGTGAGGGCCAGTTAACATGGCAGATACTATCTTGCATCTATTTAGGACCAAAATCTCAATGTTCTGTATCTGGCAGAAATAACTCAGCTGGAAAACTTTTGGGATTGGTGGTGGTGTGTTTACTTTTTGAGTAATAAATTATTAAGTTGAAGCAAAACATCTTTAGCCATAGGATTTGTCCATTGGCACCAAAGTATTTTTGGCAAGGATACTCAAAAAATAAACAAAACTTTAAATCCAAAAACTTCAAACACACACACATAGTACTTAGCAGAGCTGCATGAAAAATAACGTTTTGTTTACAGTTATTAGGGATGAGTTTGTGCACTGATAAAACACAAATAACTCTGGAGCTGGATTAGTTGACTATTGTTCACATTTAAGGTTGCTAGGAGTGAAGCAATAGGGGTGGTGAAAAGGAGGAGAGAGGCAAGGGGAATAGAGTGAAGTATCTTAGAAAAACATTCCCAGTTTAAAGAAAAATCTCAATAGGCCAAGACCATGACTTAACATTTTATATAGACTTTACCAAGGACCTTTGACAAGCGTGCTATATGACATAGTATCCATGGAACATCTACCAAAAAAAAAAAAAAAATCAACATCCTCATTTTCCTGGGAATAAAAAAAATTTCCCAAAGGCTTTTCCAGATTTCACCAATTAAACATTCTCGGTTCCACGTGATAGTTTATGTAATTAGGAACCCATTTCTTGCCCTCCAGTACCATATCCTGTTTCTTATTCAGCTATATCAGTTCCTTCATTAGGGATTTTTGATTCTCAGCATGTTAGGGGCTCAGCTGTTGCTGTGAACACACACAGGAAAAGCAAACTAAAGATAGAAATCCGTGACCATGATTCTGAAAAGAATAATAACAACAATAATAGAAAAACCCACCACAGATTTCTGCAGTGGGATAATTGATCATTTTGAAAGCCCTGTATACCTTTAAAGCAGACCTTTTAAGGAAAGCCAACTTTAATCCCTTATGCTTTAAAGTACAGACTCAGACTCAGAAACTTTCCCTATAGTTTTTTTTGTTTTTTTTTTTAAGTATCAGTTAAGCCAGGAGACACTGAACAAATGTATGATGTGAACAAGAACTGAAACGAACTTTTACATGAAATGAGTTAACTACTAGGGGAAAAAAAAAGCTAATTTGGCATCACAGGAAAAGGATCAATATAGGGTTCAAATTCTATCTCAGATATATATTATTAGCCCTTAAACAAACAATTTGTCTTTCAGTGACTTGGCAATCCTGTAAGTATAAATTGCAGAAGAGCTGCCAATGTGTATTGGCAGAGGGAGTTTTTATACAGGGAATTCTCTACACTGAAGAAATATGGACAGAATTCCACATTACTCCAACAACACAGAAAGTCCACTGAGTTATCTATTCATCATTCAATCATCACACAATTTTTGATTGCAAAGTAGCATGGGAGATGAATATGATAGAATTCCTTCAAAGGATCTGAATTCAAGTCATAATTTTGTCACTGCTGTGTGATAATTGAACTTCATTAATACTTGGCGTCCTCAGCTATAAAATGAAGGATTAGGACTTGCTGACCTCTGAAGTCTTTCCCAACTCTTAACTTATGATTCTATATTTGTTTCACCTTATATTTTAGAATATAATTATTAATGCAAAGTAAAACATAAGTATAAATAAAGATACAAAAAAATTTCAGAAAATTGAGAGTCCTATTCTGCTGGAAATCATCAGGATAGATTTTGTGGTACAGAAGGCAATTGAGCCTTAAAGGCCTTAAAAGATAGGGAGGATTCTAACAGGCAGAAATAAGGTACATAACAGATTTAAGGAAGGCAAAGGCATGAGGCAGAAACATGCAGAATATATACAAGGAATTTCAAAAAGACTAAGTTTAGTGAAGGGCAATCATAAGGAAAGAGTCCAAATGAGGTAGCTATGGACAGATTGTACAAGGCCTTGAACTTGAGGCTGAAATTAGATTTTATTCAGTAGGAAATGAGGAATCATTGAAGGATTTTGAGCAGAAGACAGGAAATCATATTACTAGATCTGTGTGTTGGGAATTAGCTAAGGAGAAATTGAATGCAAAGAGACCATGTAGGATAACGATATTTCAATAATTCTACTTTGAGGAGTCTACTGTAGACTCATCAGTGTAGGAACTCTGTTCAAAGATGTAATCACATGAATATTATGAAATATTATTGTTCTATAAGAAATGACCAGCAGGATGATTTCAGAAAGGCCTGGAGAAACTTATATGAACTGATGCTGAGTGAAATGAGCAGGACCAAGAGATCATTATATACTTCCACAAAATACTATATGATGATCAATTCTGATGGACGTGGCCCTCTTCAACAATGAGATGAACCAAATCAGTTCCAACTGAGCAGTAATGAACTGAACCAGCTACACCCAGCAAAAGAACTCTGGGAGTTGACTATGAACCACTACATAGAATTCCCAATCCCTCTATTTTTGTCCATTTGCAATTTTGATTTGCTTCACAGACTAATTGTACACTGTTTGGACATGTATACACATATTGTATTCAATTTATACTTTAACATATTTAACATGTATTGGTCGACCTGCCATCTGGGGGAGGGGGTGAGGGGAAAGAGGGGAAAAGCTGGAACAAAAGGTTTTGTAATTGTCAATGCTGAAAAATTACTCATGCATATATCTTGTAAATAAAAAGCTATAACAAAGATGTAATCACGATCTATTTGCACCTGCTTTTCCTATGAAGCTGCTGTCTTTGTTATCCTGCAGGTACCAGAGAGGACCCACCCAACCTGCTCTACATCCCTTGACAAAGCAATGGAATTTGCTGATTATCCCCAGTTGTCCTACATTTTTCCTTAATGATGTTCTTTCCAGTTATACATTCTCTAATGTGATATTTTCCTTTGATTCTGAATTGTGATCCCTCATTTATAATTACTGTAACTATATGTGCTCTTTTTTAAAAAATTACATATAGTTTAGCCTTACTAAGACTTTTTTCTATTTTTTTACCCAAGGACTAACCTTTTGTTCATATTATCTAGAGTTGTCTGTGTTCATACAATGAGAGGCACAAGACCTTTTCCACTTACACTTCAATACACCATACCCCTTCTTTCTAAAACATGAGCATGTTGCATGTGGAATTTCTTTCTATTATGACTATGCCAATGAAACGGAATAATTAACAGGACTACAAGTCTGCCAAGACTAGAATGGTCAGTAAGTAGGTACTAAGGTCTCCTAAGAACAAACAAGCAAAAAAAACTCAAATAGAGAAAAAACACCTTTTGTTTATCCTTATTACATTTTGCATGTAGTATAGCACCCCAAGCATAATTTGTGAAAATGTGAATTGTTCTAAATCTTCTGGAAAACAATTCTGAATTAAGCAATAAAATGAACTAAATTGTCCATACCTTTTGACCCAGCAATTTCACTAATGGATATACATCTCAGGAAGGTCAAAGATAGCAACAAAGGCCCAATAAATAGATTTAAAAGAAATACATTCATAGGAGGTTCTTTTTTGTGGGAAAAAAGGAGGGATGGGAAAACTAGGTGTCCAACAAATGGTAAATGGCTAAGGCGTCATGGTATAATAGAAAGATTATTGGGTTTAAAGCCAAAGAACTGGGATTTGAGTCTCAACTTTGAACTTTAATACCTATGAGAATTTGGACAAATACTTATCTTTGCCTCAATTTTCTCATTTGTAAAATAAGAGGTTTGAATTGGATGACCTCTGGGAGTCCTTCTAACTCTATTTCTATGATCTAATCATAGGAATATAATAAAATATTATTGGATGCTTTAAAAAAGATGCATATATGAAATTTTAAAAAACACAGGAAGATTTATATGACTTGAGGCAGAGCTAAATAAGTAAAACTAGAAGGAGAATATTCACAATAACTACAATGCTATAAATGAATACTAAAAGGAAACCTAATTCTGAGTAAATCTAATAACCAAACTTAGTCCCAGAGAAATAATAATGAAACATCCTTCCTTTCTAGATCTCACCAAAGAGGCAGAAAGCTAAGGAGCAGAACATTACACCCATTGTTAGATTCCATTACTGAATAAGTTTTAATAAGTATTAATCTTTTTTATGTTTTATAAAGGATAAGAGTAGGATGGGAGGATGAGGAGTGTCATATTTTAGTAGGAATAAGTTTTAATACCTTAATGATATAGTAATAAATTAGTCAATTTCAATTACCCGTCTTCATTTTGTCTTAAGCCTTCATTTTGGGATTGAGTTATTTGGGTAAATTATTTTTCCTTATTTTTCTACATTTTAAAAAAAATTATCTTTCAATAATAATTTCAATAGTAATAGTAGTAGAAATTGATAAACACTTGTGGACCTTCTGATAAAACAGACCACCAATGGAAAAAATAATATAAGCAACTTTATCACTAATTTAAATATTAAACTACCAAACAAATTATGTGGTTAAAACAGTAACAATACTTAGAAACAAACATAGCTAGTACTGGAGACCCCAGCTATAACCTTGTTCCTAGGATGTGACTATAGCTGGTTCCTAAACTTGAGACTCAGAAAAGCCATTTTTTTGTTTGAGGGAATAATATTGACTGAGTGACAAAAACTCGTCAGATGGTCAACTTGGAAGGAGACACACAACCTCCAGCCCAGCAGAGGGTGAACCTTGTTGTGAGTACAGTAGGAAAGATACTTGCTTAGCTTAACTTTTAAGACTCAAATTGGTAGTTTTCTCATAGTTTATTCTGAGGTAGTTGTATATGTTCCCATGATCTTCGCTATAATGAATACAACCCCATAGTGATGGGGTATATAGTAGACTAATGATTCAAAGATAACATCTAATAAAAGCTAAATGTTTAATTTCAGTTCTCAGTCCAAGGAGAACCAATCTCTTTGGTCCTCACAATAAAAACACCTCTGCCCTCTACTAATAAAGGTGCTCATTACCATACAATTGTTCAATTCTTCTCCCCTTCTAAAGTCCACCTCTCGATTTAGTTGAGAAAGGTATTGTAATCTGGTCTTGCTGGTTTCAGTGGAGTGACTCATAAATGCCTCCTTCAGCCCTTGGGCTAGTCTTTGAAATATGATTGCCAATGCTGCTTTTATACATAGCATTGGACTAAAAAACTCAACAAGGTTTTCTTCATTTGTACAGAGTCTTGAGAGAGTATAAACCAGCAAGGCACTGCTAGTTTTACTGATTAAACCATTTCCCCTATTTTCTTCACAGAAATCTAGCCTCAGTCTAGCAGAGGTATTAACCACAGACAATGACTGAGATGATGTTAGTTACAATGACATACTTATTTTCCATAATGATTAGTCTATTTAATACTTTAATGTCTGGAATACAGTTTAAGTAAGACTTCACTCTCAAAGGTACTTGATTAATTTTGTTCTAGGAAATTAGTAACAGGGAAATGCAGGAGGCTTTGCAAACACAAGGGAACCAATATTCTGCAACATAGCTTGTTCCTATGTTAAAGTTAAAGAGTTAAAACACCAATGAATATGAACACAACAAAAAAGACACCATCATTCTTGAAATGCTTACACTTCAGTTAACAATTTTGTAAATATTTACCTAGATCCTTAATAAGAGAGAGGGCTTCCCATGACACAAATGCTCCACTGCCATCATCAAGGGCACCCTGTCCAACATCCCAGCTGTCCAGATGTCCACTGACTAGGACAACCTAAAAAATACAAATACATTGATTTATTAAATGTGAAAAGAAAAAAAAAAGTTAAAATGGCACTTATTACCTGGACTTTAATTATTCTCTTTACAAAATATCCCAAGAAAAAACTTATGAATACATTAGATATAAGAAAATTTATAAAGCCAATTCTCCACTCTTGTGGTGCCTCTACTCCAAACTGTTCTCCATAATATAATGGATACTCTTGTGAGTAAAGATTTTAAAATTTATATATTCATATTCCCAGAGTTTGTTCTAGTACCTGCAATTTATAGTAAGTATTCAATTCTTATTGATCTACTAATATGTGTGGTACTTTCTTGAATTCTATGATCAATAGAAGGAACACTCAAATTCTAATTCTAGATATCCCACTAGTTTCCTATGTAACCATGGGAAAGTTGCCCAAACCTCTACAGGCATTATCATTAATTGGAAAATGGTAATTATTTTTGTAATATATGATTTTTATAGACCACTATTGTGCTATAAGGAATAATGAATTCAATAATTTAATTCAATAATAGAAAAACATAGAAAGACTTGCTCAAAAAAGATGAAGGGCAAAATGAGTAGAACCAAGAAAACATTGTATATAGTAATAGCATTATTGCTTTAAAAATAACTTTGCATGAGTAAGCACTTTGACTATTATAAATACCCAAATTAACTATAAAGGATATATGAATGACAATGCTATCTACATCCAGAGAAAGAAGTGATAAATAGAAGTATATACTATATATTTGTGTCTAATGGTAGCCATTTCTAGTATAGAAAGAGAGAAAAAAAAATTTACATGATAATTTTGCTGTATATTTCATATGCTTCATATTCATATTCAATTGAATGCTTCATATTATTGTACTATGCTATTGAAATGGTTGTTTTATTCTATAAATTAAAAATAACATTTAAAGAAAAAGAAAAAAGGATTTGGGATGTGGACTAAATAGTTTCCAAAATTCCTCCTTAGCTCTAAATCTATGGCTTAAGATTGAAAAGAAATTAGAACAGGAAGGACTCTTAAAATGTAAATACTTTAATTTAAATGCTTAAATTTACTATTGTTAAATAAGCTAGGAGATAATAGCACCCTCTAAGAAGTAGAATCCCTGCAGCTTTCATATAATCATGCTTTGTGATTTAAAAAATTAGTAATTTTCTCTTAGAAAATAGATAAATTTCCAGCTGAATCATTTTTCTATGTGTGGATAAATTTTTAAAAACTGCCAAGTGGAGTTGGACTAATTATCTGAATAATTAAGGCTAAAAGAAATCTTTCTGCTTTTAGAGGGAACTGAGAGCTTCCTTTCCTCTATTGCTTCTATCTGAATAGATAAAACCAAAGTCCCTTTCATTGTAGTCACATGTGACACTTACACTGTTCCCCTAAATAGCTATGGAGCTGACCCAGAAGGATCCTAAGGAAAGAATGAATATATATTGCAACAATAGGAAATTCTGATTTTAAAAATGGCACAATCCCATTTGGGATGATATTCTAATCAGTTGACATTCTTAACCTTCTTACAATCCCAGAACTGACACAATTAAAAGGAACGCTGGATTGGCAAAGAGTTTAACATTTTTTGAATGAACTTTTACTTATATTAGTTTTTTTTTAAAGAATAAAAGAAAAGTTAATTTTGTTCTCCCCCCTTCCCCCATTGCAGTTGATCATAGGCACAAACTGTAATGGATTGGGAAATAGCATTTCTTTTTTTTGTTTTTTAAATATTCTTATTTTCCCCAATTACATGTAAAACAATATTTTTGTGGGGTTATATATGTACACTCATTTTTTATATATTTCCATTTGAATCATGTTGGGAGAGAAAAATTAGAATAAAAATAGAAAACCATAAGAGAAAAAACAAAACAAACAAACAAACAAAAAAAAAGTGAACATAGCATGTATTTGATAAGGTTTAGATTTAGGGAACCAAAATGAGATTAGGGTTTCTGGTGGTCAGGGAGTTAAATGATAAGGTCTAGTGGCAGGTTTGGGGTTCAGGGAACCAAATGGAGAGATTTGGCTTCCCTGCAACCCTTTGGAATTCAGTGCAAGAGTTTTGGGGAACTCCCTTCTGGCGGTGCAGAGTTTCTCTGTAAAGGAATTTATAAACCCGAAAACCTAGACTGATAAAAGAGGTTTATTATGGGGATTGGAAGTAAAGTTAGAAATTCTGACAGAGGCATGAAGTCTGGTTAGGGAAATAGGTGAGGATAAAGAGAGGATGGCGCTGGAAAAGAATATTCCAGTGAACAGAGGCTCCTTGGCATCCCAAGTATGGCACAGCCAGCATGTTTGGAACCTCTGCAAAGAGAGGATTTTAGTTTGGGTCTTTTATATTGAGTGTCCTCGTGGGGGCTGGGAGAGCCCAAGTTGGCTCAGCCTCTGTGGGGGCTGGGACAAGCCCAGATCTCCTATTGGAATTCAAAGGGGTGCTTTTTGACCAGGATTTGTAATTGAATTAAAGGCTCTGGCATCCTGGAAAGACAACTTGTCTGGGGAGGATATGCCTCAGCCAGGAGGGGCTGGGAATCTGAAAGGAATCACAGATCAATAGGAAATAAAATTTTTTAAAGGGACCACAACCATGTCATATTGATTTACATTCAATTTCCATATTCTCTCTGGATGCACAGGGCATTTTCCATCCAAAGTTTATTGTGATTTCCTTGGATCACTGATCAATGATGATATTGCTGTTGGCATATACAATATTTTCTTGGTTCTTCTTGTTTTGCTTAGCATCAGTATCAATATCACCTTAAAAAACTGAAAACTTAGGATCCCTAAAAATATCTCTAAAAACAGCTGCACAAAACCCCTGAATGTTGGGACTGATTTCACCTTCCTCCCTGGAAATAGGATTTACTTAAAAAAAAAAAAAAAAAAAAAAAGCATTAATAGTCACGTTATAGACTAAGGAAGGAGAGGGTGAAAAGAGAAAAAAAATGAATGCAAGAATAATTGTGAAAAAAAATGAAGCAAGTTTCTTTGATAAAGGCCTCACCTTTATCTCAGATATATAGAGGATTGACTTATATTTATAAAAATAAAAAACTTCCCCAATTGATAAATGATCAAAATATATGAACAATTTTGAGATGAAATAATCATAGTTATCTGTAGTTGTATGAAAAAAGGTCTAATTGACTATTGATTAAAGCAATACAAATTAAAACAATTTTGAAGTACTACCACATACCAATTAGATTGGCTAATAGAACAGAAAGGGAAAATAACAAATGATGGAGTTATGGGGAAAATGAGATATCAATGCACTGTTGGTGGAATTGTAAAATGATTCAACCATTCTGTAGAGCAATTTGAAGCAACTAAGGAACTATAAAATCATGCATGCCTTTGACCCAGTAATACCACTTTTAGGTCTGTACACCACAAGAGATAAAAAACAAAAAAGAGCTATGTACAAAAGAATACTTATAGTATCTCTTTGGGGGGGCAAAGAATTGGAAATTGAGGGGACGCCTATAAATTGGGGGTTGATTGGCTGAATAAATCATAGTATGTAATTATGATGAAATACTATTGTGCTATAAGGAATGATAAGCAGGATTCTCTCAGAAGAATCTGGAATGACTTAGCATGAGCTAATGCAAAATGAAATGTATTGTGCACAAAATAGTAGCAATATCGTAAGATGCTCAACTGTGAATGACATCACTGTTCTCAGAAATACAGCAATACAAGAGTACTATGAAAGACTAATGATGAAAAATGCTATCCATACTGAGAAAGAATTGATGGTGTTGAATACAGTTTTGAAGCTTAGTTTTTGTGTGTGTGTGGGGGGGGGTTGTTTCTTTTTTTTTTTTTTTTTAAACTTTCCTTACTTTTATTAAGACCTGAAGTTGTTTTTTCTTGATTTCTTTTTTTTTTTTTTTTTTTTGGGGGGGGGTTTAGTTCTATTATTTTTTTCTTTCATAACAACTATTATGGAATGACTATTTTGTATAACCTACATCAAATTGTTTGCATCCACAATGAGGTGAGACTGGGGAGGAAGAAGGAGGAAGAATCTCTAACTCAAAAGTTTCAAAAACAAATGTTAAAAATTGTTTTTAAATATATCTGGGAAAAAATAAAATACTAAAAAAAAAAAAAAAAAAATAAGTGAACCATTTGCTGTTGCATGTCACTTTTCATCATGCAGAGTTTTTTGTCCTAAGGAGATATGACCAGGATATTTACTTTCCTACAGTTTTAGAAATGTATGGAACTCCTGGAAGGTAAATTCAGAGGCCTAAATAAGGATCAAATATCTAATATTTTCTGTTCAAAGTTTTAGTTTTCAATGATATAATTGAAAGGCAGTAAGATATAGAATAAAGAATGCTAAGCTGTAGGCCATGAGATTTGAGTTTTAGAGCTGCCACTGCAACTAATCCATTTTATGATCTATTCTAAAACATTTCATTTTGCCTCTCCATGACTCAGTAATGAGTAAGAGTTATTTAAGGTCCCTTCTATTTCTAAGATTGTATAAGTCCATGGTCAAGTCTGTTAGGAGACCTCCATTATTTCACTTAATATAAATCCTTTTTATAACCAAGTGAAGCATGAACGGGGTCACCTATATAATCAAAAAGGGAACAAAAAAGATTCCTACCTTCAACCTCCCACCATCATTCCCATTTGTTTCATTTGCTCCTGGTCAGAAACCAAACTGTGTGGCCCTTTCTTATCAATCTCATTTGTTTGCCCTTTATTTTCAAGACGCCACTACTCAGAATCTCATGGAGTTGACTGTGGTTAATTTTGCCAAACCACATGTAACAAGAAGTCAGACTTGTTAAAAAAAAAAAAAAAAAAAAGCCTTCATGGGATTTCAGTACTTTCATGTTTCCCTTGTTTATATTTACCTTTTGAAAGACTGACGAATCTGGACACCTGGTTTTTAATATTCTGTATCTCAAATTTGGCTACATATACAGATTTATTGCTATGACTATGATCCCTTGGACGCCTTACTGATAAGTAGAGGCATTTGCTAAATAATGCCAGTCAGATCATTAGGCAATAAACATTTATTAAGTACCTACTGTATAACAGATAGCGCTCTGCTTAATGTTGAGCCTGCCTAAAAAGTAAGGCAAAATATAGTCCCTGTTCTCAAGTATCTCACAATCTAGTGGTGGAGATAATTACATAAAATAAGCTATATAGAGGCTACATAGGAAATAAGATATTAAAGTTAAAAAGGGTTGGGAAAGGTTTCTTGTAGGATATGGGATTTTAGATGAGACTTGAAGGAAGATATGGGAAGCCAGTAGCAAAGTATCCCATGAAGGGGGGACAGCCAGTGAAAATGTCAAGAGTTGGAAATGGTATGTTTTGTCTAAAGAACAGCAAAGATATCAATGTTACCAAAACACAAAATACATGCTGGAGTTAAAAAGGATGAGGAGTGGAAGGTGTGAGGGAGAGAGAGGAGGAAGGGCAGGTTATGAAGAACTGTGAAAGCCAGATTTTACATTTTACTTTTACTGGAGAATATTCTCTTTTACATACATTCTATCCTGGACTAGAAATTGGGAAACCAGATGTCCTTGATTGTTTTTCTCCCAGACTGATTACTTTGATCATATTGAACTGGATCATTTCAGAAGGTGAGAAAGGGTTATTAATGTTATGAAATTTAAGTGATGACGCATTTTCCAGACCACAGGGGAAATCCTCAGATTCCTAACAAGGAAGAACAGTAAAAGGCTGAAGACTATGAACTATAAAGAAAAGAAAAGATGAAAGAACTCAGCTTATTTAGCCTATAGGTGGAACAAGCTGAAGGCTGGTCTAATAATGGTTTTTAGATGTGATGGTGAATAGTTGAGAAGAAGAACAAAGAAAGGGAGATTAAACCACAGCAACAAGAATTTGGTTTCATAAAAGGAAAAATTTCCACAGAGAGGTAGCTAATCATAGGACTGCATGACAATGGAAGATGGGGAAGCCTATTACAGGATTTTTAAAATAGGATCAATTCATGTTTAGAATAGAAGCTTGAAGGAAAGAAATGCTTAAGAGAATAAGGTAACCTCGCCTGATCCCACTGAGGTCTATGATTCTACGTCACTTTTCGTAGCATCTAACTGTTATAAAACCCATTTTAATGGGGAGGAATTTGTTTGAAAAAAAAAATCTAAAGATATCATTAAAAGTGAAAGAGGAACTAGCTATAAGAAATAGAATTGTTTTTTAATAAAAAAAAAAAAAGACTGAAAATAACCTCTATTCCTAGCAATTAGGAAATAGCTATATAAATCAAAATATATTAATCTTAAGGTGCATTGTGTTATAGTGATTGGACTTTTGAGTGTAGATTCAGCAAGCCCAGGGTTCAAGTTTTGCCCTTGACACATAATAGCTATGTGACTTCCATCAAGATCAAGTCATTATTTCTCTTCATGACCCAGGCAACTCTTTAAGACTTTAAATTATAGAGAAGTATTAGCTCTAGAAGAAGTTTCCTTGCTGGGAATTCCCTCTGTTGATGATACCATGAGTCTAAATATAAAAATACATATAATATACATACATATGGGTATGTCTACACATGGTGTCCTAAAGCAACAAATATAAAGAATACAAAACAATATGGCAAGATATGAAGTAATACAAAGCAAAATCATCAGCATAGGAAAATTAATATGCATTCACGACCTAAATATAATTTACTAATGAAGTCTCCAAGAAGTTCTTTAGGCTCAGAGAGATTAAGTGACTTTCCCATGATCATACAGATGTCAGCCAGCACCATAATATTCAAAGCAAGGTCTTCCTGTCTCTCATGTCCAGAACTCTAGACACTGTCATGAAATCCCTTATATTATCCCAAATGTCTCCTGATCTCTACCTACCAAAAAAACACCCAAATTCAGGTTCTCATAATCTTTCACCTGAATTATCCCAATAGCTTCTTACTTTGTCTCTACCTCAAATCTCTTCCCATTCCAATCTATCCTACACATAACCAACAAGGTGATTTTTCCTTAAGTTCAGTTGTGCCTTGTGTCTCCCCATTAACCAACCCCTATTCAATAGTGACTCTCCATAACTCATTGGAACAGCTGGACATAATGGCACATTTACTGTTCTTTATGCATGACACTTTTCTATAAACTTGCACTGGTTATCCTTCATGTTTGAAATCCATTTCCTTCTTATCTTCTCTTTTAGCATCCCAAATTTTCTTCAAAATTCAATTCATTTGTCACTTTATATATATAGTCTTTCTTGATTCCCTCCAGATGCTAATGTCTTTCATTTCCAAATGAACATTTACGTAATATATACATATGTATGTAAATATATGTATATAACTATATGCATGTATACATAGATGTATACACACACATACATGAATGTGTAAATCTCATTTCCCTTGTTAGAATTATGCTCTTGGAGGGCATGGATTGCTTAGTTTTCAAAATCAAGAAACTGAATTTCAGTGATATTCAGTGAAGATCACAAGAATAGTAAGCATAAAAACGCTGAGCTTCAATCCCACTACAGTTTAGAATGGGTGCTAAGAACCATCATATTTCCAACCTAAGGCATTCAGTCTTTCTTGGACAGCCCATTGGTCCCCCAGCTTCCCATGGCTCACTGTATCAGTAGAGACACCTGATAGTTTTTAGCCCCTATGAAACTCAGTAAGTATTCTACCATCCTTGATCCCTCAGCAATTAGGAATTTGACTGACAAGTAGAATTTGAACCCAAAATGCTCTCACTTCAAAACTAATGATCTATCCATCGCACTACTTGCTTCTAGTTAGAAACATTGTATTTTGTAAGAAAATGGTTTAATTCAAATAAATATTTCCCTATACATACATTAGGGGCATGTCTGTGGAACAGAAATAAGCCTCACAATAGAAAGTGGTGTCCAATTTCTACATTGCAAACACTGGGTCTTCTGTCTTATCTCCAAGCTTTGTGCTATGGAGCCTTTGGGTGTTGGTAGCCTGGAGGAAACATATCACTTTCAAAAGGAAATGTGCCATCTATCCAAAAACTCACACTGACTGATGAGGTGCTCCTGGGAGAAGAGCTAAGTAAGGCTTGTCCAGCCTGCCCCCTCTCAAGTGTAGGAGGGAAAGTCAGATTTGCTTCATGAAAGGAAAATCATGTCTGTTCCTGGTTGAAATCTCTGAGTGCAATATTGAACTGATAGATGAGGACAAAACATGAGGAGACCTAATTTATCTGGGGCTCAAGAAAGCCAAACCACTGATGGATTTACAAAATGGGATTGCAAAGCATTCGGAGAGAAAAATGGCTGTAATGGATTAAAAATTGATTTGGGGATAGGGGAACAGAGAATGTCTTTGGGAGGAAATCATTCTGATTAAATGAAAGCACTGGGGTTCAGAACAGCAGGAATGACAGGCTGCAATAGGAGATGATCTCTTAAACAAGGGGAAAGAGTGTCCTGAGACTATCCAATGGGGATGTACTACATCACAAGAGAGCATAAGAACATGACAGAAGTAGGAGGGCTACCTTTCCATGATGGTCCTTTAGTTTCTTGAACTAAAGAGAGTAAAGGAGAGAGCAGAGAGAGAATTTCTTTCCCTTAGACCACAGAATCACATTGAAGCTATCACTGTATCAAAAAGTAAGGCTCACAATTTACAATCTGCCTGGGGAAATATCTAAGGCAGGACCCGAATACAGATCTTCCAAATTATGTCCAATGCTCTATTACACAATCAAGCTCACAATACTAACTGTGAGTTTTCTCTCCCCTTTTAGTTAAATTCCATAGGAACATGAGAAAAAGCATGAGCCTTTACAGCTCAACATAGTAAGAAATAGCATAGAAATAATGTTATAGAATCTGAGGGCTACTGGATGGGGCACTGGGAATAGAATCAAAGAACCTCCCTTTATTAGCAACCAAGGGAGCTTAGTAGTGTGTGTGTGTGTGTGTGTGTGTGTGTGTGTATTCACACACACGTATATATATATATCTATGTCTATGTGCATATAGATATCATATGTTTGTATATATATGTATATATATATATATACACACACATAGATCATATCTAAAACATAAAAGTATATAGATATAATCCATTATATATAAGATATAGGTAAAATACATACTTATATATACACATATATAAAAGAAATACAATTCAATGGCAGAATACAATTGTATTCTTTATTCACTGTTTCTCTTCTAGCTCTAAATCATTGATTTTATGGTATTTAGCTAAATTACCCTAGAGATTCAGCCCTATCTCCTAGAGTAGCAGGTCACCAAGCAGAAAGAATGTTGAACCCAAAGTCAAGAAAAACTGGATTGAATCCTTCCTTAAACATTTACTTAGATGTATGAATCTGGGAAAATCACCTCACTTCTCCCACTTCACTGTAAAATGAAGACATAAATGGTATCTACATCCTAGAACTGTTGTAGGGATCAAATTAGCGAACATATATAAAATTCTTTGCAAGTCTTTAAGTCTTCTTGCTACATGAATACTAGCTATCATCAAATCTACATCCCTTGAAACACTGTATAATATGAATTGATATTCCATGTCTCAGTTTCCTTATCTATGACATAAATAAGAAAATAATATATCACAGAGCTGTTGTGATGAAAAAGCTTCATAGCTTTAAAAGGTATATAAAATATTAATTTTTTATCAGTCCCACTATATATATATTTTTTTGTTTTGATTTTTGTTCCATTACAATCAGTCTCAGAGTTCTACTGGATCTAGGACAGTTTCTAAAATCCTAGAAGTCATTTGCAGCCTAGTTGCAAAAATACTGATGAGTAAAATTTTATGTGGTTAATTAGATCAGATTATCCAATCAATCTAAAGGCATTTGTTAAATGCCAACTATAAGCCAGATACTATCTTAGGTAGTGGAGCTAAAGAGATAAAATTAATTCTATGAGCACAAGGAGTTTTTATTTTATCAGAAAGATAACCTGTATATACATATATAGAAACAAAATAAATACAAGGTAATTGGGATGGGTAAGAGATGCATGCACTGACAGATGGTCAGGAATGTCTCATATAGGTTAACTGGCTTGTTGATTTATTGGTTGGTTGCTGTCCTTTATTCTTAAAGAAGACCAAGATGACATCAGTATATTAGAGTCAAGTTACAGTTATCTCACTGTGGCTGATCAGAGCAAAATACCTACCACAAGTCAGTCACATATAGTCCATGTAAACATTTGGGTGGATTCTCTAAATTTGTACATTTTGCATTTCTTTAGAACTATTTCAATTCTGCCTTGCTCAGAGAGCACAGCACTTTTCTAATGAGGGCAGGCTACGTGAGGTCTTCATGTGCCAGTGTCTCCCATGTCATACAATCAATTCCAAAAATTTTAAGAGAGACTTTGAGAGTATCTTTGTATCCTTTTTTCTGACCATCTTGTGAGTGCTTGTCTTTTCTCCTTAAAATAGCATTTTTGCCAAGCATTTATTTGGCATTTACAATGTAGTCAGTCCAATGGAGTTGCACTCTTTACAGTAGAGTTTTAATGCTAGGCAGTTTAGTTCAAGAAATTCAGTTTCCTAGCATGGTGCTTCAGGTTTCACAGGCACACACAAAGGTCAGCACAACAGTTCTGTAGACCTTCAGTTTGGTAGGTAGTCTAGTACCTCATCTCTCCCATACTTTCTTCCAGTGCCTCCCCAACACTGACCTAACTCTGGAAATATGTGTGTATCAACCTCATTATCAATGTATACCTTCCTGGAAAATATACTGTCAAAGTAAGTGAAATTATCCCCAGCATTAAAAAAATTCTCCATTTGTTGTAAGTCTTATCTGAAAAAAAGCTTTGAAGGAAACTAGGGATTCTAAGAAGCAAAGGTGAGAAGGGAATATATTTGAGGCACTGAAGACAATATATACAAAGGAATGGAGATAGAACATGAGTTTATAAGAATCAGCAAGACTTTAGTTGGCTTGTAAAATGTGGTAACAAAACTAATACATAAAAAGACTGGAATGAAGATTGAAACTAGGTTGGGAAGGAGTTTAAATACACAAAAACATTATATTTAATTCCAGAAGTGAAAAAGAGCCATAGGAGTTTACCTACTAGGAGAATGACATGTTCACACTTATGCTTTAAAAATATAATTTTGGAAGTTGTGTGCAGGTTGGATTAGAGTAAGGAGAGACTTGAAGCAAGGAGGGCAATTAGATGGCTATTGTATTTTTCCAGATCATAGGTAACTAAGAGCCTGAATAAGGATGCTGCCGTATGAATGAAGAAAAGGAAAGGAAGATGAAAAATGAAATACAATTAACAAGACTAGGCAACTGATTGGATATGTACAATGAGAGAGAATAAAATATGAAGGCAGACTTTTGGGCTGCGAACCTAGATGACTGAAATAACAGTGGGACTTTTATTATAAATAACTTACAAAAATGTCTTGGAGACATCCAGTTTAATATAATTAATAGTCTTCCCATAAAATAGGACCAGAGTTCAGGAAAGAGAATAGAACTAGAGATATACACACATATATGTATATATATGTAATTCAAATGCATAGAATTAACAATATTAACTAGAATTTATAAAGGACTTAAATATTTGGAATGTACTATCTCATGTGATTTTTTTAATGACTGAAATGAAGGCTATTAATATCCTCATTTTATAACTGAGAAGACTTAAAAAATTTAAATGAGTTGATTGCAGCAGATAGGGAAAGAAGGATAAGAAAGACTGAAAAAATATAGGATTCCACAATTAAGAGAAAGGAGAAGGGAAGAGATGGGAAGAAGCATTTGTTAATTGCTAAGCATTACAAATATTGTCTCATTTGATCCTCAAAAAGAACCTAGGAAGAGGTGCTATGATCAGCCCCATTTTACAGTGAGAAAACTGAGACAGACAGAATTTAAGTGGCTTGCCTTGTATCACACTACTAACATCTAGATAGTACAAGTGGATAGACCACTGGACTTGGGTCAGGAAGACCTGAGTTCAAATACATCCCTGAAAATTTATTGGCTTTCTGACCCTGGCCAAGTCACTTAAAGTCTGTTACCTACTTCACCAATTTTACCAGGTTATTGTGAAGATAAATTGAAATAATATTTTTCGAACACTTTATAAGTGCTTGCTATTGCCTTTAGATAATATCATGTTTAGCAAAAACTTAATTTTATGACATAAAAATGACCCTGTCAATAGCCATTCTAATCCTAAGATTCTGGTACAGTGGCTCTAACAAATCAATCAAAAGGAAACAAATTCTGAAAAGCACTGTTTTCCAAGTGCTGCCTGTCATTTTCCTTTAGCATATGAACCCTTTAAAAGCAAAGATAATGTCTGTATCTTTCTTTGTAACTTTCATGCTTGTAAGTGCTTAACAAATGCAGTACTTAATAATATTGTAAGTTAATAATGTAATAATAATGTAAATGCTTAATAAAAACTTTGTGCTTCTCAGAATAATTTTTTATTTCTCTGGATCATTTTGAGGCTGATCATAATCTCTGTTCCTCTTAGGTGAATAAGGCTAGAAACTCCCTGAACTTCCCCCCCCCCCCCCCAAGGTAAGTGGGATTAAGTAACTTGTCTAGGATCACATAGTTAGGGATTATTAAGTATCTGAGACCAGATTGAAATCAAGTCTTCCTGACTCCAAGGCCAGTGCTCTATCCACTGCATCATCTAGTTTCCCCTCCAAGAACTTTTCTCTATCAACTAAAGGGTTACTACAAATATTAAGTATCTCATTGGCATGTATACTTGTCCAAAATAATAGTAATAATATATAATTAATATATTATATATATTATATATATATATATATATATAGTAATTATATAGTATTTTTACATATTAAGCCTAGTTCCTCTTCATCTTTTATCACAATTAGGATAATACATTTAGGGAATTCATATATCCTCCAGTTCAATCTGTTCAGTCTAATGAGGAAACTGAGGGACATGGAAATTAAATGCCTTCCTCAAAGAGAATTTGAATCTAAAGCACAGAGTTATAGAATTTTAAAGCTGGAAGATGATAGTTGATTTAATCCGTACTTCAAAAGTCACCCTACTACAACAGTCATCTAGCTTCTGCTTGAAGATCTCCAAAAGCAGAAAATTTACTCTGGAGGAAGCTCAGTTTGCTATTGTTGTTCAGTCATTTCTTTAGTTTTTGTCTGAGCCTTTTGGGGTTTTCTTGGCAGAGACACTAGAGTGGTTTGCCATTTTCTTCTCCATTAGATAGCTCCAAATCTTGGCAATTTCTTCTTGATCTTGATCTTGAAATCACCTCTACATAACATCTACCCTCTGTTCTATGTCCCACCTTTGATGCTAAATCCAGCACTTTTTCCATGATACTATTTAACATAGCTATTCTAGCCAAACTATGCTTTTACAGGCTCTGTAAGAATCCAACAAGAATGTGTATTTTGTATATAATATAGTTTAGCCATAATACGGGGGGATGAGGGAAGTCAGCCTGTCTTGAGTATTTGAAATGCAATGTAATAAATCTTAACTTCCAAGCTCTTGATTAAATGACAGTTTCAGGAGGAGCAAAAGTGACACTCCTAGTGTCATAAGACTCAAAAGCCATTAGCTGCTAAACCTGGTTGATGATTAGCTTTTAAAGGTTCAGTACCTTGACTCACAAAGAGCATTCTGAAAGCTGCTGCTTCTGCAGAGTACAAGGTTGAGCAGGGAGAATGGTTACCCCCTAATAGAGCTCTCAAATAAAACCTACCAACTACCCCCACTAAATGATGAGTCAATGACAAGGCAAAGAAAGGAGCCTGAGAAACATGAACTGTCATAACATTCAATGAAGGAGGAGATGCCCAAGAGAAATTAATCTAAATTAGCTGCTATTCCTCCCTGAGGGTTAATGAGGGACTACTATTTAAAAAAAAAAAAAAAAAGAACATGATGGAGAGACAAGGTCATTATAGATCTCTACAAAGCCCAAAATACTTTGCCTTAGCTTCCCCCTCTCCAAAACTGAAATTAATTAAAATTATCATCATGGAAATGGAAGCAAAGGTAGTATGACATTTATGGGAATTTTGTATATTTAAATTTATAAGATCAACACTTAGAAAGCTTTATATTTTCTCTTAAGTCCTTTATCTGGTGATAGTCTACCTTAATCACAGGCAAATGTTAATACCTGGTTTATGGCCTTGGATACTGATAGACACATTTCACCCAAACAGTAGTTAAGTGAAAATAATTAGAATGCTTTTCATTTAATTATACTATTAAAAACAATTTAACCTATTAAAACAACTTAACATAAAAATCAACTAGTAATAGCATTTTATGTTAAGCTCTACAACTAAAACAAGATTTAAAGAAATATAAACACTAAGTATGAATTCTTTCTACAACATAACAATTCCTGCCCTTTATTTCTTTTCTTTCTCCCTCTTTTCTCTCCCCTTCCATTTGGAAGCTAATCAAATACTTCTCATAATAGGAAATTAATTATTTTATGGGGCTAGCCACTCTATTTCAGAGTGTAAGATTTCAATTATTTGGAAATTCTTCCTCATGTAGCTGAAATGTGTCCCTATCTCCAACTTTAAATCAATAGTTGAGCCAAATTCATTAAAAAAAAAAAAAAAAATTCATTCTTCAATTGCTAAATGGTCAATAGATAGGAATATAGGAATATTTTCTGAAGAAATCAAAGTGATCAACAGTCATATTTAAAATGCTCTAAATCACTATTGATTAGAGAAATACAAATTAAAAGAATTGTGAGGTACTAACTTTATGCCTATCAGATTGACCAACATGACAGAAAATGAAAATGATAAATGCTAGAGAAAAACATGGCAAAATGGGTACACTAATGTTCTATTGGCAGACTGGTGAAGTGGTTCAACTATTCTGGAGAACAATTTGGAACTATGCCAAAAAGAAGTATAAAACTATATATACACTGTACACTCAGCAATATAAGAAATAGGTCTATGTCCCAAAGAGATCAAATAAAAGGGAAAAAGACTTATTTGTACAAAAATATTAAAGTGGTTCTTATTATGATGGAAAATAATTAGAAATTTAGGGGATGCCATTTGATTGGGAATGACTGAACAAATTGTGGTAGAACACTCTAAAAGAAATGACAAGCAGGACAGTTTCAGAAAAACCTGGAAAGTCTTATATGATGAGAGTAGAACCAGGAGAATATCATTCACTGTGATAGTAATATTGTATTATGATAATCAAGCATGAAAGATTTAGCTACTCTGAACAAGTCAGTGAGTCAACACAATTCCAAAAACCCGTGATCCGGAGTAAAAACAAACAACTCTCTAGAGAAAGATCTGACGAATTCTGAATAGAGAATGAAATGTACTTTTTAAACTTTTTAAATGTTTCTTGCTTTTATTGGTGCTCTTTTTTTGTAACATGGCTAATATTCAAATATATTGATACAATTTCACATATATAATTGATAAAGTTTATCTTCTTTCAATGAATGGGGGAGGTACTGTAAGAAAGCACAAAATTAAGAATTCAAAAACTTTTTAAAATGAATGTTAAAATTTTTTTAAATTAAAGAACTAGTGAAAAAATTAGTCAACAAGTCAAACCAACCAACAAACCCACCAATTAAGAATTAATTGGCTCTTATCCCCTCCACTTCCTATAGCTGTGTTTCCTTTCTCTGCCAAAGTCCTGGAGGGGAGGAGGAGTCTATACTCATTGTCTCCACTTTCTCTATTATTAACTCTTCAACACTTTGCAATTTGGCTTCTGATATTACCATTCATTTGAGTTTTTTCCAAAGTTACTCATTCTTGATTGTTCAATCTTTTCATTGACTTGACTTGTTGACCAATTAATTCTTAATCTCTAGGTTTTATGGTCTTTTCTCTCAGCCTTTAAATTATTTGACTTCCCTGATACTTTTTACACTATTCACTACCTTTTCCTTTTGGACATTTTACCTACACTGAAATTTCATATTACTTTCTCCTAAACTTTCTCCTACCTATCTAACTATTCCTTCTCAATCTTCTTTGCTAGCTTATCACAAGATAATTATTTATTGATATGGATTGGTTGATAGGTTGGTTTCTGTGGTTGATTTAATGAAAGTTTTTTTTTTTTTTTTTTTCCTTTTTAAAGGATAGGCAAGCTTTGAACATGTTTAAAAGCAGTAGGGAAAGAACAGATGGGTAAAGACTACAAAGATAGGGGATGAAAGAGAGGCAATCTGCTGGAGAAGATGAGAACTGATAAGTTCCAAGAACCACATAGAAAGGTTGATCTTGGCAAGAAGAACCATATATCAGGAACTGGAAGAAATGAGGAGAGAGAAGATTATATAAAGTTGTATATCCTATGTACAATATATATGTGCAGAACCGAATTTTGTTGTGGTTGTTGTTAAAAAGGAAGAATTGTATTCGGAAGGTAAAAATAATCTGGGAAGAAAAACAAAAAGAAAATGCTCACAGTTTACACTCATTTCCCAGTGTTCCTTTTCTGGGTGTAGCTGATTCTGTCCATCATTGATCAAATGGAATTGAATTAGCTTTCTCTATGTTGCAGATATTCACTTCCATCAGAATATATACTCATACAGCATTGAAGTGTACAGCGATCTTCTGGTTCTGCTCATTTCACTCAGCATCAGTTGATGCAAGTCTCTCCAAGCCTCTCTGTATTCCTCCTGTTGGTCATTTTTTTACATTTCTATTTTGTGATCAATATTGATTTCTAGTTCTCCTTTGGTCACAAATTCCTTCCTCCTCCACAAGTCTGAGAGGTAAACTATCCTATGTTCCTCTAATTTATTTATGATCTCATTCTTTATGCCTAAATCATGGACCCATTTTGATCTTATCTTAGTATGTGGTGTTAAATGTGGGTCCATGCCTAGTTTCTGCCATACTAATTTCTCTTTGTATCTCTTGCTCTTGGATTGTATTGATAATGTATAAAAATGCTGAGGATTTATGTGGATTTATTTTGTATCCTGCAACTTTGCTAAAGTTCTGAATTATTTCTAATAGCTTTTTAGCAGAGGCTTTGGGGTTCTCTAAGTATACCATCATGTCATCTGCAAAGAGTAGCACTAGAACTCTTAAGAAGTAAGCAGAGTAAAAATGGTGATGACCCATATAATCTTCAATATAATCTCCCCAAAGTCTTAAGACACTTCCCCATCCCTACCCCACTCCTGCCATGATTTCATCTTCACCTCAACCTATTATTTGCTGAAGCTCTAACCTAATATACTGAGAGATGAGAGGCTCAGAAAAAACATAAACACATATTCCTTAGTATTCTGTGGATGAGGAAATAACTTGTGAGTGCATGTGTGAAAAAAAGATAGTTAAGAAATTCTTCCAAAAAGAGGCAACAAAAATGCTCCCCAAAGCTCTGACCCTAAGCCTATTCTAAGGGTCTTATTTTCTCCTTGGGGAAAAAAAAAAAAAAAAAAAAAAAAAAAAGAAACCAAGAAACAAAAAAAACCTAAACCTAAAGTACTTAGCTTCTCAGTCCTTAAGTGCTTAATTAGAATTTAAAAGCAAAAATGTCGACCAGTTCAAATATACATACTTGAGCAAGCATTTCCTTTTCTCTCTCTTCCCCCTTCCTCTCTCCCCTCCCCTCCCCTCCCCTCCCTCCCTCCCTCCTTCCCTCCCTTCTCTCCCTCTCCCTCTCTTCTCTCTCTCTCTCTCTCTCTCTCTCTCTCTCTCTCTCTCTCTCTCTCTCTCTCTCTCTCTCTCTCTCTCTCTCTCTCTCTCTCACACACACACACACACACACACACACACACACACACAATATTCTTCCAATTGAGTGGGTTTATTTTTCTCCCCTCAACTTTGAAAAACAACAGAGAGATGACAAGGAAACAAGTTACTCTCTTAAACTTCAGGAATGAAAGGGACCACAGAGGCCATCTAATCCAATCTCATCATTTCACAGTTGAGGAAAGAGGGGTAAAGTAAATTGCCTATGATCACACAAATGGTAAGCAGGGGAGCTTGACTAGATTGAACCTAGGTCCTCTGACTCCAAATCCATCACTCTTCCAAATGAATTATTAACAATTACAACAAAAAAAATTCCAGGGTACTTCCCTGGGAACCTAGAAATCCAGCCCAATTTGCTACACTTTCCACATTAACATCTAAAGTGCTATGTGATGACAATTGATGCTCAGAAATGAGGTCCTAGGGTCTTGTAATATTTCAAATCATTAAAAAAGAATAAAATATCTAAAGTATAACTGTGCTCAATGATGTAAGAACACAAATGAATATATTTTAGAAAGACATTCAAAAAGCAAGAATTAAAACTAAAGATGATTTCAAATTCTAATCGTTAATAAAAAATTGATTTACTGGAAAAGCTTGCTCTCCAACTGAGATTTTTATTGCAGTAGGGTTCCTATTTCCATTTCCAACTTTGAGGCTATTTTCAACTCACAAGCCCATATCAGAGGCTTCTTATCTGAATCTTTCTTTAAGATTGAGGACCAGGTTCACAGGAAAATCATAAAACTCATGGATGGCATAGGGCTTTGTCCATCACTTCTATTAATGCTTGGGAGAAATCATATTTGGAAAAAAATATAGATTGCATTTGCAATGAAACTCTTGGAAAGAGAGATAGTTAATAATGAATTAGGATTCCAAACAAAAGAACTGGATGTATAGTGTATAGAAAAGTTGGGTGAGTGAAGAATATTGATATGTTAACAGTGTTGAAAGATTTGGATGACTTACTTTTCATGTGGAAGAGGGGCTAAAATTATTTCTGCCCCATCTCCTTTATTTGATTGGCCACAGAAGGCAGAATATTTGGAGAAACTTACAGATAGATAGATTTGGGCTCAATTTTAAGGTATAACTACCTAATCATTAGAATAATCTGAAAGTAGAACAGGACCTGGAAAGATGTGTGTCTACTCATTAAGTATGCTAGATAGGGAATTTTTGGTCAGGTAAAAATTAGAACTGATCACGTCAAAGGAAAATTTCACTAGATATTGTAACAGTGTGATATGGCAGGCTAAAAAGCAAATGTCTGAATTCATAGGAGCAGAATGTGATGGTCCAAATGAATAGAATGAAATTATAGCATTACAGAATTCAAATAAATCTCACCAGTCTATACCCGAACAGGTACAAAACATCTATAAAAAAATCTCTAGCAAGTGGTAGGTTTTCCATTTGAAGAGATGATGGGATTTATTTCAATTCTACATATATTTATTCAATGCCTATTATGTCCATAGTACTGACTACTTCAAAAAGAAATTCATTTTGCTTTTGGACAACCCAAAGAAGGCTGGGAAGATTTCCTTTCCTGGAGTCAAAATCTGCTGCTCTACAATTTCAAAACAATGCTTCTAGCCCTGCCCTCAAGTGCAGCAGAACAATTCTAATCCCTTTAAGGCAGTTAGGTGATACACTGGATAGAACTCTAGGCCTGGAATCAAGAATGACCTGAGTTTAAATCTGACATCAAACTCTTAGCTGGACAACCATTTAATTTCTCTTTGTCTCAGTTTCCTCAATAGGAGAATGAGGATAATAATAATAGTCCTATCTCCCAGGGTTGTTGTGAAGATCAAATGAGATCATATTTGTAAAGCACTTAGAACAGTTCCTGGTACACAGCAGGCGCTATATAAATGCTTTCCTCTTACCCACTTTCCACATAACCCTTCAGATATTTGAAAAGAGTATTCATGTCTTTCTTTCCCTCTCCTACTGCCACAAGACTTGTTTTCTCTTTACTAACTGTCCCTAAGTATTTAAAAATATCCTAAGTAGAATGGTCTCACTCATTGTATGTTAGTCAACTTCCTGGAGTAAAGGAAGGAACAAGCATTTAAGTTCCAATTCTGTGCCAGGCACTGTGCTAAATACCTTACAAATATCTCTTTTGTACTCACAACAACCTTGCCAGATAGATATTGTCCTCATTATGCCCATCATCATCATTATCCCCAAGATCAGTTCTAATTTTTACCTAACAATTCCCACACAGCAAACCTAATGAGTAGTCACACATCTTCCCTTGCCCCATTCTACTTTCCAGACAATTCTAATTCTTAGTTATAACTTAAAATTGAGCCCAAATCTACTTGTCTGTAATTTCCTCCAATTGTTCTGCCTTTCTATGGCCAATCAAGTGGAAGAGATGGGACAAGAATAATTTTAATCCTTCTTCCACATGAAAAGCAAGTCATTCAAATATTTCAACACAGTTATCATGTTAATAACCCTTCACTTATCCAACTTTTCTCAACACTAAACATTCACTGGTCCTTAAAATTGTATTGCATTAATCTTTACACCTTCAATTTACCAAATAGGTTGAATGACATTGAACATTCAATCTATTATAACTACTAATACAATAAAAAAAAATTGTGGGATATGAGAAACACCAAGAGAAATTTTAGAAGAAAATAATTTTTGTAATACTTACAAACAGAAAAAAAAAATTACAAAGGGCCTCAGGGAGCCTGAAATCAATTAAATGATCAATGAAAGAGTTGAAAGCAAAGGTAAAGGAGTAGAATCAGAGAATAAAAAACTTTAAGGGACAGAAACCAGAGGTAAAAGTCACTATATCTATGTCTATATGATAGAGGAAATGGACAAACATTAAGAAATATGAGCACAAATTTGAAGCTTCAACATTGGAAGAACACAAGCTCTTCTTCTCTGAGAAGCCAGAACTCTAAGAGGCAGTGGGTAGAAATATTAGGAGGAGCTTTGATACAAGAAAATGTTCATGATGATTAAAGCTAGCCAAAAAAGTAGACTCTCTTCAGAAAATGGTAAGCTCTCCTTCCTTGGCAAAGCCTGAAACATCAATTATTAGATATGTTTTAATGGGAACTTTTATTTTGCTATGTTGAAGGAGATGTGATTTGAGCTCCCTTATAATTCTTAAATTCTATGACACTGTGAGATAGTTTATATAAAATTATAAAAAAAACCAATCAAGCTGAACAAAAAGGTCTTAAAGAGATTGTTTAAGGGTTATGATAAAATATGATAAAAGAGCATGAGTAAAATAACAGCAGCAGCAGTCACAAAAACAGCACTGATAACTACAACAAATATCCAAACCCTGAATACCATATTTTGGGAAGTGAAGGCTCTAAAGTACTGGAGTCAAAGACATGCCATACCATAATAACACATGATCCATAGGACACCATTAGAAATGAACCCTGGAATTAGATCTTTTAAAAATATGGGTGTAAAAAAAAAATTTAAAAAAAAAAATATGGGTGTCAATCTCCTGAGAAACAATGTCAAAGATAAAATAGTGTAAGTAACAGGGAAGAGATAGATCATACTTCAAGAAAATACAATCAGATTCATTTAGGAATACAATTCTTGAGAGATTAATGGGAAAAAAATTAAATAGAACATACTGAGATTTTTTGAAAAGTGCCTTGCACCCAAGAATAAATTATACAGAACAGTCAAACATAATCTAACAAGAGAATAGGGATTTTAAACAGCATTGATGGCCTGCAAGCATTCATTTGAGAAAAGTAGAGTTAGAATTTTTGTAATATAAATAAGATGGATAAACTAAATTGAAGATGAACAAGTTGGACTGGTTTGAAGGGCTAAATGATTATCCAGTGTTCATATTCTCAGAGAAAGAAGACTATTGTCACTTTACAGTGTTATCTTGTTGAAAGGTTATTGAGAAAATATCCCTATAGAATCTTTCCTGATATGTCTAGCTGAAAGTATTTGCTATCTTTATCTACTGTATCTCTCTAACAGGACTTTAATAAGGACTTTAAGGAAAGGAACTATTTCATTTTGTTTCGAAATCCTCCCTACTTAGAACACAATTATTGTATGAGTAATAAGTAATGATGATAATGATAATGATAATAATAATAATAATACAAAAAGCAGTAATGGTAAAAATAGCAGTAAATCTCAATGGTATAAAGAGCTAATTATATAAAGGAATAATTAGAGGAGAAGCTATCCAAAGATGGTATATGTCTTTGACTCAAGTATAAAATAAGTAAATAAAACTCTAGACATGAGGATAAAGTTTTTAATTTTTTAAAGGAAAAATGGACATTGATGACTTCAAGCCTTGTTCTAAAGAAATTATTGAACTAGTAAATGAAGGCCATTCCAACAAATTCCTTGGTCCCCTTCAAGCAAGATACATTAAGCATCACTATAATAAGAAGAAGCCTATGGCTGATAATATTAAGATGCTACTGAAATCAAAGCTCAATGGATAGAACACATGGAAAGCAATTAACACATATGCAATTTTAGTCAAGAGGTTATTGAAAATGTGTGATAAACTATAATGGATTTAAAAGGCAGCCTACCAAAAATCCTAAGAAAACATATATGCATATATATATATATGTATAAATGTATGTATTACTATATATAGTGCTAGCAAAGAATAGGGTTTCTCACTTTAAGATAGCTGTAGAAGATCAATATTTCTGCACTAAAGATGAAAAAGAAGATGGACAGACATTTTAAGGTCAATAGATAAATAGTTTAAAAATCAAGAGAAATACTTATAGAATTAGTAGGTAATGTCACTGAACAATAAAAAAGGCTAATAATAATCAGTACACTCCATTGGATTTGTCTGAAACTGAAATGGTTTCTCTCTAAATGGAACCTATGAAATTTCTATGATACAACAACTAAAATGGATTGTAGGGAAAAGATTCCTATTAATTCAGCCAACAGTATGCCAGGAAAGGGAATAGGGGAGCACTAAACAGATGACTGAATTGTAGATTTGCTTGTAGAACAGGAGGAGTTTATAAGGGCAGCTCAAGACTTGAACATTGCAACCAGAAATTAAAGAATGAGTATTCTCAAGGAACCAGGACTTAAAGGTAGAATATTTGGGTTATTATCTGATAATTATATAGGTGAGAGATGTAATTATTTAAATTGTTATATACATTTTGATTATAAAAGGACAAGCTGTGGAGAAGGTAGGTTGTACAGTAGATAGAAAGCTAAGAATAGAGTGAAGAAGACTGGGGTCAAATATGGTTTCAGACACTTAATAACTGTGTGATCTTAAGCAAGTTATTTAATTTGTTTGTCTCAGTTCCTCAACTGTAAAAAGAAGATAATTACTTACAAGGATGATGTTAGGATTAAATGAGAAATCTATAAAGCACTTAACATAGCACTTAGTATGGGCAGCTAGGGAGCAAAGTGGAGAGGTTGGGAGAAAAACTATCATCAGGAGCTCAAATTTGACCTCAAGTACTTGTTAGCTCTGTGATCCTAGGCAATTGACTTAACCCAGTTAGCCTAAGTTTCCTTATCTATAAAATGTGCAGAAGAAGGAAATGACAAATCACTCCATTATCTTTGCTAAAAAAACAAACAAACCATCCAAAAGGGGTCAGAAAGATAAGACATGATTTTAAAAAATGATTCAGCAACAAAAGCACTAATAAAAATTTAAAAAAAAAACTATTTTCAATACATGTAGCCATACTAAATTCCCATATTTGATAAATATATGAAATTAAATATTTTGAACTATAAAAACCCATAAGATTTCAAAACCATGTGTTAACACAGTAAGATGCATATCATCTTTGTTTTCTTATCTATTACTGGAATTGTGCTGAATATAGCCATTATTTATCTACCTGTGTAACAATTCATAGATAATGACTTATCTAAGCCCTATTTCTATTTGAACCCCAGCAATAAAAACGAGAACAAGATAACAATACTTACAATGAGCTTTTTAGAATGAATACAGAAATCAGATCAAACTAATTGCCAAAGGTAATAATTACAAATACCTCAGAGTCACACAAATAAGGACAAAAATATGGAGGAAAAAGGTGTGAAATTTTAGCTTAATGAGACCATGTAAAACAATTTAACACATTACACAATTCTTAATGTTCATAGTGAGGATCTCAAAATTAAACCATAATGGATTTGGAAAGCCTCCTAACAAAACTGAGGTTGTTGTTAATCCTTTATTTTCTAAGCAGACCATTTAGATCTGGACTCATGTGTAAATTGGATTAAGTGAGGCAGAGTTGCTCAAAGTCATCACTATCATTCTCACTTCTAGAGTCATCAAAATCCAGGGACAGGATAAAAACTAGCAATGGCTGGGGATGCAGGAATGATCTTAGTGCCTCTAAGGGCTCCACAGTTCCACTTTCAGTCACTACATATGCCAAAGATTCTTGGAGTTACAGGTGAGACTTGAGTGCTAGGTGGACACTAAAGGTGGTTGAGCCTCCCTGAATAGGGCTGGGTAAGGCTTCCCATTAGAGGTGCTAATTCTATACAAACACCTTATAGACCCTAATAAAACCCATGAGACATAAATGAAACTCTAAGACAGATCTAAAAGGTGAATACTTTTTGAATAATATTTTATTAATAATCAGTGTATTAATAATATCTCTAATAATAATTATTAGAGATAATGATAATATTAATAATGATTCTCTATTAATAATTAATAATAAATAAGCATTTATTAAGCACTGAATATGTGCCAGTTATTGTGCTAAGTGCTGGGGATAAGAAGAGTAAAAATATGATCTTTGTTTTCAAGGAGCTCACATTCAAATGGGGAAACAATATGCAAATAATCATACGCATTGCAACAGACTACTTCCCAAAGCAAAAATAAAAGATGCCCATAAATATTACTTAATTTGCTGATTATAGCCCAATGTGCTTTTATCTCCTGATTGAGCCTATGAAACAGGAAAGCTCCATCCAAGAGCAAAATCAAAGTTGTTCCATGGACAACATTCACATCAACTCATTTAATAATGTGTTGACAAAGAAATGTGGAACAAATAGCTAAGTCATGTGAGTTTGTTTATAGAAACAGAAAATGTTTTAATAGAGAGATATATGTATAAAATTTCATTTTATTTCTCCCTCCCCACCAATTGAGAAGACAAGAAATACTAAACTGATTGAAACATAAGATCAGGTTCAGATTAGGTCAGTGTCATATTACAGAATAGTATAGAAATTACAACTATTACAGAAATATTACCCTTGAGAAGTTTAGGATTGTCCACTGATACAGGTGATGTGATGAAGTGGTAGACACTATGTGATCTAGCACAGCAGGTTGCAACAAGTTAGCTTCTATTTGATTCCTAGAAAGTTATGGTCAGATGACTAGAATTATAAAACAGAAACATTCTATACCTTATCAGTAACAGAGAAAAAAATGTATTACATTAACAAATTAAGAAAGCATGATTATAGACAGAACTGTTGCTTACAACTTCTAAAACATAACATGATTAATATAAAAAATTAGGAATAATATATTTAATAGATATTGCTCTACGGCATACTCAGTTTCCAAACAACACTGAATAAAAATACTTTAAAATCTAGAGAACTAACAAAAGAAATGAAAACTATGTGAAAATAGGATTCTCATTGTCCTGTCTGCTACCAGAGTTGTTCTAGAGCTACTTTCAATGATTCTCTAGAAATAAGCTTAAATTCAATACCCTTTTTCAATTACAAAAATAATCATTTTATCCTTTTGTGCATCACTCTGCAAGACACAAAATATAAAATGTAAGTAGTGAGATAACACCTTGTCTTCAGATTATTTCTAGCTAAACCCAATTAAACAAAAAGATGATATGATGGTTTACTTATAGAACATTAAAGTTCAAATAAAAATTAATTAAAATAATAACTTCTATAAAGTATATAGATATAAAAATAAACCTACAAAAATCATCAATTTTTCTTACAATTACCAACAAAACCCAGGAGGAAAAAATAAAATGAAAAATCCCATTTAAACAAGTAGAGAATTTATGAAATATCCGAGAAGACCATTTATCAAGATACTCATAGGAATTATATGAATATACCTACAAAGATTCATTACTGAATAAAAGGAAAACGCAAAAAGGCATTAACTGTTAAACTGGTCCATAGCAATATAATAAAAATGGCAATGGTCTCTAAATTAATTTTCAAATTCAGTGCCATACCAATTAACCTGACAAATGGTTATCTTATAAAACTAATCAAAATTAACAAAATTCACATGAAAAACAAATAGTCATGAATCTCAAGGGAAATGAAGACAGTTAAAAATCCAAAATAACAAGATCTGAAGATACTATAAAACAACAATCACCAAAATAATTCTGTAGTGGTTTAAAAAACTGAAAATTGGATCAATGGATCAAATCAGATACAGCAGAGACAAAAACTATCAACCATGGTAGCAAAGTGGTTCATTAACTGACAGATGTCAACTACTAGGGCAAAGACAAAATTCCTTGGAAAGCAATACGATAGAAAAAAGATTAAAACAAAAGTCTCACAATTTATACCACAATATACTCCAAATGTATGCATAGTATGTGTGTTTATATGGTCACAAAAGAGAAAGGAAGGTCTGATAACATACACATAATGTATATAGCTTATATGTGTGTATGTATACACACATAAGTATATGTATGTATATGTATAGGTTATATGCACCCATGTTATACATATACATGTATAGATTAGAAATTTATATAAATACATAAGAACAAGAACTTCTCCCTAATAGTCAAATGGTTAAAGAATATTAAAAGCAGTTTTCAATAACAAACCAACAACCATGTGGGCGAAAAAAGTTCCAAATCAATAATCAAAGAAATGCAAATTAAAACCATTTACATTCCATTTCATACACATGAGATTGACAAAGATGAAGAATAAAAGAAAATAACAAGTGTTGAAAACTCACTCATGTGAGTATCGGAAGTATTGTTGATAGACTTATACATTGACTAATCATTCTAGAAAAGTTTGTACCTATACCCCAAAACTATTTAGTTGTACATATCTATGACCCTATATCAGAGACAAAAAGAAAGGACTCATATGAACAAAAATATTTAAGTTTCACTTTTTTGTTGGACCAGAGAATTAAAAAGAAAAGTGGGTATTTATCAATTGGAAAATAATTGAACAAATTACAGAATATGAAAATAACATATACACTGTCACAAAAGACAAATGTATTCAAAATTTAGGAATACTTCTATGTTATGATAAAGAAAGAGTGAAGTGAGCAAAAGTAGAAAAAGAATTTATCTAATGATAATATTAAATAGAAAGGAAGTATTTTAGGAAGACTTAAAAACTGTGCTCAGCAGAATTGCCAATCATGATTCTAAAAGAATGATGATAAAACAGTTTTTCTACTTCTTGGCACTTAAATAATCGACAGAGGTGCAGAACTGGATATAAATCATAGCCAATGTATGCATTTGTTTTACTTGACTATACTTAACTATTATTGTTATATTGCTCTTATTTTTTATTTATTTATCAATGTATTTGGGGGGTTTCTATATTGTGGGGGAAAAGGTGAATAGGCAGTAACAGACGCACTTTAAAAGTGTTGATGAAACACTAAAAAATATAAAGAGATTAAAAAGTTCAGAAAGTAACAAAGAAATAGGGTAATATTGACACTATTGTATTAAACTTTATTGATACTTCTAAAAATGAGTCCAAACTTTAATAGAATTCCATGGTTTTATACAGTCTATTGTGGAAATGTTTGTCTTTATTGTTCAAGGTCAAAATAAAAATAAAATATTTAAAAGCAATGAAAAACTGTTATCAGTTAAATTCATCTTTTTAATTTTTATCCTATTTATCTTAAAGGCTGATTTCCAGCATTATTGTCAGTTCTAACTAGTAAAGGTTTCTATTAGGCACATGAGTAGAGTAAGTAGATTTCAAACAGGGTTGCTTCAATGGATAGGTGCTGTTTTGGGAGCAATTATTCCTTGTCACTTTAAATTATGAAGAGATTCATTCTCAAGTATCCATTACTGAGAAATATGACAAATATTTTAAAATGCCTTGTTTGGGAAGCATAATTCAAACCAAAAGAATTTATTTCTTTTGAAATATATAATGAAGGCAAGAAAAATATCTGAATTGTACCTTAATGTTGAATAACTGTGTGGGAATTTACATACCAAGGAATAACATAATTATGGCATTCTCAAATACCACTTTAGATGCAAGGCGGAGAGATGAGGTAAAAGTGAATGAATTTGAAATAAGTATTTCAGCTGGGAACTTCCTCTTTCTCTAGGATGAAAAGCACTGTATAGGTGGGATGACTTAATATGATCCAAATTCAACACTGATACCCAACTGCTATTTGTATTCACTGATTTGAACAAAGCAGAAAATCATTTCCCTCAAAGAATCCTGCCTGCATGTAGCCCTTGAATGAAACAATATTTTGAAAGAAAGGGAAAGAGGAACTTCACCTGGAAAAGTGATAGTTAATCCGGGGACCATGTTATTTTCTATCTCATTTCACAAAAATTATGATCAGGAAGCTAGAAGGCAAAATCAATAGAGGAACAATGACCTTAGAGTCAGAAATATCAGAATTTAAATCCTCCTTAATCACTTACTAACTGTGTAATTTTGGGCAAAGTTTGAAACCTGAGTTTCAGTCTCTTTATTTGTAAAAAGTAGAGTGTTATGTGTTGAGAATATAAGTCCCATAGATTGTAAATAATGAGAAATTATTTTCTAAAATAATTCTAAAAAATTAGTCAGTGCTAACATTATTGTTGTAAAGTTTAGGCATCTGAAAGTAATTCTTAGCTATAGAAATCAAAAGAAAGGAACAAAAAAATGCAATGATCTTAGCTTCAGAAACAAACAGAAAACATCAAACTACCTTTCAAATACTTGTTCCTCTGAGAACAGGGACTAACTCAGCTTTTATATTTGATTCCTCAAAACCAGAAACATTTAGTGTCTGGCATAGTTAATAAAGCTGGTCACCTGACTGGCTGACTTCAAAGTCATTTACATTTATTCATGTACAACATCTGCATTTCTAAGATTAGATTGTCAAAAACAACAAATAGATTGACTATATTCAGTCTCTCTCTTCAGTAGCTCTACTTTATATATTTTAGTAATTTGCTAATAATGGGAATGGCTATGACTTAATGTCTAATTAAGAGCTAGATGATTCATCCCTTCTAACAATATATTGTTCAATCACTGAGCAAGGATGTTGAGTACCAAGAGTCAAATAAAAATCTGACAGGCTAAAAACTATGTGACTTTTAGCCTCTCTCAATACCATGGCAAAATTTTAAAAGGACCACATAGGACTAAGGATAATCTTAAAATTTTTATTTGTTTAATGAGTTGCCATGGCTAAATAAAATCCTCACTTGTTGGCCAGCCTAATGGTAATGTGCTTCCACAATTCATTATGAGGTCCTAGGAAAACAGAAATTAGTACATATATTTGAGAAAGAGCATGGATAACTTAATAGTAAGAATAGGTAGGGAAGTGAATAGAAAGAATAGAGGAGATTAGCTAGATTTCTTTGGGAAATTGCAAAGCTCCTTTAATGACCCCAAGCTTCCCATATTTACAACCCCATATTTAATTTTTTTTTACTGATTATTTTTTAATTGGATGTATTTTTATTATTAAAGTTTTTTTTATTTTCAAAACATATGCATAGATAATTTCAACATTTACCCCTGCAAATCCCTATGTTCCAAATTTCTTTCCCTCCCTTTCTCCTACTTCCTCAACCCCACCACCCAGCAAATAATCCAATATATATGTTAAACATGTTTAATTCTTCTAAACATATTTCCACAATTATCATGGTGCACAAGAAAAATCAGATCAAAAAGGAAAAAAAATGAGAAAGAAAATAAAATACAAGCAAACAACAACATTCACTCCCCACAGTCCTCTCTCTCGATGCAGATGGCTCTCTGTCTCTCCATCACAAGATCACTGGAATCATTGGAACTGGCCTGAATCATCTCATTGTTGAAAAGAGCTACGTCCATCAGAATTGATCTTTGAATAGTCTTCTTGTTGCTATGTACAATGATCTCTTGAATCTGTTCATTTCACTCAGCATCAGTTCATGTAAGTTTCTCCAGGACTCTCTGAAATCATCCTGCTGATCGTTTCTTACAGAAAAATAATATTCCATAACAATCATATACCATAAATTATTCAGCCATTCCCCAACTAATGGGCATCCACGCATTTTCCAGTTCCTTGCCATTACAAAAGGGCTGCTACAAGCATTTTTGTACATGTCAGTCCCTTTCCATCCTTTATGATCTCTTTGGTATACAAACCAAGTACAGACACTGCTGGATCAAAGGGTATGCATAGTTTGACAGTTCTTTGGGCACAGTTCAAATTGCTCTCCAGGATGGGTGGATTAGTTCACAACTCCACCAACAATGTATCAGTGTCCTAATTTTTCCACATCCCCTCCAACATTTGTCATCTTTTCCTGTAATTTTAGCTAATCTGAGAGGTGTGTAGTGGTATCTCAAAGTTGTCTTAATTTGCATTTCTCTGATCAATACTGATTTAGAACATTCTTTCATATGAGTGGAAATGACTTTAATTTCTTCATCTGAAAATGATCTGTTCATATCCTTTAATTATTTATCAATTGCAGAATGACTTGGATTCTTATAAATTGAAATCAATCCTCTCTATATTTTAGAAATGAGACTTTTATCAGAACATTTGAATATATTTTTTTCTCAGTTTATTACTTCCCTTCTAATCTTGACTACATTGGTTTTGTTTGTATAAAAACTTATTAACTTAATATAATGAAAATTATCCGTTTTGTACTTCATAATGTATTCCAGTTATTCTTTGGCCACAAAGTCTTCCTTCTCCACAGATCTGAGAGGTAAACTATAATTTGACAAGCTCATATTTTTAATATCAACATTCTACCACTGCTGTTGTATGGTAGCGAGGCATGGAATATAAGTCTGCACAGAAATAAAAAGGAGAGGGTAATGGAGAAGTGCATGGTGGTGTGATCAGGTTGCATTATCTGACTATAAAGAATCTAAGCAGACAGGAGTAAAAGATGTCAATGAGTAATTGTATCATATAAATATTGATTGAGACAGAGCAAAGGTAATGGAGTAGAAGCAGAAGTTCGGGCCAATCTCTCCCACAAACTGTTTCAAATTCCTTTAATTAATGACTCTACACAAATTTTAGGACATCAGAACACCCAAAAGCTGAAGACAACTTACAAGAAGATCAGCAGAAAAGGTCTGGGACACTGAGTGGGAGTCCACTGTGCAGTCCTGTCAGCTCAGTCTCAGCCCCAGACCCAGCCCTGGTACTGGCACGGATCCCACACCAGTAAAGCAGGAACAGGATAGGGACCTTTGAATCAGTGGCAGTATCGGTAGTTTCCAGACCTCTCAGCCCAGAAAAACCAAAAAAGACATGAAAGGTCAACAGAAAATATCTGTGGCAACAGGATAAGGGTCAAGCATTCTCCAGCCTCAGACCTAGCGCCAGCACCAGTAGATCTTACAGATATAGTGGTATGGAGACACTACTAACAGTTCCAAGGCAAAAAATGCTTGTGGTCAGATTCCTAAGAAGGACTTCAGAAAACAGCATCACAAAATCTCTGAAGCTTGCAATAGTGTACCTTCTACACTAGAAACAGAGCTGTATTTTAACAAATAGTTGAAAGTAGAATAATAGGCTAGGAAAATGAGAAACAACAGAAAGAATAATTTCTGACCATAGAAAGTTACTATGGGGGCAAAGAAGATGAAAACATTCCTTCAGGAAAAAAAAAATAACAAAATCAAAGATCTTACATACAAAGCATCCAAAAATAAGTAAATAAATAAAAATTGGTCTTGGGCTATGGAAAGGCTTGGGGGATTTTGAAAATCAAGTAAGAAAGATAGAAGGAAAATTAGGAAAAGAATAGAGAGCAGTGCAAAAGGAAATACAAAAGACTAATGAGAAGAGGAATGCCTTAAAAAAGCAAAACTGACCAAATAGGAAAGGAAGTAACAAAAGCTCATTGAGAAAAATGATTTCTTAAAAATTATAACTGAGCAAAAGAAAGCTATTGATTTCATGAGAAATTGAGATACAACAGAGCAAAACCAAAGAAAGAAATTTTTAAAAAATTGGAAAAGTGAGAAATATCTCATTGAAAAACAACTGACCTAGAAAATACACCCAGGAGGGATTATTTAAAAGTTAGTTTTCTACCTGAAAGTTATAATATTAAAAAAAAAAGAGTCTAGACATCATCTTTCAAGACTTTATCAAGGAAAACTGTCCTGATATTCTAGAAACAAAGGGTAAAATAGACATTGAAAGAATCCACTGATAACTTCCTGAAAGAAATCCCAAAATTAAAACTCCCAGGAATATTATAGCCATTCTAGAACTCCCAGGTCAAGGAGAAAATATTATAAGCATACAGAAAAGAACTCAGTCTCAGTCAGGATAACACAAGATTTAACAGTTTCTACATTAAAGGACTGGAAGGGATTGAAATATAATACTTTAGAGAGCAATGGAGCTAGTATTATAACCAAGAATCACCTACCCAGCAAAACTGAGAATAATACTTCAGAGGAAAAGGTGGAAATTCATGAAATAGAGGATTTTGAAACATCTGTGATGAAAATACTAGAACTGAATAGAAAATGTGATTTTCAAATACAGGACTCAGGAGAAGCATAAGGAGGCAATCAGAAAAGTGGTATCATAAGGGACTTAATAAGGTTTATCTGTTTACATTCCAACATGGGAGGATGATACTCATTAGAACTTTCTCATTATTGTACTAATTAGGAGTATATATAGACAGAAGACAGAGGTGCAAGTTGAATATGAAGGGATAATATTTTTAAAAATGAAATTTCTCTGGGAGAAAGAGAAAGGGAGAAGTGGAATGGCATAAATTATCTGTCACAAAAAGGAGGGAAAGCTTTTACAATGGAGGAGAAGAAGGGATGGAGAGGGTGAATAAGTTATTCTGATCAGAATTGGTTCAGAGTTTTGAAATAACATATATACTCAATATGAGTATAGAAATCTATCTTATCCTGCAGGAAGCTAGATGGAGAATGGGATATGGAAAGGGCGGGTGACAAAAGAAAGGGCATATTAGAGGAAGAAGTGGACAGTAGCAAAACACTTTTTGAAAAACAATAGCTATTTATTTTTAAAAAATATATGCAAAGATAGTTTTCAACATTCACCATTGCAAAACCTTTTGTTCCATATGTTTTCTCCCTTCCTTCCCACTATTATCTTCCCTAGATAACAAACAATCCAATATATGTTAAACATGTGCAATTCTTATATACATATATATATGTGTATATATATTTCCATAATTATCATGCTGAAGAAGAAGAATAAGATCAAAAGGAAAAATTGCAAGCAAACAATAACAAAAATGTGCAAATACAATGTTGTAATCCACATTCAGTCCCCACAGTCCTCTCTCTGGATACACATGGCTCTCTTCATCATAAGACCACTGGAACTGACCTGAATCATCTCATTGTTGGAAAAAGCCAAGTCCATCAGAATTAATCCTTGTATAATCTTCTTGTTGCCATATACAATGATCTCTTGGTTCTACTCACTTAGCACCAGTTCATGCAAGTCTAAAATCATCCTGCTGAAGGTTTCTTATAAAATAATAAAATACCATAACATTCACATACCATAATTGATGGACGTTCACTCAATTTCTACTTCCTTACCACTACAAAAAAGCTGCTATAAACATTTCTGCACATGTGAGTCCTTTTACCTTTTTTATGATCTCTTTGAAATGCAATACCAGTAAAGGGTATATAAAGAGTTTGGTAACCCTTTGGGCTTAATTCCAAATTATTCTGCAGAATGACTGGATCAGTTCACAACTCCACCAACAATGTATTAGTGTCCCAGTCTTTCCATTTTCTTTTCCTGTCATCTTAGCCAATCTGAGAGGTATCTAGTGTTACCTCAAGTAGTCTTCACTTCCATTTCTCTGATTTAGAGCATTTTTTCATATGAGTAGAAATGGCTTTAATTTCTTCATCTGAAAATTGTCTATTCATATCCTTCGACTATTTATCAATTGCAGAGTACTGTATTCCTTGTATTCTTATAAATTTGAGTCAATTCTCTCTATATTTTAGAAATGAGGCTTTTATCAGAACCTTGGATATAAGTTTTTTTTCCCCCAGTTTTCTACTTCCCTTCTAATCTTGTCTGCACTGGTTTTGTTTGTATGAAAACTTTTAAAGTTAATACAATCAAAATTACCCACATTTCATTTCATAATGCACTCTATTTCTTCTTTAGTCATAAATTTCTTCCTTCCCGACAGATCTGAGAGGTAGACTATCCTTTGTTCTTCTAATTTGCTTATAGTATCACTTTTGATGTCTAAATCATCAACTCATTTTGACCTTAACTTAGTATAGGGTCTTAGGTGATGGTCAATGCCTAGTTTTTGCCATACTATTTTCTAATTTTCTCAGTAATTTTTGTCAAATAGTTTTTGTTCCAAAAGCTGGGGTCTTTGGGTTTATCAGATATTAGAGTGGTATAGTCATAGAATATTTTTCAAGTGTCATATATATTTATTTTAATTTCTTTAACTAAATATTTTTGATAATTTATACACATGTATTTGTACAAAATATATTTACGTATTAGTCATGATAATGTAAGAAAACACAGATAACCCTCCTCAAAAATAGAGAAAGCTTTAAAAAGTATGCTTCAAATTCTATTCAGACATCATTGGTTCTTTCTCCAGGGATAAATTGTATTTTTTTAATCATACTTTTTTGCAGAGTTGTCTTGGATACTTCTATTTCTGAGAATAAGAAAGTCATTCCAAGTTGCAATTCCAATACTGCAGTTACCATATACAGTGTTATTTTGGCTACATTCACTTCACACAGAATCAGCTCATATAAATCTTTCAAGCTTTTTCTAAAATCTACCTGTTCATCATATACAATAATACTCCATTACATTTGTTTACCACAATTTCTCAGCATTCCTCTACTTTTTTTTTAATTATAGCTCTTTATTTACCAGATATATGCATGGGTAGTTTTACACCATTGACAATTGCCAAACATTTTGTTCCAATTTTTCCCCCCTTCCCCTCCACCCCAGATGGCAGTTGACCAATACATGTTAAATATGTTAAAGTATAAATTAAATACAATATATGTATACATGTCCAAACAGTTGTTTTGCTGTATAAAGAGAATCGGACTTTGAAATAGTGTACAATTAACCTGTAAAGGAAATAAAAAATGCAGGCAGACAAAATTAGAGGGATTGGGAATTCTATGTAGTGATTCATAGTCAACTTCCAGAGTTCTTTCACTGGGTGTAGCTGATTCAGCTCATTACAGCTCTATTGGAACTGATTCGGTTCATCTAATTGTTGAAGAGGGCCACGTCCATCAGAATTGATCATCATACAGTATTGATGTTGATCTCCTGGTCCTGCTCATTTCACTCAGCATCAATTCATGTAAGTCTCTCCAGGCCTTTCTGAAATCATCCTGTTGGTCATTTCTTACAGAAAAATAATATACCATAATATTCATATACCGAAATTTATTCAGCCATTCTCCAATTGATGGGCATCTACTCAGTTTCCAGTTTCTGGCCACTACAAAGAGGGCTGCCATAAACATTCTTGCACATACAGGTCCCTTTCCCTTCTTTAAGCTCTCTTTGGGATATAAGCCCAATAGTAACACTGCTGGGTCAAAGGGTATGCACAGTTTGATAACTTTTTGGGCATAGTTCCAAATTGCTCTCCAGAATGGCTTTATGTATTCACAACTCCACCAACAATGCATCAGTGTCCCAGTTTTCCCACATCCCCTCCAACATTCATCATTATTTGTTCCTGTCATCTTAACCAATCTGACAGGTATGTAGTGGTATCTCAGAGTTGTCTTAATTTGCATTTCTCTGATTAATAATGACTTGGAGCATCTTTTCATAAGTCATAGAATATTTTGTCTTTGCAAAACATTTTGAGGAGAGACAAGGTGAAAGAAGAGATAATAGAATAAATGGGGAGAAATACATTTAGCAACAGTAATTGCAAAAAGAATTTTGAAGCAAGCTTTTCTGATAAGGCCTCATTTCTCAAAGAAAAAAGAAACTGATTAACATTTATTTAAAAAATAAATAAGAGCCATGTCCTAATTGATAAATGATCAAAAGATATGAAGCCCAAAGGACTATAAAATCATGCTTATCCTTTGACCTAACAATAGGCATGAATCCAAAAAAGAGATTTTAAAAAAGAAAAAGGACCTATATGTACAAAAATATTTATACCAGCTCTCAACACAGGGGGAAAAAAAACCCTAGAAACTAAGAGGATGCCTATCAATTGGAGCATGAATAAACTGTGATACACGATTGTGATAGAATATTATTGTTCTCTTGGAAATGATGAGCAAGATGCTCCAGAAAAACCTAGAAAATCCTCCACCAAGCCAAACAAAGAGAAATGTACTGTGTAGATAGTAGCAGTAATCTTGTGGAATAGTAAACTGTGAATGATTTTGCTATTCTTAGCAGTATAATAATCCACAACTGAAGACCTTATGATGAAAATCTTATCTATAGCCAGAGAAAGAACTTATTTATCTGAACACAGATTTAAGCACTCTCTCAGTATTTCATACGCTCATTCTCTCTCTCTCTCTCTCTCTCTCTCTCTCTCTCTCTCTCTCTCTCTCTCTCTCAGAGAAAAGGAAAAGAATCTGGGACTCAAAATTTTAAAAACAAATGTAAAACATGTTTTCATGTAAAAATTGTTTTAATGGATAAAAATATTTTAAAAATTTTTTAAAAGAAACATATAAAGATGAACTGATCAGGTTGCAAGGGTAGATAGCTGTAGTGCTCCATTAATACTCTTGTGAGATCAGAAGAAAGTAAGGAAGGCCTCTGGCACTTTGAACTTCATGCAGCTAATTTATGGAAGGACATACATAGGTGGACATTGCACAAGATGAACAGACATAAATAGCTTATAATGTACATTACTAGTAGGACATTCCCAAATCCAAGAGATCATCATTTTATCTAAATATTGAGAAGTTCTGGGTATATCTATTATAAGCACTGAATAACTATGAACTTTGATTTTGTTTTCTTTGATAGTAACATGATTTAGAAATGTGTTCAATTTCTAATAGAAAGTTTAAATTATTTTCTGATCAATGTATTATTTCTAAGTGTTTCCAATAATTACTATTGTCATTCATAATTTTACTCAAAAGATACTAAGCATTAGCTTACCAGCAGCTATTAGATTATTAATTTTATTTTCTCTAAATGTAAACAATGTGCATATATAAAAGCATTAATCTTTAGTTTACCCTTCAAAAAGCTAGAATCACAACAGAACCATAAACATAAAATTAGAGGCTTTAGTCAATAATCCTCTATCAATGATCTATTATGTGTTAGGCACTATGCTGAGCATTAGGGATAGTCCTTGCCTTTAAAGTGTTCATAATTTTATGGGGAAGAAAGCATGCAAAGAACTATATGCATACAAGAAATACATAGGGTAAAATTGGAAATAATCAACAAAGGAAGGTCATTAGCAATAAAGAAGATCAAAAAGGTAAAAAAAGATAAAAATTATTATAAAGGTAATGATGAAAATTATTCATTCATCAAAGAAGAGGATGCAGTTTAAAACTTAGTTTCAGGAAAAAATTGTTTACTATTAACATTGGGGAAAAGATTTTCAAAATTTTCCTTTAAAATAGAAGTTAAAAATCCCAATTAATTCAATTTACATGTGTTAGGTATGACTATAAGAAGCAAAAATAATTCATTCTGAAATGACTAGTTCAAATTAATATGTGAAATGTTTAAAATTGTTTCTTCTTTTTAAAGTATTCTGTCCCATACACTATTTGTTAGCCTTAAAAAGCTTTCTGTCATTCTAATATTTTACAATGGAGTCTACCACTCATCTTGTTTGCCACATTTAGTATCACCAACCAGTTTAATTTTTTTTAGTTCTTTCATTAGGTAGAAAATTCTTTAGTTCCATCTGACTTATTTACTACTTTTGTGTATATGGAGCAAATAATTACAGCGTAATAAATTTTTATTTGGAAGGAACATTAGGACATATCTCCCTTCATGTTATAGTTAAGAAATATATTCAGTAAAACAAGGACCAAGTGGCAGGGGTCGGATTTGATTCTGATTGCATGGCACAAAGAGTACTGTGTTTGGTTTCAGGAAGACCCATCTTCATGAATTTAAATCTGATTTTGGACACTTATTAGCTATGTAATCCTGGACAAGTTACTTAACCCCATATGCCTTGGTTTCTTCTCCTGTAAGATGAGCTAGAGAACAAAAATGGCAAACTGCTCTAGCATCTTTGTCATAAAACTCCAAATGGGGTCACAAAAGGTGAACAAAACCGAGCAAAATCTTGACTCCAAATCCACCATCCTTTTCATTGTAAATCTATTGAAATGTTTCTTCCAAGCCACATCAAGAATAGTGAAAAGAATGCTGGAATTGTAATGTATAATATTTTGGGGCAATAACTGCCTCAGCTCTCACTGGCTGTATGATTTTTGTCCAGTCATTTAACCTCAGTAACTCATTAGGATTTATCTACTAAGCCATAGATGTGGAAGTTCCTAACAGGAAATCATAAAATCTTCCTGTATTCATATGTGGTTTACTGAGATTCAGAAAATTAAAAAGTATAGTATTACCAACAGGCAATTGCAACTTTACAAAATTTATGTGAAAACTAGATTTATTAAAAGAGAAATGAACATGCATCTAGAACTCAAAGAGTTTTTAATCCATACAGAAATTTACATTTTTATAACAGCAAGAAAAATGGAAGAAGAGATAGCAGAATTTTCATAAAAGGGGTATAAGAAGGGAAAAGGTGCAGTAAAGGTGAGAAAAGGGCAAAACCCTTCCTGAAGGGGAGGATCAACATGTTGACAAAAGGCACTTTCTTTTTTTTTGGGAATTGTTAGATTATGAAAATAGGATGGGGTCTGCTTATCTACATAGGTCTCAGCTACACAAGCCTAGTGCAGATTATCTGACATCTATCTTGACTTCCAAGGATACTCAGTGAGACAGTTTAGGATACAAACAAAACATTATGTCATCTGGGAGAGAGGGCAGTTCCTTCTTGATGCAATCAGGGTCTCCTGCATACTCAGGCCTAGTATTTATGAAAAATATGGCAACTAAAAAAGACAAATTCAGGGAACCCCTTAGCAGTATTTTACAATTCTAAAAATTGTTGGTTAAATTCTAATTTTAGAATTGTAAAATTGATGGATAAAGCAATGTAGGAAGTCAGAGGATCAATTTAATTTCCAGCAACTGATTCACATAGAGTATTGTAAACAATTCCTTTCAAACCTGGAAAAAACAGAAAGAACAACTGAAAAGGGAGCACTAATATAATTTTCCATATTTACTTTTTTAAACACAACCATTATTCATATTTTCCAGTATGTGACATGAGAGTAGGCTAAGTATTTAATTTTAATAAAAATATTATGGAAAGACAACCACAGGATTTTCTTTTAAAAGATATATGTGTGTACTACGATATAGTGGAGAGAGAGGGCTAACTTTAAAATCAGGAAGACCTGGGTTCCAGGAAGGAGAGATTTTTTCACTGCTTAGTATGTGCCATGCGTTGGGCTAACCAAATGCTGGGGATGTAAGAAGGTGAGAAAAATAAATAAGGTAGCCGAAAAACACAAATAGAGAAATAGTTCTTTGAGGAAGGTCCAGTGAAAAGCTGACTTCACAAAAAATAGCACGTGTCTGAGCAGTCTGATTTCCTGCCAGCATCACCCAATCAACACACCTGCAGGGGCTCTGGGAGGATGAAAAGCAAGGCTACTGTTGAAGGGTAGCCACCTTGGAGCTGATTTTGGGAAATTGCATTTCACAATGTTGCCAGGTACAGGTAATTAACAAGCGTAAATAGGGCTAGCAACAACCAAAAGTAGAGGGTTTCTCTCTCAGAAAAATGGAGAACAAGGGAAAACTAATTAAAGAAGAAATCCTACGTGAAAAATTCTGAAGAATTCGCTAGGTTGAAAAATAAGAAGTTTTGGGGAAAAATGAAAAATTTAATGGATGTAACAGTGTAATAGAGCTACCAAGATAAGAGAAGCTTGGTGTAAAATCTACCATTTACCAGATGGGTGACTTTGGGTAATTCATTGAAACTCTCTGAGCCTTAATCCCTTACCTACAAAATACAAATATTATTACATTCTTGTCAAGGATATCGAGGATTACAGATTTAGAGCTAGAAAGTGCTTGTTAGAGACCATCTAGTCCAATGCCTTTTCCTGGGGCAAGGCATTTCCCTCCCCCAAAGAAAGGCAAAAGTGACCAGGGCTACACAGGAAATAAGTAACATTCTCAAGATTCAAACGTTGCTCTCCTGACTCACAAACCAGCACTCTTTCTGCTGTACAGTGCCATAAGGATTCTGTGAAAAATGTAATGAGTTCTTTGTAAAATATTATAGACATTGTATTTGCTTTATATTACATATAAATTCTATGTTTTGCATATACTTTATATTATGAATAAATTATATATTTATATATACATTATATATGCCTAGGGAAAAGACAAGAGAAGGTGCAGATAGGGAAGTAGAGTTCAGTGGTGAAGAATGGATTATGATAAAAGCTCCTGAAATGTAAGCAAGAAAAGTGGCACTATATAATCAAAAGTCCTCCACTTTTGTTGTGCTTTAAGGTTAACAAAATCCTATATTCACCCAAAATTTATAAAATACATAAGAACCAATGCAGGCTAATGGTGATTGATTGGTAAGAGATGGAAATGTTCAAGAATTCTTGAATTTTTGGCTCAGGTAATTCCAAGAATGGTAGTACCAAGCTCAGAGATTTGGGGTAGTGGGGAATGTGATTATTATTATTTTTTGACTTGTTGAATTTGGTGTCACAAACAGTAGGGCAAACAGGTGAAGGTCAGATGTATAGAGGAAATTTGGATTTGGAGGTAGAAGACCTGGGTTCAAACACTACCTATGTCACTTCTTGGATCCTCAGTTTCCTTAATAGCAAAATGAGCAAGTAGGGTCTATGGCCTTTCTCTAAGATCCCTACCATCTTTAGATTTATGATTCGATAATCCAATTAATCAACAACCAACAAGTACTGACTGATTGATTAATCCAAAAAGTGAAAAATGTGGACAGACAGATATTTAGATAGACAGATAAACATAGATATAAATAGTAGGAATAGATACATGGAGATATACACAAAATAATATCTAGATAGAAGAGCTATTTAAGCATTAAGCTAATTAGCTATGAGCCAAGGACTAGGTTGAATAATGTAGCTATAAATACAAACAAACAAGATAACATCCTCAAGGAGCTTACATTCTAATGGAAGGAGACAAAAGATAAAGGGGGAACAGAAATGTGGAAAGGGAGAAAGAAGGGTATAATAATTGCAGCCATAAGAGAACAGGTAACTGATGAGAAGAATTTAGAAATAATAGAGAGAGCTCAGGTCATCATGTTGTAATATATAAGGAGGTAACTGGAAGAAGAAAAAGTTGTAGCACATTTAAAAGTGATCAGAGGAAGAAGAAAAGCTACAATGTGATTGAACAATGCCAGAAAGTCAATAGAGGAAATCATATAGAGAATAAAGACTTGTGGTATAAGAAAGTGATGGAATATTATTGTTCTATATAATGACCAAGTTGACTTTAGAAAGGCCTGGAAAGATCTGTACAAACTGATGATGAGCAAAACAAGGAATACAATGTACGCAGTAACAGCAAGATAGTGTGATGATCAACTATGAAAGACTTGGTTCTTCTCAGAGGTTCTATAATCCCAATAAACTTTGGATGGAAAGCATCATCTGCATCCAGAGAGAGAATTATGGACACTGAGTGTAAATCAACACACTCTATTTTCTTTTTATTTTCTTTTGCTTCAGTTGTTGTTTCTCTTGTGGTTTTTCCCTTGTTCTGATTTTTTCTCTCCCAGCATGATTCATATTTAATGTGCTAAAAAAAAAAAAAAAAAAGGTCCATGTATAATCAGGAAAAAAAAAAAAAAGAACAAGGACATAGATCAGAATCAGCTTTTCTATTTGGAAGAGACCTCAAAAATCCAAACCATACATAAATAGAACTTCCTTCTATAACATCCACAACAGAGATAGGGTTCTTATTATAATTTTTAATCTGTCCGCTACACTTTTGTACAACATTATTTGTTAGGAAGTTTTGATCTATCAAGGTGAAATCTGCCTCTTTAAATTCTGCTCATGGCTTCTAGAACCAAGAAAAACACATCATCTGCCTTGTCCATGAGACAATCCTGTAAATACTTGAAGATAATTATTATAATCTAAGATTTTTGTCACTGCACCTGGCATTGTGCTTTGCATAAATGATTGTTGCTAGATTGCTAAATTAACTTTTAGAATTGGTAGTTGACAATGTTGATTTATATTACCATTGTCAAATATTCCATTTTTCAATATGAAGAATTGCATATGTGTACAATGAATTTTTATATCCCATGTAAAACTTTACATTTGTTCTATCAATTTTCTAGACCACATGTGTTCATCTTGCCCACAAAGATATCAAATCATTGTCAAATGTCTTGCTAAAATATACTTATGCTATGCCTTTAGTATTTCCCTAAATCTAACTATCTAGTAATTCTGTCAAAAAAAAAAGAGTGGAATTAACAAATTCTTGATAAACCTTTCATAATCTAGCTCCAACCAACCTTGCTCTTAATTGCCTCTCTTTATACATTCTTTAGTCCACCTACACTAGCCACCTTTTTCTTTCTCACCCATCATACATCCCTATACATTTACACAGACTATTGGAATGCACTTTCACCTCACCTTCCCAACTCAGAATCTGTAAATCCTTTTAAAATTCAGCTAAACTGCCATACCCCACATGAAGGTTTTCCAGGCACCCTCCCCTCACCACCAGTATTACCTCATAATTATTTCATATATACTAAGATGTGTATATGTTGGATAACTTAATAGAGTATAAGCTTCTTTATCTTTAGGAGAAAGATAGCTTCATTTTTGTCTTTGTATTCAAAGAACCAAATATGGTAGGTGCTTTAAAAAATGCTTGTTGCTTAATTGATGATTCCATATTGATAATCAATTCCTTAAGTGCACAAACCTACCAATATTCATTAGAATATTGCCAGGCTTCCAAATCAAGGTCACTCACTACAATCTGAAAAATATAGTTTCACTATCATTTTGAAAATCCTCTGCTATATACCTTTTTATATATTATAAACTCCTTATGGGTAAGAACAATTTGTTTTGGTTTATATTTGTATTTTCAGTGTTCAGCACAGTGTGTGGTCTAACTAAACACTTAATAGATGCTTTATCTATCCATTTATCTATCTAGACCATGGAGATCCAGAAGCTCAATGATATTTGGTAACCATCTTTGGTTCAATTTGATTTGATTCTTACCATCTTGCCTCTTCTGATCTTTGCAGAGAACACAAGTGAAAGAAATGCTTAATAGAATGGGACAGAGGAAACAAAAGTCATGAAGAAAGTCCCCTACCAGTAGGGGGCTGTTATCGTATCTGTTAAGTATGGAACATGTGGCAGCTAAGTGGTCCAGTGGATAAAGTGCCAAGCTTAGTCAGGAAGACTTCTCTTCCTCAGATCAAATACAGTCTCAGACATTTACTAACTACATGAGCTTGGACAAGTCACTTAATCCTATTTGCCTCAGTTTCCTCATCTGTCAAATGAGCTGGAGATGGAAACTGCAAATCTCCAGTCTCTTTGCCAAGAAAACCCCAAATGGGGACATGAAAAGTCGGAGAATTGAAAAACAAATAACAAAAAATGTGGAGCACTGCATATAAGATGGTAAATGCAAATCTCCAGTATCTTTGCCAAGAAAACCCCAAATGGGGTCATGAAGAGTCAGAAATAATTGAAAAACAAATGAACAACAAAAAATGTGGATCACTGCAGATAAGATTAGAATTGGTTGACACTGGTAAATTGAACCACCAGGTGATGATTGAATTAGAAGGGACTTTAGAAGCCATAGAATCCAGCCACTTCAATTGACAGATGAAGAAATAAGAGCCCAGATAGATGAAATTATTTGCCAGAGTCATGTAGAATTCACACCATCTCCTCTTGTTCTAAGTCTAATGGTCTATTTACTATTCCATGTGGTATCTAGTTTTACTAGACATTTTTTCCTCTTTCTTATATTCTATAGTTCTTTGGGAGTGATATTTTGAGAAATAGAGGTGATATAAAAACAAGAATTGGTAATAAAAAATTTTCAAAAGAAATTTGATCCATCATAGGAGAGTGAATCAAGGCATTCCTTATGTCAACCAGAAACCTGTAAAAGTTAAGAAAGGGGGAAAAAAAGAAGCAAAATATGCAGAAACTGTAACCTTTCAGAAGCACAACTGTTTGAAGAGTCTCTATCAGCTTTCTCAAATACTCTAAAACAATAAGCAGCATGACATTTTTCAAACAAATATTTTAAAACTTGGGTCCATATGTGTGCTGAAAATTAACATCGTCTGTTCTACAAGAACAGCCCTGGTTCATTTCCACTATCACACAACAGACTGTATTTGCTTATTTCATTAAATCCCCCAAAGGTTACAGCCTGCTGAAATATTAAAAATTCCACACCTCTACCACTGGGAACTTTACATGAGGCCACACAAAATGAGAAATGCAAAGCAGGATCTTCTAGTACTCCAATTCAATTCAATATATTCAACTAAAGTAAATGGAACTGCCACCAAAGACTAGACATTATGAGGTGGCTATTGGGATGATCAAGAATCTTACCATCTAGTAGAGAGGAAGGGATAGAGAGGAAAAGTGACTCCCTCAAAAAAAAAAAAAAAAAAAAAAAAAAAAAAAAAAACACAGGAAAGTAATGAGACAGAGATGAAATACAAAAACCAAATTTGTATGGAAGTAGAAGTAGAAGACAGGAGAAATATTAAAAGATTGTTAATGCAAAAAAAAAAAAAAATTGTTAATCACATCCAGAATTGCAAGGAACCCTTAAATTGAGTTGAAGGAATATTCAAGCATAGGAAGTAAACTACAGACTTGATGGTATTTAATCTAGAAAAGACAAGCTTTGAGATTAAAAAAATGAAGAATTTAAGAGTACTTTTCACATAGAGGAGACACCAAAAGATGATAAATGACTGATCTACTTTTCCAATGAAAACAAATTATAGAATGGAGTTAAATCCTACCCAGAGATATTTCCCAGTTGTAATGACTATAAATGAAAATAGTATAAGCTAGCTTTATGATATAGTTGCTAATGTGATCTTGGGAGTACATTGAGGATTGCTTCCAGAAATAAGGATGAAATATTCCAACTGTACTGTTTGCCCTGGCCCTGGCCAGATCATATCTCAATTCTCATGTCAGTTCTGGGTACAATAAATTAGGAAGGACAATGATGATCTAGGGAATAACTGGATGAGGCAATGAGAATAGGTAAGGATCTTATATTCATACCCTATGAGGACTATTCAATACTGGAGATGTTTAGTCTGGAATAAAAAAGGCTCAAGAAGGACATGAAGGATAACTTTAACTGATTAGAGGGCTGTCATATTGAAGAGGTATTAAACTCCTTATGTCAGCAACCAAAGGGCAAAAACTAGAAGCAATAACAGTTTTAAAGAGGCTTCACTTGATGGGTAAGAGGAAGTTCTTCAGTCATTTTTTCAATCGTACCCAACTCTTCATGATCCCATTTGGGTTTTTCTTGGCAAAGATGCTGAAATGGTTTGCAATTCCTTTCTCTAGTTCATTTTATAAATGAGGTAACTAATGAAAACAAGGCTGGGTAACTTGTACAAGATCACACAACTAGTTAAGTGTCTTAGATTAAATTGAACTCAAGAAGATCCATCTTTCTGACTCCAGGCCCAGAATCTTACAGCATCACCTAGTTCCTTCGTCATGATTAGATAATAAGCAAAAATGTAATGGACTGAAGAGATAGGTTTTCCCCTTACTGGAGGTCTCCAAATAAAAACTGTATAGTTCAAATCAAGTCATGAAGCATTTATCAAACATCTACTGTGTATCAGGTATAGGACTAAATTATTAAGTATACTACAGCAGAAATTTTTAGTGGGGAAGAGGTATGTATGGGTTATTCTAGATTCCCTCAGAAGCCTCTTCTAACTTCTAAATTCTTAGAGTTTCTAGATTACATTATTGGAAAAAGAGCAATTCTTAGAAATTTAATTTTCTCATTTGTGAAGTGAAGGTTGTGAACTGTTTGCACCTTGGAATTTTATAAATCAATAAGTATTTATTAATCACCTACTATGTGTGGGAGTGCTCTGCTCCTACCTTTACATGAGGTGTCTCAACATACTTAGAATGTGTTCCATAGCACACTTTCAGGCTTGGTTCAGATGCATTTATCAGTACTCTTTCTCTCATAATAATCTCCTACTTCCTTGTCTATTTTACATGTTTATATTATCCAGTAGAATGTAGAAGACAGAGGCAATTTTCATTTTACCTTACTTCCTCATAGACCACAAAAGTGTCTTGTACATAGCAGGTTTCCAACTTTGATCCCACGCACTAAAATTAAATACCACCTTTTTATATGAAGCTATTCCTGAATCCCCAACAGCTAATGGTTCCCCTGTACCTTCCTCCTGTAAAAGTTACTTTAGCTGTTTTGTATAAAATATGTATTTAAACATCTTGTCTCCTCTAATAGAATGGAAGTTCCTTGAAGGTAATTTCTTTGAGGTTTTTTTTTTTTTTAATGTACTCCAAAATCTGGAACACAGTAGGCATTTAAAAATTCCTCTTGAAAAATTGATGTTGTAGAGACTTGGATTAGATTGAATATAGGGAATCAAGGAATAGGGAACAATTAAGAATGGCTAATATTAATATTAATAATTAAAAATAATACAATATCATAATTGGATTGGGACCTCAAGTGATGATTAGAAGAATTACACAAAGTTAGGAAATTTTGGGTTTAGGGAAGAAGATAAATTCTCTTTTGGATGTTTTTGTGTTGAGTGTGACATACTCAGGTAAGATATACTATCCCTTTAAGATTAATGGAGCTATGGAAGAGACATGAAAAAAAAAAGAGATTTATATTGATTGTCAAAAGATGTAAGATATTGCCATTGTTATATATGAACATTTTAATGTGCAATAGGAGCAACACACAAAACAAAACAAACACCTTAAGCAATCCTGAGCAGTACAGATGTTACTGAATGGACTAATAACGTCATGCCTCCTATCCAGAGGTGTGAGTTATATATAAGCACATGTGTTTCCCTCTTTCATGTGTTTCCCTGCCAGATTCCTATAAGTGTATCCCCATTCTCTAATAAAGATACTTAATGAATTGAGGGGAGAGTGTGACATGGATTTAATATGTGCATTTAATATGTGTAATATATTTTCATATTTATGCATTTGCTTTATCATTTTAGTATTTGTAATTTATTTTATTTTGTTGTTAAGCAAATGGATAGGTATAAGATCCAAAAGTATTACGTGCAGGCCTGGTTCTAAAAACATCATACATTGTGTAGAAAGGCTGACTTAAGTTTATAGTTGTCTAGATAGAAAACCCTTTGCAGAGGTACTTAAAAGCCAGACTGTTGACTGGAAAGTGCATTTCCTTAAGATAGGGACTATCCTTAGGACACTCAAAGAGTTTGATTATACTCATGAGGTGCTAGTCTATATTTTGGGAATTAGTCATAATTTTGGAAATTTGAACATAATAACAGCTTAGAGTAATCAAGCAGAGACAAAACTAGAAAGGACCAAAGGTGTCTGATACATGAGGTGAGAGTTATCAGACAATTAGATGGCACAGTAGATAGAATATCTTGCCTAGATTAAGGAAGTTTTGCACCCAAATCCAGTTCAAATACTTATTAGTTGTATGATTCTGAGCAAGAAGCTAACTTCTGTCTTCCTGTTTCCTCAACTCTAAAGTGGGAATAATTGCAGCATATCTACTTTGTAAGATGTTGTGAGGATCTAGACAGTATTTGTAAAGCACACAGGGCACAGTACTGGCACATAGTAGGTGCTTAATAAAACTTTTTTTCCTGCTCCCCTCCCTTTGCTGTACAGAGTATATAGTGACTAACCCCACAATATTGACTAGACTCCCCACCTGTGGCACATATAAAGTTGTTATATTGTAGGATATTTGACGAAGTGCCAAGAACATAGTGGCCACCCTATACCTGCGAGATATCCAGATGGAGTAGGATTTATTAAATGGAGTATGGCAACCTATAATTTTTTAATTGTAAACTCTTAGAGTAACTTGAACCTGGAATTACTACCTTCTGGGATATGAGGGATATTAAATGGGATATGAGGAGGGAGGTAGCCTACAAAGTGCCTGGTTCTGTGCTAATTAATATTTTTATCAATGACTCAGAAAAAGGCAAAGTTGGTATGCTCATCAAATCTGCATGTGGCAATAGGCTAGAAAGAAAAGCTAACAAGGAAAGACAGGCAGAATAAGCATAAAATTTAACTTCATAAGAACAATTTGGGGGAAGATGTCGTTAGAAACCAGCTTTGAAAAAATATTTAGGGGTATGAGTTGACTAAAAATTCATATGTGTTAATAAGAGCATCAAGAGAAACATGGCTTTTTAAAATAAGGAAACAAGCCCCTCTGTACTATACCTGCCTTACACACCTCAATTGAAGCATTCTTCTCAAGTATGGGCACCATAGTTTAAAAGGAGTAGTGATAATAAACTGGAGAACACATAGAAGAACAGCCCAGAATATGAAAAGACCTTGAGTCCATGCCATGTGAAAAGCAGCTGAAAAAACTCAGGATGTTTAGTCTGCTGAAGAGAAGATAAGGAAGTGAATGGAAGAGTAAGACTATCTTGTCTTAAAAGTATTTGGAAGTCTTTGCTGAAGAAAAAGGATTAGATTTATTCTGTTCAGTCCCAGAGGGCAGAACCAAGATTAGAGTGAAGGATATAGATACTGGAGGCAAATGTAAATTTGACATCAGGAAAGACTTCAAAACAAAAGCTGACTAAAAGGGAAGTGGGTGGCCTGGGGGGGAGGCAGCTTCTCCCATTTTAGAGATTCTAGAAGAACTTGGAGAAGGACTTTTCAGATACATTATATTGGTGATTCCTTTTAGACACAGGTTAGACTAGGTGGTTGCAGAGATTTCTCACACCTCCCAAATTCTATGATTCCATGATTTAGACAGATATTTGTAACTTCCCCATGGTCCACTCTTTTTAGGGATTAACATTATAGTTTGTCATTTTAGAAAGTCATACTTTTCTAATTTCTTTTCTAACTTTTCTTTTCTAACTTGGATTTTGATTTAAAACAATGCTAGTGGCCTGACTGTCTCTCCAGAACCAGAAATAATCCCAAGGAAGGATTCTTTAAACATGGTCAGTGCATTTTCTCCTGATTACTTGAATTGAAAACTGAAGAACTATGTAATTCCAGAAAGATATACTAGGTCCAAGATAACCTTTAAATATAATTGTGTGTGTGTGTGTGTACCTTTTTTTTTTTTTTTTTTTTTTTTCTGGGAAAAATTCTTGACTGGGCCAGAAATGTTATATTCACCATGCGAGGCACTCATCAGAGAACCAGTAAACTTTTAAATAAGAGTATCAACGGCTATGAATGTCCAAAAACTCTGTTTGAAAATGAAGACTCTATAGTCATGGATGGCTACCACATTACACAATGGAATCACTGCAAATGGGAGCCAACTATGCTTTGGAGACATTGTCAAATGGTAGTCAGTACAAGACTCAATGGCAGCAAACCTGACCAGATAATCAATATTTTCAATAAGTGAAAGAAATAAATTGAATGGTATAAATGACAATTGGGTTTCTAGGTTTTCATTTCACGGTTTTATTGAAAAAGAAAAGAGCAAGATTCTACTACCTACTAGAGATTTGGAAGTGCCATGGTTTTTCTCCCAAGGATTTGTAACATTTTTCACATCTCCTGATTCACCTAAATAGATATTCTATTGACATTTAAGTTTTAGAAAGAACTATCCTTTTCTTTCTCAAGCCAGAGGTAAAATTCTCTGAATAGAGGGTAATAAAAGTTAGGGATTGGTCTAAGCCTTCTTGCCCAGCAATACATCCTTGTTTTCTACTCTCTAATTAAAGGGTCTATCTCTAGATTCTAAACAGACACTCCAGAACCCTCTATTTCTCATTTTTATATACTGAAGAATGTTTCACTAGAGGTAAACCTTAAAGGGCAATACATATGTGAGCTTTTTTATTAATATTAATTATTACTCCCCATTTCTTTAATGCCAAAATTCTAGTAGTGCCAGATGGCTATGAATCATGTTAAATTAGTTTCTGAAGAAATGAAACCAAGATATCACCCAGACAATAACAGAGATGCATAGTGAGTATGAGGCAGGCAGTAAAAACATTATGAACAAGAAATCCAAGGTTGTTTTTGTTTAAAATGCCATCAAAACATATGAACAAAAAAGATGACCTAGTCATAAGGACAGAGAAAGGAATATTAACAATGTGAACAGCTCAATGATATGTTTCCAATGTCAAAAGAAATCAAGGAAGTTATCTTAAACATTGAGTGGATTCCTTGAATTAAACTTAAAAGAAGGCATAGATAAAAGTCTGTCAGAATGAGCAGCTATGGATGAATTGCTATGCATTACTATAGAGAATATGCACAGCGAATATCTAAGTATGATTCTTATTATAAATAAGTATATTTAGTCAAAGTAAAGAGAATCCTCAGCTGGTGATTCAGTGGATAGAGTGACAGGCCTGCAGTCAGAAAGATTAGAGTTCAAATTTAGTTTCAAACACTTAAGACCCACGAGATCCTGGACAAACCACTTGAGTTCTGTTTACCTCAGTTTCCTTGATTGAAAAACAGGGATAATAATAGAACCTATTTGCCAGCATTGCTGTAAAGGTCAAATGATATAGTCATAAAAGCATTTAGTACAATGTCTGGCACATAGTAGGTTCTACTTAAGTGATTATTCCCTTATCTATTGCTATTCCCACCAGGACCCTCACAGATGCCAGGCAATCTTACTACATCTCCCTTGTTTACATGCAATCCCACTTTCCACAGTGCCTCCTCCAAACTTTTTTTTAATCCCTCCACAAATCTCCCATGGTTCTCCTTCCCACCCCACTCTCTCAATTGAGAACCTAGGCATACTTTACCAAAAAAAAAAAATGGGAGTTGTCACAAACTCACTCTTCTCCCTTCTAGGCCTCTCTCACTTTCTCCTCTTTCACTTTTCACCATCTCTCATATTGAAATGGCTTATTCATTACCAAGGCAAACCCTAGTACCTATTCAAGTGAATCCATTCCATCCTACTCCAACAGATCGCTTCCTCTGTCATTCCAATTTCCCATTTATTTTCAGTCTCTATCTCTCCATTGCTTCATTTTTACTGCCTATATATAAGCCCAGGTCTCTTCTACCCTGAAAAAAAAAAAAAAAAAAAAAAACTCACTTCTTTCATTACCTTTACCCTTGTTTCTTATGCTTTTTGTAGCTAAATTCCCTCAAAAAGACTATTTTACAATAGATGTCTCTGTCACTGTTGTTTTAACCTCTTATTGATCAACGAAAAGTGCCTTATTCAAAGTTCCTAATGATCCCTTAGTAGACAAATCAGTCTTTTTTCAATTCTCATCCTCCTTGACCTCTCAGCAGCCTTTGATAATGTTGATCACTCTCTCCTCCTTGAAACTCTTTTCTCTACATTTTTTCTACATTTTCAGAAACTGTTCTCTCTTGGTTTTCTTCCTACTTATGTGATCATTTCTCTCTCTCTCTCTCTCACTCCTTCCAGATCATCTTCTCTAAGCACGTGTCCCTCAGAGTTCTGCCCTGGACACGTCTCTTTTCCATACTACTTCAACTTGGTGCTCTTAATCACTCCTACAGATTCAAATGCCATTCTCAAATCTACCTATTCTGTCTTGATTCTTCTAGGAAACCTCTAATCTCATATCTCCCACTGTCTTTCAGATATCTCTAATTGGATGTCCAGCAAACATCTAACTTAATATGTCCAAAATGAAACTCGTTATTTTTCCTCCTAAATCCTTCCCTTATCCTACCTTCCTTATTATTGTAAGGGCAACACCATCTTTTCAATCCCTCAGATTCTCAATCTAGGGATCAATCTGGATTCTACACCATCTCTCACCCTCCATATATAAGATGCAGCGAAGGCCTGTCAATTTCACTTTTGCAAAGTGTCAAATATTCCCTTTTCTCTTCTCCAATAATGCTACCATTTTGGTATAGACCCTCATCACCTTGCACCTGGATTACTACAAAAGCCTGATAGTGGATCTGTCTGCCTCAAGTCTTTTTTTCACTTCAATCAATCCTCTATTCAGTCAGCAAAATGATTTTCCTAAAGCACAGGTGTGATCATGTCACCCCACTCAATAAACTCTAGTGACTTCCTATTGCCTCCAGGATCAAATACAAAATCCTCTGTCAATCAAAGCCCTTCAAAACCTAGCTCTCCTACCTTTCCAGTCTTCTTACACCTCACTTCCTAATATGTATTCTTTGATCCAATGATTCTAGCTTCCTGTCTGGTTTGAACAAGAATCTCCATCTCTTGGCTCCAGACATTTTTCTCTAGCTATTTCCCATGTTTGGAATGTCTTCTCTTCTCTGGTCCAGCAATTGACCTCTCTGGCTTCTGTTATGGGAAAAAGATTGCCTTTTTGATTTTGTGTGGTAGGTTACTGCTACTGAAATAAATCTACCACAATGCAGAAATTATAGAGGTAAGAGGTAAAGTTTTATTATTTTTAATTACAGATTCAGGAGGCAGAAAAACAACCTGAATGAAGATTAGGATTTTCTGAAAAGCTTTTATAGAGAAAACTTTATTAAAGAAATAGAGAAATAAATTCTTTTATATATTTTTTATCTTGTATGTTCTATTAACTATAAAATTTTGTAAAAGACAGATTAATGATCCCATGCTTCCTTGAATGTCATAAAAATTAAATAAAGTCAGTTAAACAGAAGCATAATCTCATATATCCTCTATGAAAACAAATTTGGTTAAACAAACTCTATAGGTAAATTAAGTCAGGTTACAAACTAAATTACATTTAAACGGGTCACAATGGGCTGACTGAAAGGAAAGATTTGGATGATTAGAGATTTGATATCAGTAGAACATTTCATCAAATAAGGCAGATCAAATTAATTGGTAAGACTTGATTCCCTTTTTGGCTTCCTATTTGAGAAATGTTGAGGTGTTAAGTCAATTTTCACATCCTATGAAATAAGTTTCAATCAACTCAATACCTCTTAATTAGGTTAAGCTCCTTAAATAATAAAAATGAATAAAAAGAAATAAAATGTGAAAAATTACCATACTTCTAAGTTCCAACAAAAATCTTACATTCTACAGGAACACTTCCTCACAACCCCTCTTAATTCCAGGGATTTCCCTCTATTAATTAATTCCTATTTGTCCTCTATATGACTTGTTGTGTATATGTTTGTTTGCATGTTATCTCCTCTATTAAGCTGTAAGTCATTTGATGACAGAGATTTACCTGCCATTTTTTGTAATCCCCAGCTTAGCTCACTGCCTCCAATGATTAGACCCATTGACTATCTGTGTGACCTTGGTCAAGTGCTTTTTTTTGATCACTTAATATGTAATTTAAGCTACATGATTGTATCTGCAAGCTGTTCCAAGGTAGATGGGGTAGAAGGCATAAGCAAAAGCAAAAATGTTAAATACAGTCTCTTGATTCTTGCTATAGATCAAAGCTTTATCAGTAGCCTGGTTTTACTACGGACAGAAAGAAGAGGCTTGGGTTGCTCTTTGATCTTTGATTTTCTTCTCTGTCACATCAAGGGTCCCTTTCATCTATCTGTCCCCTTTTACCATTCCCTGACCCCATCTTAACCAAAAGCAGATCCAAGAATGCAAAGTAAGAGGTCAAGGATAAGATAGGAGACCTGGGAACTTGGCAAGTGGAATGCTTCTGTTTTCAGAAGCATCTCTCTATAAGCAAGAACAATAGCACCTAGCAATTATATCATAGTTCAATTAAAAAAAAAAACAAAAAAACAAAAAACAAAAAAAAAATGGATTTTTTAAAATTTTGTACTTAATTAGGAAGAGGATAAGCCACTCAGATAATAAAATACATTAAAAATGACTATCACTTAATCACATTTTTCTTTTTTTCTATTAAACCTATAGAAATTATTCTGAAGAATTCCCTATACTAATACATGTCAGTACCCAGAGCACTAAAAAGTTAAGTAAAATGCCCAGAGTCATGAAGCTAGGATGTGTCACAGAAGCAAAATTGGAAATGATATAGTAATTCTTCACCCATGTAAGGAATACAGAATTCCACATCATATTCTGGAAAAAAACAGCATGTACCTTTCACCCCTAAATTAGATATCAGTCTATCTTGTGCTCATCCACATAGTAGGGGTTAGAGGTGTGACAACCCACTATCTGGACAATTCATGTAAAAGTTTGGGCCTTCTCTTTGTATCAGAAAAGAAGTCTAATTTTTTTTTTTTCTTTTTTTATGGATTGTTTACAGCACCTTAGTGTAAAATTTGTGTTGATCATACATAATACTATACATATATTTTATATATTTCTGAGTTTCTAAACTTTTCCTGTACCATCTACTGGACTTTCTGTATTGTCTGTGGTTTCCACAAAATTCCCACTTAGTTTCTTATAAGTAAACCTGCAATATATGGAAACCACAATGGGACAAGTTGCAGTGCGGAAGGGATAACTGTAATCTAATGTGACATTTTTGTTATCTCTCTAAAAAGGAAAGGAAAGGAGTATAATCCTCATAGTCATTTTTTTAAAAAAGGAATTTAACATTTCCTTAATGACTAAATATTTTCCCCTTTTATATGTTTCAGTATCAGTTCCCCTTATCTATTCACCCCAGTCTTTGACTTCTTTATTTGAAGACAGAAAAATTATTTCATTCAATCAATACTGAGGACAAGCAGACTACTGATGTATAATGTATATAACGATGTAACAATTATGGGCAAACACAGGGTTTCAGAAGAAATAATATTTTCCATTCATTTTTCAAACTCTTATTCAAAAGAATGATTATACCTCATATTTGTGGTTTTCATTTATTCTCCCAAAGGAAAGAAAATTGAAAATAGAAGAGAGAAAAAGACAGAAACAGGGGTGTGGGGGTGAGGGAGAAGTGTAACGAGCTGTCGTCTCCAGAAGCTGCTGGATCGCTCTCTGGGAAGAGATCTGCTGTGTCTTCTACTCAAATCTCTCCGACAGATTCTTCTTCCTGTAATGAACCGTTGTCTCCAGGCAGTTGCTGTTAACTCTTGTCCAAAGAAGTGACTTCCCTTCCTGCAGAGAGCCCCGTCAAGCCTGATGCAATTCAGAGTCCTCCTCTTTCTCTGAGAGTCCTCTCTTTTATTCTCCCAGAGAATGGGCGTGGGATAATGCAAGGGCTTCTGGGAAGAACCACCCCAGCCAATGAGCTTGCCCCCTCTATCAAGTCAACCTGAGTTCTCACCTTGTAATTGTCCAGAAAACCTCAGTTCTCACTTAGTAATCCTAACATCTCCCCCTTTCTTTTGATTTAGAACATAGGACAGTCATGACCTTGAAACATAAATCCATCAATATGGGAAGTATTACAGATAATTACATAAATGACCTTGAAACATAAATCCATCAATATGGGAAGTATTACAGATAATTACATAAATTACATAAGCACATAGTAACATAGTAACATAACACATGCTAGAAGTATATAACATAATCATAATCAAATAATCATAAATTGAAAATTTATAAATGTCCATAAGTCCATTGTCCATTAGTCTCATCTTGTGTGAGGAAGTCCAATGATTCCTGCTGGTTTTTAAAGTTCTTTAACAGTCTTCTTATTATCCATGCTCTTTCAGTGTCAGATGTTTCTTAGATCTTCTCCTTTATTTTGAGGTCTTTTTCTTTTTCTGTCTCTCTCTGATGGATAAGGCGAATATGACTCGTTGGCACCCATCTGATTCCTTCTCCTGCTGAAGAAATACAAGCAAACCCTCTCTCCCAGGCAGTTAACCTATCTAATTTCCTTCTATTTACCACTTTCTAAATCTCTTCTCATCATCTGACAATTACATTGGAGTTGTTTGCACTGGACACAGCCCTGTTGGTTTAAAAGGCCTGTATTCTCCCCAAGTGTAATCCATTTTTGCAATCTGATTGCCTTTTGACTGACTTATCAGGTAATCCCTTTCTGCCATGTGATTGCTTCTCTGCTGATTGATTAAATCAGAGTCCTGGCCTTCTAAAGGTTCTTTGGGTGTAACATCAGCTGCCATCATGCCCCAAGTCTTTTTTGCCTGGGGTCCTGGACCTGGGCCCCTCATCCCATTTCCCTGAATTATTTTACATTCTGATGCCCAATGGAATCCTCTGTTGCATTTTGGACATGGGGTTTTAGGTCTTCTTTCACCCTGTCTTCTCACTGTATCTCCATACCTACACTGAGCTCTTAGATGTCCAATTTTTCCACATTGAAAACATCGCCGAGTTTCTCTAGAAGTCCCTTGCCATGAGGGACCCTGTCTTTCCACATTCATCATTGTCCGGGTGTAAAAAGCATTTGTTCCCACTGTAGCACAGCGTCTTATGATCTCCTCTAAAGGAGCATCTTTGTCTAATCCCCATATAATTCTTTTGCAAATCTCATTGGCATTTTCCTTAGCCAGATGTCTGGTCATTATTTCTGTAGCTGAATTTTCTCCAATAGTTCTTTTGACAGCAGTTTGCAAACGTCCCACAAAATCTGCAAAAGGTTCATTGGGACCTTGCTGTATTTTAGTGAAAGCCTCTCCACGATCTTTCTGTCCAGGAAGGACACCCCAAGCTTTTATTGCAGCCTTAGCAATTTGTTCATATATTGTCATGGTATAATTAATCTGTTCTGAATTCTCTCCATACCGACCTTCACCAGCCAAGTGCTCAAAAGTGAATTGTGTGTTAACTCCTATTTCCAAATTGCATCTGACTTGAATTTTACATAATTCATGAAATTCCGCAAGCCATAATAAATTTTCTCCAGGTTCCAGACATGTCCTTGCTATGGATTTCCAATCATTCGGGGTTAGAACTTCATAAGACAAACCATCTAGTAACATTTTGACATAAGCTGATGTAGCCCCATAAAGGGTACAACCTTTTTTCAAATCCTTAATTGTATTCAAATCTAAAGGTGCATATCTTCTCCTTTTTTTACCTACAGAGTCAGTATTTTCAATCACAGGATATGCATGTATAAAATCACTTATATCCTGTCCTTCTCTCTTAGCTTTAACCAATGCTTTTTCTAATCTTGTCATAGGCTTAGGCTTCTTCACAGGCAATTCTGTTTGTGTTTCTGCCTCTTCCCCTCTTTCTTCCTCCATCTCTGAAGGTGGGGTTGATGTGGGCCTGTCAATAATCTGTTCTCTAGGCAGGGTTGAAGCTTCTTCAAGAGAATCATACCATAATTCCTCATTTAAATCCTCTTGCTCTAGGGAAAGATCTTGATCTTTCCTTTTTTCCTCACACTTCCTCCTCTGTTCATTTTTAGAACTTTTCCTTCTCCTACAACTTGCTTGATAGTTTAAGGCTAATTGAACTATGTTGTAGATATAAAATACTTCTGCAGAAATTGAACGAGGCCCATTTTTTGCTTGAAATTCTTTCATTTCATATCCCACTAGCTTCCATTTATCTACATCTATCTTTTCTTCCTCTAAGAACCAAGGGGATGTGAGTCTTAATGCAGCCAAGAGTTTAGCAATCTGTACCCAGGTTACAAGTAAACTCTGCTCCTCAATTATGTTGATTATACTCTCTATAGTACCACTCCTGAATGGGGGTGGAGCTGAGGTTGCTTCTGGGGCTGGGGATGAGTCGGCTGAGGTCCAGGGATTGAATTTAGCTAACATCTGCCCCATTTCAGCTATAAGAGATTCCTGGTTTAGCCCTTAACAAGTTAAGTTCCTTATTTATCTATTAGCACGCTCACTTAATCTTTAACAAAGTTTCCTCGTTACTCACGGTTCTGGGTCAGAGAGACTGAGATCTAGATCGGAAGCTTTTCCACTGTAATCAGGACCATGTCCGTCCCTGTTCGGGCGCCAAATTGCAAAGGTCTGGTCTAGCTCCTCTTGTCAGGATAAGCAAAAGTCCTTGCCCCATCACTTAATCTTTAACAGTTAAAGTTTCCTCGTTACTCACGGTTCTGGGTCAGAGAGACTGAGATCTAGAACGGAAGCTTTTCCACTGGAATCAGGACTGTGTCTGTCCCTGTTCGGGCACCAAATTGCAAAGGTCTGGTCTAGCTCCTCTTGTCAGGATAAGCAAAAGTCCTTGCCCCACGTGTGGACGCCAATTGTAGCGAGCTGTCGTCTCCAGAAGCTGCTGGATCGCTCTCTGGGAAGAGATCTGCTGTGTCTACTCAAATCTCTCAGACAGATTCTTCTTCCTGTAACGAACCGTTGTCTCCAGGCAGTTGCTGTTAACTCTTGTCCAAAGAAGTGACTTCCCTTCCTGCAGAGAGCCCCGTCAAGCCTGATGCAATTCAGAGTCTTTCTCTTGAATCCTGGCTCTGAATCTCCTCCAGCTCTTATCCTTCTCCAGGCCGATCTGCTCTCTGCGCCCAGTGCTGTCTCTTTTTATCCTCCCAGAGAATGGGCGTGGGATAATGCAAGGGCTTCTGGGAAGAACCACTTCAGCCAATGGGCTTGCTCCTTCTATCAAGTCAACCTGAGTTCTCACCTTGTAACTATCCAGACAACCTCAGTTCTCACTTAGTAATCCTATCAGAGAAGGAATAGAAATAGTTAGAGGGAGGAGAGGGAGAACAGAGAGAGGGAAAGATGAAGAGAGGAGGGAAAGGAGAGGGAGAGGCAGGAAAAAAGGAGGGGAGGGAAAGACAGGGGTAAAGAAAATCTTTAAAGGAATAAAGGAAAGGGGAGGGGAGAGGAAGAGGGAGGAGAGAGGGACAGGCCCAGAATACTTAAGACTGTAAGCAGGTTGGTATTGCACAACTGAAAGTGCACTGAAATTGGGTCCAGGAGTTGAATTCAAATCCTGGAATCTGACATTTAAAAAATGTCTCTCTAGCCTCAGTTTTCTTATCTACAAAGAAATGAAGAAAAAAATGAATAGAGAAGTATTCATAAGAACTTACCATATACCATGTACTGAAGATTAAAATTAAAAGTGATGTAAATTCATGCCTTTAAGGAGTTTACTTCTAATACCTTCTTTCAACTCTAAAGCTGGGGAAGTGAGATGGTACAATAAATAGATCCAGTTCTAAGCTTGAAGTTGGGAAAATCTGCGTTTGAAAGTGACATATAATAGCTATGTGACATATAATAGCAAGTAATTTTACAGATGTTTGACTCAGTTTCCTCATCTGTGAAATGGGGATGATAATAGCACCTACCTCCCAGAGTCTTTGCAAGAAGAAAATGAGAAAATACTTGTGAATTGCTTTGTAAACATTAATGTACTCTATAAAATGCTATTATTGTTGTTATTAGCCTATGATCTTGTGATCCTCTGTTGCTCTATCAACTCAGTCCCATAAGTAACAACTCGTTATTAATAACAAGCAAAATTAATGTCCAGGATTGCAGATACACTGCCCTACTTTGTCTACCTAGAAAGATTTCTCATTCTCACAGAAGCACAGGCTAGTATAGTGCACAGACAGCTGAAGGTCTGAAGCTGATTTATATGCATGCCATCCAGGACAAAAATATTAAAGGAACTGGGGACCCAGAGCAGTTTCAGCTGATCTCCAGAATACAAATAAAGTTTAGGAATAAGAAAAATATCCAAGCTATAATGGGAGAGAGCAAGGCCAGCATAAGTCCAGCCAATTCTAGCAGCTTGTTAAAAGGTTTCACCTCACCTTCCTCCCCCAATATATTTTCTCCCTGATCTTAAAGTAATGGAAGTATACCACCAGCACATTTCATTCATTACCTGCATTCTGGCTGGTTAATTACTAGACATCAGGAATTTTCCTACTGTAGAGTCCTGAGAGCCATTTTCTAAGTCCCTATGTTTCCATTAATGCAGAATTTCTCAACTTTTCTAGGTCACAGAAACACTTGGTGATTATAAGCATTTATTTGCAAGGGAAATGGACTGGGGGAGGGGAAGGAAAGAACCTGGCTCATAATAAGGAGCTCCATGCCAGTTTGTGGAGAATAAGCTTGAATGTAAGACTTGGAGTTGAAGAGACTTCAGGTCAAGTTCCAGTTCCACTCCTTAACTGGCTGTGGAGGCTGGGCCAATTCATGTGACTTCTTTGAGCCTGGGTTCTTTAGAAAATATAGGGTGCTTCCAAATCCTTTTTTGTTGTTGTTCTTTGACAGTTGATTTATTTTTAATATACATTGCTTTATGAATCATGTTGGGAGAGAAAAATCTGAGCAAAAGGGGAAAAAAAAACATGGGAAAGATAATAAGAAAAAAAGAAGTGAACATAGCAAATGTTGATTTACATTCAGTCTCCTTAGATCTTTTTCTGGATGCAAATGGCATTTCTGACCAAAATTATTGGGATTGCTTTAGGTCACTGAACCACTGAGGAGAACCAAGTCTTTCATGAACCAAGCCTTTCATAGTTGATCATTGAACTTTCTTGATGTTACTATGTACAATGTATTCCTGGTTCTGCTTGTTTGCTCACCATCAGTTCATGTAAATCTTTCCAGGCCTTTTACAACCAGGTTGTTCATCATGTTTTATAAACTAACAATATTCCATACTTTCATGTACTACAGTTTATTCAGCCATTCCCCCACTGATAGGCATCCACTCCTTTTTCAATTCTTTGTTACCACAAAAATAGCTGCTACAAACATTTTTTTACATGTGGGTCCTTTTCCCTCCTTTATAATTCCCTTGGGATATAGTCTCAGTAATGGCACTGCTAGGTCAAGGGTATGCAGAGTTTTATAGCCCTTTAGGTATAATTCGAAATTGCTCTCCAGAATGGTTGGATTATTTCACAACTCCACCAACAATACACTAGGATCCCAGTTTCCCCAAATCCCCTCCAACATTTATTATTATCTTTTCCTGTATATTAGCCAATTTGAGAGGTAAGAGGTGATATCTCAAAGTTGTTTTAGTTTGCATTTCTCTAATCAATAGTTATTTAGAGCATTTTTTCATATAACTATAAATGGCTTTAATTACCTCATCTGAAAATTAACTGTTCCTATCCTTTGGCCATTTATCAATTAAAGAATGACTTGCTTCCAAATTCTTTAAGCTTTAATAACTTAAAAACTGTGGGGACACCTTGAATAAATAAGAATCCTTGCATTAAATAGCTCCAGGTTCATTAAACATTTAGGAACCTAAGATTATATGAATGTAAATATAGAGCTGGAAGCAATTATAAGGGATCATTTGCGTATCTAGATAAGTAATAGACTCATTTCAACTTCAATTCCAAATCTGACTTTCTTTCTCTTGTACCATATTAACTGCAGAATACCACAATAGGTTCTGATGAAGTTATAAAATATAGAAAATTTATTGTCTTTGATCTGAACGGAACATATAATTGAGAAAATAAGACACAAATGTAGATAATACAATTACAACCCAATACTTGGGTTTGAAAATCATTTAACAAAGTTTGTATAACTATATCATATGATAAATGAAACTGAGAGATTTGGTTGTTGTTTTGTTTTTAAGAACAATTTAAAGTTGATTCCATCCTGGAAGGGTATTACCAACTGAGAACATCAGGGAAGACTTCACAAATTAGCTGGTATTTGAGGTCAGCTTTAAAGGACGGCTAGCATTCTCCCATTGATAAGTAGTCAAAGGATATGAACAGACAATTTTCAGATGAAGATTTTACAACCATTTCTAATCATATGAAAGGGTATTCTAAATCACCATTGATCAGAGAAATGAAAATTAAGACAACTCGGAGACACCACTACACATCGCTCAGATTGGCTAAGATGACAGGGAAAGACAATGATGAATATTGGAGGGATGAATATTGAAAATGAGGACACTAATATTTTGCTGGTGGAGTTCTGTACTGATCCAACCATTCTGGAGAGCAATATGGAACTATGCCCAAAGAGCTATCAAAATGTGTACACCCTTTAAACCAGCATATATCCCACAGAGATCTTAAAGTAGGTAATGGGACCCACATGTACAAAAATGTTTCAGACAGCTCTTTTTTGTATTGGCAAGAATCTGGAAAGTGAGTGGATGCACATCAACTGGAGAATGGCTGAATAAATTTGTTATGGAATATCATTATGCTGTAAGAAACGAACAGCAGGATGATTTCAGAAAGGCCTGGAGAGACTTACATGAACTGATGCTGAGTGAAATGAGCAAAACCAAGAGATCATTGTACACAGTAACAGCAAGATTGTATGATGATCAATTCTGATGGATGTGGCTCTTTTCAACAATGAGATGATTCAGACCAGTTCCAATGATCTTGTGATGAAAAAAGTCATCTACCCACAGAGACCGGACTGTGGGAACTAAGTGGGGATCACAACAAAGCATTTTCATTTTTTGTTATTGTTTGTTTGCATTTTATTTTCTTTCTCATTTTTTACTTTTTTATCTGATTTTTCTTATGCAGCAAGATAATTGTATAAATATGTATGCATATATTGGATTTAACATATATATATATATATATTTTACAATATTTAACATAAATTGGATTACTTGCCATCTAGAGGAGGAAGTGGAGGGAGGAAAGGAAATTGGAAGGTTTTGCAAGGATTAATGTTTTTAAAAAGTATGCATATGTTTTGAAAATAAAAAGCTTTAATAAAAACAAAGGATGGCTAAAAGTTCAGCTGGCAAGGACAAGAAGAAAGTACAACCTAATCAAAGAAATAGTGTGAGGAAAAGTATATAGGTATGATTGTATAGGTCAGATTTGGGAGATACAAAGTAATTCTATTTGACTTGAGCAAAGAGAACATAAAGGGTAGAAATATGGGTTGAGTCTTAAAAGATAGTTTGTCACTAGAATGTTAAAGACTTTGAATGACAAAGAAGTTGCTGGGTAGGCAAATAGAAAGCACAAAGATTATTGAATGAGTTTCCTAAATTTTTATAAAAGTGTAGAACCTGCTCCTTCTATTTACACTGCTGTAGTCATTGTATATATTGTTTTTGTAGCTCTGCTTAATTCACTTTTTATCAGTTCACATAGCTCTTTCCATGTTTCTCTGCATGCCCCACAGTCATCCCACAACTCCTCCAACATTGTTGCTACTTTTTGTTATTTTTCTCCATTGTGAAGTGAAATTTACGGTTGTTTTGATTTCTATTTGTCTTATTATTACTGATAGAAGTGCATTATTTTATTTGGTTTTTGATACTTTGCAATTCTTTTAAGAACTGTTTATTCATATTCTTTGAACATTTATTTATTGGGTAGTGGATATATATATATATATATGTTAATTATTTCCATATCTTGGATACCAAACTTTTATTGGAGAAATATGACAAAGAGAATTTCCCCCAATCACTTCACTTCTTATCCTCAGTACAATAATTTAGTCTGTGCAGAAAGAAGCTTTTTAACCTCGTATAATCAAACTTATCTGTTTTAATTTTTATTACTGTCTTTATCCCCTTTTTAATTGATAATACACCCAGAGCTGTGAGACGTATGTGATTTTCTTCTATTTTTTTTTAATAGTATGATCATTAAGGGTCATGTGCCTATTTAAAATGTATTGTGGCATAGGGTACAAGGTATTGGTTTAAACCTAGTTTCTGCCGAAGTGCTTTCTAGTTTTACTAGCAGTTTTTATGAAATACAGAATTCTATCCTAAATAATTTGTTTTGAACTTATGCTGGCTTACTGAATTCCACTATTTCTGATCCTCACTTGTCTAGTTTTATCCTCTTTATACTTAATGGTTTTGATGACTGCTGCTTTATATTATAGTTTGATGTTTGGAAGTACTATTCCCTCTTCATCTCTACCACTTGCCATTATTTCCCTTGATGTTTTATGTCTTGTTTTTTCAAAAGACTTTTGCTATTATTTTGTCAAGTTATGTAAAATAACATCTTGTAAATATGATTGATATAGGCATTAAAATGTAATATTACTATTTTTATTTATGGGCATGACTCAGACATGAGCCTCCAGTGATATTTGTTATTTCATAAAGGAACCCTTAATAATTGAATCTATATAAGTCTTTGATTTTATTTGATTGACTCATCCCCAGATATTTTATGCATTTTGGAGCTATTTAGAATAGGATTTCCCTTACTATTATTATTTTTTGAATTTTGTTACCATTGCATAGAAATGCTGTTGAGGTTTTACTTGTAGTCTGAAGTTTTGCTAAAGCTATTTAGTTGTTTCAATTAGTATCTTTGGTTATCCCCTAGGATTTTCCAAATATACTATCATATCATCAACAAATAGTTTATCTTCTTTTTACCTATTTTAAATCTTTAATTTCCTTTACTTGTCTTATTAATGTTGCTAGCATTTTCAAAACTTTATCAAATAATAATTAGGAGAGTGGGCATCCTTACTTCAGTCCAATATTTATTAGAAAAGCTTCTAGTTATCACCATTGCATTTGATGCTTGTCTTTGATTTTTTAAATGATATTTTAAACATAAAAATGTTTCTCTGTGTTTATATTTTGTAGAGTTTTTAGCATAAAAGAGAGCTGTGCTTTATCAAAGTCTTTTTCAATCAATATTGAAATAATCATGTGTTTTTAAATGTTTTGATTTTTAATTTGATCAGTCACATTGATTGTTTTTCCAATAATGAACCATCACGGAATCCCTGGTATAAATCTTACTTGGTCATAATAAATTACTTCTTGGATAATTTATATAGTCTGACAAGGTTTTATTTAAAAGTTTTTAACATTATTAATTAGTGATAATGGGTTTTCCTTTTGTGTTTTCTTTCTCCTTATTTATTTCCTTATTTCCTATATTTATCTCATAAAGGATTCTAGCAAAATGTTTTCTTTTTCTATTTCTAGGAACAATTTATTAAGTATGGGTAATAAACTTTAAAAGTTTGACAGAATTGTCTTGTAAATCCATTAGGACCAGATTTTTTTCTTTGTTAATTTCTTTAAAGATAAATCTATTTCCTTTTTTTATATTGGCCTAAGATCTCTCTCTTTGAACTTCTGATAGTTTAGGTATTTTATGTGTTTTTTCTTTTGTGTTTTCAGTTATGCTGTCATATAACTGTACATAATGTGTTCTATGTTTTTAAATTTCTTCTAGTTTTGTTGTGATTTTCACCTTGATCATTTGATATTTTATTGGTTTAATTTTCTGCTTTCTGCTTTTTAACCAGATTGACTAAAAGTTTAAGAATTTTTAGTCTTTTTGAAGAACAAATTTTTAGTTTTATTTATCATTTCTGTGGGAGTTTTTTTTTTAATTCATCCATTTCTTCTCTAATTTTTAGTATCACCTGCTTTGAGCTTATTTCAGGTTTAGTTGTTGTCTTTCTAATTTTTAAAATGCATATTCATTTCATTAATCCTCTCATATCATCATTATAATTTTTTTTCACATAATCATTTGTATGATTTCTTCTTTGATCCATTCATTTTTTAGGATTTCAATATTAAATCTCCATTTGGGTCTGTGTCTTTTGTGTATGCTCTCAACCAATTCCTATGTTTACTGTGATATATCCTCTGTCATCTACTCCTCCTTTGTATTATTTCTTTTCCTTTGGATTTTTGCTTGTTAGTTCCTTTCTTTGGTTATTTATTCTTCTCTCTTTTTTTTTTAACCTAACAAGTTTAATCTCCTTTCCTCTCTTCTCTTTTAATTATTCCTGTTAAATTAGAATTTTTAATTCCATTTTCAACCCTTTTCAGAGAATTTCCTTCCCTTCCTCTCTTCATTATCCATCTTCCTTTTCTGTGTACTCTACCCTTGAATTCTCTCATGGCCACTTATATTTATTTAATCCTTTTCTGTTCTCTTCATTCCTCATGGAATCAAAACTTCCAAGTCCTCATTATGGGTTTTCCTCTCTATGTTATTTTTACCACTGCCTTGTACAGTTTGTCCTCCAGTGTCCTCCTTTCATTGTGCCTCACTCCCCAAGAAAAAAAAATGCATTAGGAAGGACATAAAAGAATGTGAAGAAATAAAGAAGTTTTGCAAATAGTTAACCACTCAAAGGCAACAGACCTACTACTATAATTCCAACCAGCCCAGAAATACTTCATTAGCCCAACCTATATTAATCAATAATTCCTCCTAGCTTCCTTATTTCCCCCAATTTTTGTCTAAATCTCCTTGTTTTTCTAGGACAAGAAAGTATCACATTCAATTTTCACAAGCATGTCAAGAGCTTTGCCCCTTTAAACACATAAAATTAAACAAAGGAAACACCCTCCTTCTATTCCCTTGCAAAATATATTAAATTTCTAACCCTGATGCCTGATTTAGAAATCGGTACTATAACTTGATTTCAGTTACTTGCTCCCATAAACCAGTTCTTATTTAATTGATTGAAGTCTACTTTTCACAGTTTTCTTGGTTGGGTTTTAAACAGTTAAGAGAAAAGGAAGAATCCTTGCTTCTCCTTAGAGAAGATGATTTAGTCTCTGATTTCATTAAGAAGACTGAGGCTATCTGATATAAGGCCAACATCATTTCTCCTCTTCCATTCCTCAAAATACTTGGAAGCAACCCCACATCTGATTTACAGAGTACTTTAGCTAATTTCTCTATTCCTAACCTTGATTATTCATCCTCAAACTTCCTTAGGATAAATGGGGCTCTCTCTTAACTAAACTGGTTGTCCCCATTATTCCTTAGTTCTATAAAGAGAAGGCACTTTAATTAATTGTATGTTGAACTGAACTGAGTTTAATTTAATTGCATAGGTGAACACATTTATAAATAGCAGCAACTTGCTATTCTGGATGCCTGCTCATCTATAAAATCTTTGATGCTGGTATGATCTGAGATATACTATTATGGATTATGACATGGTATGATTTGAGAAGTACTGAAAGTCCCATCTGCAGAAAGTTCTATAATGCCGCAAATCAGATCAACCTCTCATCCTCTTCCCCACTCTGTGTAGGAAACTGCCACATTACTGTTTGGAGTTGGAGTATTAAAAGTCCCTGTCAAAATTCAAATGTTATTATGGATGACTAAAATATTAATCCATTAACAAATTAGTTTAAATTAGTTTATCAGATTATCTAGCTTCTATCAAGAGTACATATCATGCCTTATTAGGAGAAATACTATATTAAAATCAATGCAATTCTAATCAGTGATCAATTGAAATATTATATAAAAAATGCTTTGTAAAATCTTAAAGATCTATATAAATGACAACTGTATTGTTATTATTATTATTGTGTTATTTTCATTATAATTAAAGATCTCATTTCTAGTTGTGGTTTGACCACTGTCAATTCAAGCATTCTTAACCTTAAACTTTTGGGCAATTTGATAAAACCTGTGTATTCCTTTTCATAATAGAATTTTAAGTGAAAAAAATAAAATAAAATATATAGGATTGCAAAGAAAGCCAATTACACTGTAGTTATCATTTTTTTTAAAAATCCTGGTCTAGTTGTATGTCCTATGTAATTCTCAAACTCTTTTGAATTTTAATTGCTACCTCTAAAATGAAGGGGTTTGATTAAATATATTTCTAGTTTAAAATCCCAATCTAAATTATCTCATATAAGAAAAAAAAAAGGAGCTGAAAGGTTTTTGAATTAAACTCCCAATCTGAAAATGAACTTCCTCCTAAAATGTTTTCAAAAGTGATGACTTATTATATGCCAGAAAAATGCATAATTTAAGAGAATTCATTGTCTTCTGAGGCAGATCATTCCACTTTTAAACAACTCTAATTATGAGGAAGTACTTCTATTTATTAAGTAGAAACCTACTTCTACCTAGTACTACCTACCATGGTGTAGTGTATAGGGTGCTGGACTTGTGGACAAGAAGACCAAGTTCAAATCCAGCTTCAGACACTTAGCAGTTGTATAACATTGAGCAGATAACTTAACCTCTGTTTACTTCAGTTTTCTCAACTCTAAAATGGGGATGATACCATTTGCTTTGTGAAGATCAAATAAGGAAATATTTCTAAGACACCACATAGTAAATGCATAATAAATGCTTGTTTTCTTCCTTCTTTAACTATCCCATTGCCAAATAGAACAAGTTTAATCCTTTTTCTATGTGGCAACTCTATTCCCTCTAAATTTTTTCTTCTCCAGGCCAAAAATCCCTTGATACTTCAACACCTCATCATTTATCATAGTTTCCATTGCTTTCTCCCTTCCTGATCACCATTCTCTGGATACCCATTGATTTTCCAACTCTTTCATAAAATGTGGTACCCAGCATTTGTATTAACACAATATTGCCTGTCTATTTAAAAATTAAATAGTTTTAAACTTGAAAATGTAATGAAAACTAGAAACATTAAAATTAGAAAACTAGACATATTTTTAAATGGGGGCAAAATTTGTAATTACCCAGAATTTCTAATTGGCAAGTAAAAAAGTCAGAGAAACCCAGAGCTGGAAAGGATATGAGAGATCACCTACTATAGAAAATGTCTTCTTCTATAACATCTCTGATCAATAATCATTCAGACTTGTCCTAGATGCACTGGATAGTTGGATGAGTGGTTGTATAAAGAATCCAGTGCCTCTTATGTCAATCAATTCTATTTTTGTATAGCTTGAATTATAGCCAGTGTTTCTCTGAAACTGCTATCCATTATACCTAAAACTGTTTTCCAGAGCCAAGGAAAACAAGCCTAATTTCTCTTCTGCATGACTTCCTTCCAGGTTGACAGAGATTGATTAGGCAGTATTCTTTGAGTGTAGTCATTCAAACAATACTAAATTCAGCTAAGTATATCATGATAGCACAATACAAAGCATGTTAAATTTGAAGTCAAAGAACCTGGATTCTCTGCATTTAAACTGAAGTTGTGATACCTAAGTGATCTCAGGTAATTTGCTTGTAAAGGGCTAGAACTGAGCAAATGCACTTGGATAATGAAGCATGTGAGACTAATTGCAATTGGACAGTTCCCTAATAACTTGTTGAAGGTTGACCCTCCCCAGATGTTCTGTGCTGACTTGATTGGTGGGACAAAGAGGGGGAAGTGACGTGTGTGGGGGGGAGTAGGAGGAGGAAGAGAAATTGAGAGGCTCACTCTCTGTCTCTAGTGGTGTTTGAGGGAGGAAGGCGTGTATGAGATTGCTAGATCTAATCCCCTGATCTTGACTGAAAAAGATCAAGAATAAAGACTTTTAGTGATCCTGACTCCAGCTGATTTCTGGGAAGACAGAGTTCCAGCACTTTTCCTCATCTGTAAAATGAGGAGAATGAATTAAAGGACCTCCAAATACTATGAATAATGATCTAATCCACATGTCTTTATTTATTCTAGATTTTATGACTTTGTAAGAAAGAGCAAAGCTGATAACCTTGTGTAACTCTACCTCACTTAAATCCATTTCACTCAAGTCAAGATATCACATGTGTTGTCATTGGTCCTCTTCAAAAATGAAGGGCAAACAACAATAATAAGCAGATACCAAAGATGTTTTACAAATGCCTTGCTGAAATCCAGGCATATGATATGGCTGTGGTATTTCTCTAACTTTATCAAAAAAATAAACAAATTGTTTTGATATTATCTAAAACAGATGGATCCATGATGGCCCTTAACTATTTTCCATTATAAAGTGACTACATTCCCAAAAAAATGGCTTTTAAAAATACATTCTAAAATTTTGAGAAGAACTAAAGTTAAATCCACTAGTCTGTGATTAAAATAATATTTTTCTTCTTAGAGAAAAGCAGATCAAATTTGAGTTTTTCCATTCCTATAGTACCTTTCTAATTCTCAATGAATTTTCATTAAAAATAGCATTTGTTAAACAAAGCATAAAGAAGAAAACAACACCAAAACATTTATATTAACATTTATATAAATGAAAACATTTGTAGAAAAGAATGATAATTCACGAAACAAAGCACTTATTAAAAATTGATTGTTTACTTGAAGAAAGACAGTGTGCTTTAAATTTAACAAGGTAGTTCACTGTATTTAACTTGAAATTTGTGGCTACATAATATTGTCCAATGATCATCATTTTCCTCCAATTAATCCCTTCAATGTCAAGCCTTTCTGTCTTGGACTCTTTTCTATTTTTGCCACAGTAATCCCACAACTTTCTTTCTTGATGATATCATCAGCTCCTCTAATTTTAATTACATCTATACAAATTACTTCCAAATCTAAATATTCAACCATGGTCTCTTTCCTGAACTCTAAATCTTAAATTACAAAGTAACTGTAGGACATCTAATTTAGATATCTAGTAAGCTCTCCATATGTCCAAAAGAGAATTGGTTACATCCACCACCCTTCCCCCAAAACAAAAGTATTTCTCTTCTAAATTTCCTTATTTCTGTTTAAGACATCATCATCCTTTCTCACCAGGTTCATAAGCTTGAAGTCATCCTGGACTTTTTCCTCTCCCCAAAGCCTTAAATACAATCAGTTACTAAATCTTCATTTTCCAAAGCCTTTCTTACTTACAAGTTTCTACTTTAGTTCAAGGATACATTACTTCTCCCTTGGACTGTTAATATAACCTCTTTATTTGCCTTCCTATTCCTAGTCTCTCTCTTCTCTAATCCACTCTCCACACTGCTGCTAAACTAAAATTCTAAAACAGATCTTTGGGTATGTCAATGCCTGGTTTAAGAAATCCCAGGGTCTTCCGCTTGCTTCTGTTTCTCTTTTTAAGGTCTTCAAAGTTTAACTGTAGCCTCTTTCTCCAGGCTTATTGCTCATTTCTCTACTCCAGCACTCTAAGTTGAATTAAATTTACTTGTCTTCATTTATACACAACTGTGGTCTTGGTATACACAGTTCCTTGGGATCAGTCTTCTTCACTCTACATGAGTACATACAAATCTTCCCGTATTTTTTTTTTGATTTTTCATATTTTTCATTTCAAATGATGTAATAATATTCCATTGCATTTACATCCCATGGTTTCTTAAGCCAGTTGATCATTGGATGCAGAGTTTGATTCTGACTTTTTTTTACCATGACAAACTGTACTGTTATGGATATTTCTATATACATAGGCCTCTTTTCCCCATCAGTAATATTGTTGGGGTATTCTGTGATTTTCCAAAAATCATCTAGAATGTCCAACAGAAACCACATCTGCCAGTTCATTCAGGCAGTTTAGAGCCAACTATCATCATAATGCTGCTTTTATTTCTTTAGTTATCTTTACCCAAATCCTCTTTACCATGTTTCCCTTCTCTCATTATATGGATTTATTTATATTTTTTGAATACAAAAATTAGAAAACACAATCCAGCAAACATTTGTTAAATTCAACTTATTTTCAAGAGTTACACTAGGCAGTTTATAAAGATTTTTTCTTATATTTATCACTCCAACTTAAGGAATTTATATTCTGCTATAGAATTCTCTACTTAACCATCCATTTTAATGTAACTTGTTCCTTTTTTGAGTAAGACATCCTCTTCTACAACCACATTCTAAACATGACATATTTTACTTTGTCTAAGTCATAATTGTGACATTAATGACATTAAATTTGCCTTTTTTCATTAAGATTGCTGGTCCTTCTTATTCTCTATAATCTGTGCATTTGTGTGCTTATCTTGAGACCATGAGTTTTATTATTGCCCCTCTGCTTTGCTACTGTTTTCCAAAAATTTATAGTTCTCTACACTAACATTCTTCTCAAGTTGTTTCTACTAGTTTCTGTGATAGTTAGGTTGGTAGAAACATACAGAAAATTGTTTTCCCTCTCTCATCTTCAATTTTCATTTTAAAGTATTCTTGTTAAGGTGTAATTTCCTACTTTCACAATTTAGCTCATGTAATCTTCCCTCAGACTTTCAGACTTTGAATTTTCTCCTTCATTCTCTCTGTTATTTTCCTCCCACCTATCCCTTGGATATATTTCCTTTTTTTTTTTTTTTCATTTGTGCTACTAACCCTCTAATCCATGCTTTCTTTCCCATTTCTTCTCATTCTCCCTCCTTCAATCCATCTAAGAGACACAATAGCCAGCCTCCTGACTGATGAGTTCTCAACCTAGACCATCATTCCATAGGGTTGTGTAGTCATGCTCTCTTCATTCCTGACTCATCTGCTTCTCTGGACTTCCTCTCCAGCTCCTCACTAGCAGTCCTTCCCCCAGGAATCTATTCACTTCTTTTCCAGCTTCCCTTTGTAGGAAGTCTTTCCCTATTAAAATTTAAACTCCTGGAGGGTTGAGATTGCTTTGTTTGTTCCAATCTTTATTCCCCAGATTTAACATAGTACCTGATACACAGAACCAGTTCTTAGGATGAAATGAAATAATATTTATAAAAATCTTAGCACAGCATCCCACAGGTAGTAGACAATTAATGAATACTTGTTCTTTTATTCCTTAAATATTTTATCATCTCTATGTCTATCTCTCTGCCTTGAAAGATTTGATCATATTATTCTCTTGCCTAAAAACCTGTGATAAAATCTCAACTTTTCAGGCCAAGTTAATGTACCATATGATTCCAAACTACCTTTACAGATTGTCTCCAAATATACCTTGTATTCTTTGATTCTCTATACCTGGGTTCATGATGTTTACCTCATTCCTTTCCCACAATTCCACCTTAAGGTTCATCAATTAAGCCTTCTCTAATCTTCATATCTGATTTTGTTAGCTTTCATTTATTGATACTGATTATTGATATCACTATCTTCCCGATATCATTTTCTTTCCTTTTTGTTATTGTTTGATCATTTCAGGAGTGTCTGATTCTCTGTAACCCCATTTGGGATATTCTTGGCTGAGATACTATAATGGTTTGCCATTTCTTTCTCCAGTTCATGTTACATATGAGGAAACAGTGAGTTAAATGACTTGTCCAGGGTCACACAGCTAGTAAATGTCTGACGTCAGATTTGAACTCAAGAAGATGAATCTTTATGACTCCAGGTCCACTGTGCTACCTACTTTACTTCTGCCTTCTAGTATATCTGTATATCTAATATATCCTCAATTGTGAGTATTACAGGCCTCAAGGGAAGAAAGGGAATCTTATTCTTTTTAGTAATCCACACACTTAACACAATACTCAGCACAAGATAAGACTTTGATAAATAACTGTTAGATTAATCTAACAAGAAATGCTCAAAAAACAGTTAATTTGTTTACAACTACTTATTGAACAATGTTTGGAAGAAAATAGGGACTAGATTAAGCTCAATACATTTGAATAGTTAGTCAAATCCATCAAATGAATGGACCTAAAATATATTCCAATGGTTACTTCCAACATTTTACAATATCTGAATTTTTCCTAGCTTCTGCTTACTAGGCAATTAAATTTTCCAAACTCCTCCATCAGATGTTATTTAAATTTTTAAGCTTCCACTATATTCTGTGAGTGAATAAAACCAAATATTACAAGTGCATGCTCCTTTCCTTTTCCTATTCCATTTTCACCATCTATTTTTAGGCACTGAATAGATGTTGCCTCAGTCAAACTGAGACCTGTTGAAGATCTTAGCTTAAAAAGGCCAAGGTCTATTGCATCGAGGGTCATCTCCAATTGTCCTGATCTCTGTCTGGCCACTGGATCCAGATGGTTCCAGAGGAGAAAATGAGGCAGGTGACCTTGCCCAGTCTTCCCTCACTTAAATCCAACTCACTTGCTTGTCATGACATGATCTCCCTGATGCCATGGTCCTCTAGGACAAACAACATATTAACTATATACTAAACCTTGTTATGTGATGAGAAGGAAAAGGTGGGAAGGGAGGGGAGGAAATATGAAAAAGATAGGGACAGAACAAACATAAAGAGCTATCATTCCAACTGAACTAAATGAGACTCTTACTATGAATAGCACCATCTTCCTTTTCACGAGGATCTCTAAAAAAAAAAAAAATGCTTCTACTTAGGCACAGGAACTCTAAAATCCTTTCTTGTGTTAGTGGCTGATTTACTCATTCGTTTGTTCAACATAAGTTCATTAAACAGGTGTCTCCAAGATGGTAAGACAGTGTTTTTAAAGACATTCTAACCTATAGCCAAGGAGAAACTCTGAAGAAGATCTGGAATAAATGCTGTCCATAAGGAAACATGAAAAGAAAGAGAGTTGCCATAAATTGGTCATGTGGTGAGGGCCAGGGGTACTGAGTGGGCTCCACTTCAATAGTTCCAATGTCAGGAGCAATCAATGTAGCTCCTTAGTGGTCACCCTGAGGTGAATTTATGAGAAGCAACAAACAGGAATCCCAACTTGGGCAAGTATGGATCTGCTGTTATCTGCCTCTCTGAAGGAAAATCCAAACAGGTGACATCACAGCTCTATTTAGTTAAGGGGCAGAATTAGTGGAGATACAAATCTTTCATGAAATTTCTAATCATGACCAGTTTATACAGACACAAATGACTACTATTCAAAATAATACAGAATTAAGGTACAAGAGGGGAATAAAGTACTCTGAGAGATTCAAGGAGAAGAAGACCATTCTCAAAAATGGGAAAAAAAGATAGTGATCAGTGAGAATATCACAGAAAAAGAATCTGAGTCTTAAGTTTAAAGACAGTTAAGATTTCAACAGGATGATGGGGCCCAGGAAACAACTGGCAGTGTCAGTTTTCATTGATCCTGCTAAGATCTAACATATCTAAACTAAATTTATTACATAAACTAAGAGCTGCCAATGCACAAACCTTAAACAAGCATAACTAGTTCCAGGCTTTTCATCTTCTGGTTCCCTGTGGCAACAATCTACACATGGTTCCCTCCACATTTTCATCAAATATTTACTAGGCATTCCTAATTTTGTGGCACCAATGAGGACACTATGGGGGGCTACACAAAAATCCTGTCCTGGAAGGATTTATAACTGTGTTAAAAAACAAGGTATGCTTTTAATCTCTGGTAGCAATTCTTGAATAATTAGGTACAAAGAAACCATTCTTCCCAGAAATAATAGATGGGTTTAAGAATTCCAAAAAACACACCCTCTTGATAACTATTTGGAAAGGTACCATCTGATTTATCACTATAGACACCTCCCTCATGTTCCTGTATACCTCAAATTAATGAATAAAATCATGAAGACAGACCTTTAAACCTTTAGCCCATTTTTACCATGAAACGTTAGAAAACAAAGGAATGTCAAAAAATTCACCATAAAGCTATCCTGAGGGTAAAGAAATAAATTGGGTACAAAGGAAAATCTAGTTATTAAGCACCCCTTTCTCATTAATAAGTTTAAGGTTAGTAAAATTGAGGTGCTGACATGAATAATCTGTGGGTAGCCAAATTTTTGGATCCAAAATATTTCTCTCTTTGGACAACAGATTTTCCATAGGCTTATTCCTTAAGATTAAGTCACCAAGTCACCAGAAGGTCCCTGTTCAAATGGAAATAAGTTAATAGGTAAGAAACAAGGCATTAAATCACTAATACTCAGGACAGCATTAGAATGACATGAGTTTTTCAGATTATGAAATCAAATTCACCTTTCAAGCCTTACCATTAAATGAAGGTGAGCAGGGATTCTGAAAGCCTTTGACTATGAATCAGAATATTAATGAAGCTAGCATTATGTAATATTTGAAGTTTTATAAAGCTTTTTACGTACATTATCTTATTCAAACTTCACAATAAGTCCCTGAAGTATGTATTGTTATTTTTGTTTTGTCCATTTTACATATGGGATAACTGAAGTTGGAATATTAGGTTCTAAAGCTAGGAAAATTTAGCACTAAATATCTGAAGTTGGAACTGAGTCAATCATCTGACTCAACTGGAAGTTATTCTCTACAATTTCAATGATCTCAGTAGAATCTGATGGTCTTTTGTTAATCTTCATCATTTTTTACCTCTGTGCTACATGTAACATTACTTTCTTCTTAATTGTTCTTTCCTTCCTGCTTTCTCTTGGTTCCCTTATCAATATGGCACTTCTCACTTGGTTTTCTATGTGATATCAATCCCCAAAGCTCTGTCTTAATTCATCTTTTTCTTTTTACACTCTCTTAGTGAGGTCAACTCTACTGGATTAAATTACCATCTTTATGAAACTGCTTCCCAGATCTAAATAACTAGCCATAGTCTGTCTCCATCCAGATTCTCACACCATAGACAGTCTATTAAATATTTCAAATTTGATGGCCCATCAATCGCAAATGTGAGCTCCTTACTAGATGAAATTATTTCACTTTCTTATGTGTATCCCCTGAGTACAGTTCTTTGCTTGGGTATAAATTAGGCTAAATGATCTCTAAGGCTCTTTCAATCTCTAAGATTCAGTAATTCTGAAATCTCTCATCTGAAGGGCATATTACCTAAATTTGAAAAAGGTCCATCAATAGAAGGTTCAAAATGGGAGATGGGCATTGGTAAAAACAAGCCTTGCTTATTTAACTGTGTTGCCTAGGGCAAGCCTTGATCTGCTTCAATAGCCAGAAGGATTTTATGGCATAGAAAACTGAGTAAAGTCATATTCCCTCCTGCTACTGGGTCTGGTCTTCAGTATAGCCCTCATGAATAACATTTAAAGAGACAAGATGACAAGCCTTTCTGTCATTGGGATAGTCAAAAAGAAAATCCAGAATTAAAGACCCAATTTGCTTATTTGAGAATTGAAGATTAGTCAAAACTTTCAGAGGAAAGGGAACCAAAATGTGTAGCGAGCTGTCGTCTCCAGAAGCTGCTGGATCGCTCTCTGGGAAGAGATCTGCTGTGTCTACTCAAATCTCTCCAACAGATTCTTCTTCCTGTAATTAACCGTTGTCTCCAGGTAGTTGCTGTTAACTCTTGTCCTTAGAAATTATTCAAATGTTCTTATCCCATGAATGAATGGTAATAATGCTTTACTTGCTCAATTTAAAAATCAATTTAAACTTCAGCCACAAGGCCCCAAAACCTCCAGCCAGCTCCTTTTCCCCATTCTGACTAGTCTTATTCACCCCTCAATTTAAAATGGAGTTTTTATGCTTTGTTCATCTCCTTCCTCACTCCACTGTAACATCTCTCTGACCTTTTTTTGTATCATGAGCCTTCTTAGGAGTCTGAAAAAAGCTGTGGCGGCTATGGCTCTCCTTTTAGAATATTTTTATTCAATGTTTCAATTTCCTTTTCTTACAAATTATTTAATATTTTATTTTCCTTAGTTGTATGAGAAAACAATTTTTAACATCTGCTGTTAAAACTTTGAGTTCCCCACATGTGCAAAAATGTTTATAGTAACCATTTTTGTAGTGACAAGAAACTGAAAATTGAGTGGATGCTCCTCAATTGGGGAATGGCAGATGAATGTGATGGAATATTATTGTTCTATAAGAAATGATGAGCAGGCTGATTTCATAAAAACATGGGAAGACTTACATGATGCTAAATAAAGTGAGTAAAACCAAGAGAGGATTGTACATAGCAACAGAAAGATTATGTGATGATCACTTACAATGGATTTGGCTCTTTTCAACAATCAGTTGATTCAAGGCAATTTCAACAGACATGATGGAAAGAGCTATCCACATCTAGAGAGAAGACTATGGAATCTGCATGTGGATCATGGCATCGTATTTCTATCCTTTTTGACATTGTGATTTGTTTGCTTTTTTTTCTCTCATTTTTTTCTCTTTTGATCTGATATTTCTTGCAAAACATGATAAATATGGAATATATTTAGAAGAACTGTACATGTTTAAAATATAATGGATTACTTGTTTAAGGGAGGGAGAGGTGGTAAGGAAGAGAGAAAAATTTGGATCAGAAAATTTTGCAAATGTGAATATTGAAAACTATCTTGGCATGTATTTTGAAAAATAAAAAGCTATTATTATTTAAAAAAAATAAAACTAAGTTTCAAATTCTCTCCTATTCTTCCTTCTCCCACCCTCATTAAAAAGGCAAGTGATTTGATATAGGTTATACCTATGCAGTCAAATAAAACATTTCCATAGTATTGATGATGTGAAAGAAAACAGACAAAAAAACCCTCAAGGAAAAAAGTATGCTTCAATTTGTAATCAGACTCTATCCGTTCTTTCTATGAGATGGATAGCATTTTTCATCTTAATCTTTCAGAATTGTAGTTAGTCACTGTATTGCTGAGATTAGCAAAATCATTCATTGTTGATCATCTTAAAATATTGCTGTTATGATTTTGCATTAGCTCATGTAACTCTTTTGAAATTTTTCCGAGAGGATCCTGGCTCATCTTTTAGCATTCCATCATAATCACATAACACAATTCAACCACTTTACTATTCCTAGGTATGCCCTCAATTTCTAATTCTCTACCATCAGAAAAGAGCTATTATAAATATTTTTTGCATTTACTAGTCCTTTTTCTTTTTTTCCTCTGAGGATACAGACCTAATAATAACAATTTCTAAGTCGAAGGGTGTGCATGGTTTTATAGCCCTTTGGGCATAGTTCCAAATTGCTCTACAGAATGGCTGAATCACTTCACAACTCCAACAATGGATTAATGTCTCATTTTTCTCACATCCCCTCCGCCATTTATTATTTTATTTTTAGATATCTTCATATTCAACTCTGTCTAGAGACACATATACATAATTTTCTATTTAGCTCTGGTTTTTTCATTAAGAATCCTTAAAAGTCTTCTAGTTCATCTAATATTCATTTTTTTCTCCTGAAGGATTATATCCAGTTTTGCTGGGTATGTGATTCTTGGTTGTAATCCTAGTTCCTTTGTCCTAAAGAATATCATATTCCAAGACTTACTATGTTTTAATATAGAAACCACTAAATCTTGTGTAGCTTCATATTTGAATGGTTTCTTTCCATCTGCTTGTAATATTTTCTTCTTGACCTGGTAGCTCTGGAATTTGGTTATAATATTCTTGGGATTTTTCATTTTGGAATGTCTTTTAGGATATGATCTGTAGATTCTTTAAACTTCTCTTTTACCCTCTGTTCTAGAGTATAAGGACAGTTTGACAATTTCTAGGTCCTTTTTTTTTGATCAAGACTTTGAGGTAATCCAACAATGTTTAAAATATTTCTAATTGGATCTATTTTCCAGGTTAATTGTTTTTCCAATGAGATGTTTCACATTGCCTCCTATTTTCCATTCTTTTGGTTTTGTTTTATTGTTTCTTGATTTCACATTATCATTAGCTTCCATTTTCTCAATTCTAATTTTGAAGGAATTTTTTTTTTTAAGTGTGCTTTTATATCTCCTTTTCCACTTTTTCAATTTTACTTTTTAGGGAATTTTTCTTTTCTTCTTCAGTGAATACTGTGCCTCTTTTTTTCCATTTGGATAATTCTGCTTTTTAAACCATTCTTCTCCTTATTGGCTTTTTGTTCCTCTTTTACCATTTGGCCTACTCTATTTTTTAAAGTATTATTTTCTTCAGATTTTTTTTTTTTTTTTTGTGATTCATTTACCAAGCTGCTGACTCATTTTTCATGCTTTTCTTGAATTACTGTCATTTCTCTTTCTAATTTTTCTTCTATCTCTCTTACTTGATTTTCAAAAATCCTTTTTGAACTCTTCCAAAGCATGAGACCAATTCTTCTCTTTCTTGGAGGCTTTGGATGTAAGAAAGTTGGCTTTATAATCTTTTTCTGAGTTCATGTTTTGATCTTCCCTGTCACCATAGTAACTTTCTTTGATCAGATTTTTTTCTATTGTTTATTCATTTTCCCAGCCTATTTCTTGACTTTTAATTCTTTGTTAAAGTATAGCTCTGCTTCCAGCATGGAATATACACTGTACCAAGCTTTAGGGGTTTTGTGTAGCTGTTTTCAGAGATATTTGGAGGGACCTGTAAGTTTTTAGTTCTTCTAAGGTAATATGATCTAAGAAGAGATGTGTTTACTATTCTGGCCTGTTCTCTGGTCTGTGAGGAGAGTCCCCGCTCCACTCTGGCTGCAAGCTCTGCTTGGACTATCACCCAAGATTTCAACAGGCCTTCTCTGTTTTCTGGAGCTTAATCTGTCCTGACAGGGCCTGATCTGGATTGTGCTTTTACTTTCACCTAGTGGGAGTCAAGTGGGAGAGATCTTTCCTGCTGATCTAAGTTGTACTTGAGTGGAAAATGGCTTTACCCCTTTCTTTTGTGAGTTCTACTCCAGGAGTACTTTTGTGACACAGCCTAAAGGTGTTTGATGGGGTTCTTATTTTTGCCTCCTACCCAATATTTAAATGCATGGAATAAAATCCATGTAATCACAAAAGGGAACAATCATATTGAAAGAAAATTATCAAAATAGCAATCTAATAAATTTATAGATCCCGGGTAAGGAAATTTTGCTGTATTTAATTCTTTCCTGACATTATCTACAGGGACCGGAAGGGATGACACCATCAGAAGAACTGAGACTGTTGTCAGCAGTCCTAAGGCTTAAGTTTTCTATGGATTTAACATCTTTGATGACCCTAAGGTCAAATCAAGCTAAGGGACAATTAGGGTCTGAAGTTGCTGCCTCCAGGTACATTGATAAAATGAAAAAGCTAAACCTTAAGGACAGCTTGAGTTTCTTTAGGGAAAGCCAGCTTCTCTCTAAGACAAAGACTAGAGCCAGAAAAGTCTCTATGAGCTATAAGACCTGGCAGAATCAGGATTCAGGGTTATTAAATAAAATGAAGTAAAAAGAAGAAAATAAAAACAGACAGAGATGTACACTCTACAGTAAAAGTGCTATCAGAGACTTCAAGGTATGGTAAATTAAAGCATTTGGAATTAAAATGCCCAGTAGAGTGGATCTAGTATATTCACAGAGGACTTTATCAAAGCAATCATAGTGAGCAGAGTCATGGCACTGAGGAGAAAAAGGTAGCATGACAACATAATGCTGAAGTTTGAGTCAATCAATCATCAAAAATCTATAAAGACCCTACCTTGTGCCAAGCATTTGTAGGAGACATGCTTATGAGCTTGTTCACAGGCAGAGAGTAGAGTGGGGACAGAGTGATTTGGAGGAGGGATATTCTTACTGTGCCATGTGTGCTGTGAACTAGCCATATCTACTGGTGGACTATAAAGGGGAAAAAATACTGGTAGGGGATTGTGAGCTATAGTTTTAGGAAGATTGGCCCACAAGATACCCCACATTATGGTAAAGCACTGACTTTCTGGGGATCCAATCACAGAGCAAGATAGAAAAGTTCTATGTTGAGATGGGTAAATTAAGGCTCAGAAAAGGACACAGTGATTTGCACACTGTCTCATAGCTAATAACTATTAAAGTTGGGACTTGAACCCAGATCCTTTGGCATATTTGGCAATGTTTTTCCCATTAGATTACAAATGCTTTACCTAGTAACTGGTAATTGAATAGCGCAGGTACACAAAATGCTAATTTTTTTTAAATGCAAATGCACTATTTAAAGAATGAAAATGAAACCAGGACCACAGAAAAAAATGTTTTCTTCTGAAAAAATATCTTTGGAGAATGCCAAAAAAGGGACAAAGAAGAAGAGCAATATAATGCTGGGGAGGAAAATTTCAATACTGCCTTTATGTAGAAATAATGACATGAAGGAATAAGCAGGAAGAAAAGTCTTTGATTTCTCCTCTAGTATCAATACATTGGATTTCTCATGAATCCTTAGGGACAATCTGCCAAGGAAAATCTTGCAGATTCCAAAAGCTAGTGTCCATGTTTCACAGCAGGGCAAAAGTCTCCCTTCTGGTTTTGCTGACAGGCCCAAGTCCAAGAAGATAAGTATCTGTCTCACATTCCAGCAGCCCATCAAAATTCTTTTCTTATCTTGTAGCTCAGTCAGTTATGCTTCTCTTCTTCTTCAGCCCTGTTCAGAACTTTTCTGTTAACAATTCTGTGAAATGACTTAGCATAGTTCTTGGTATTCTTAAGAAACCAGCACTCAGAAAATATAGATGACAATGAAAGGCATATTTCCATAGGGAGATGGAACTGATGTGCAAATTACATTCCCAGACTTGATGCTTTAATACTGTATTGCAATCAAATTCATGTTTTAAAACAAACAAGAAAAAAAATAAATTATGACCACAAACAAATTGACCCCCACAACCACAGTCACACTTCCTGGAGGGAGTTGGTTGCTGGAGTGACTAGCCAAAAGAATCAGTCTGTGTATTCACTTTTCCCAAACTGCCATCCTATAGACTTCATCTTTTCCACAGGGGACTTGACAAGTAGAGGATAACTACAACTTTGTCTCCACTGCTTTCAGGCTGATGCCAAGATGAACAAAATAACATTTGGATGCTTTCCAAGAAGGAAGCTAGAAAAATAGAACAGGACCAACAGAAAAGCAACTGATTTTCTTAACTCTTCTCTCCTTAAGAGAAAATATCTCCAAGGACTTTTAGGTCCCTTTTGTCAGCAAAGGAAGTTTACTTGTTTGGTTGCTGACCATGCTAAGGGGTCTTAAGGGACAAAAAGGGTACTGAATTTTCATATTTCACTTTTATTGTCATGGAAACTCTAACAGCCTTCTTGATTGTGCCTCTGGAAACCTGAAATCTACAAATTACAGCATATCAAAAGGATGGGATTCTTGTCAGTCTACTTAGGAGAACTGTAGCATGTTTTTTTTTTTTTTTTTTACTCTCTCTCATAAACACTCACACACACACATATATCACAAAGAACAAAATATGTTGAGAGAGACATATGCACCTGGAGTCAAGTAACTACCTCACTCTCAAAAAAATTGCTGTGGCCCCCTATTACTTCTATGTTTGGCATTAAAAATACTTAATAAGTGGACCCCAATCTACTTTTCTAGTTCCCCAGACACTATTTAGTGATTGGCCACTTTGCTGTTCAACACAGCATACCAAGACATCCACTGATTCAGAGCTTTTATACCACCCAAACCTGGAATACCTTCCCTCTCAACCATATATCATGATTTTCCTGGTTTTCTTCAAGACTGTGCTCAAATACCATGCTCTAGTTCCCCTGGGTGCTGGTGCCTTTCTCCTAAAATTGCCTCCCATCAACTTTGGATAGCTAAAGAGTATACAATTTGATTGTATACATATATACATACATATGCATCTCCCCCTTCCCTTTTAAAAATATTGATTACAAAAGATGGTCCTATGCAGTGGAGTATGACAGGAAAGAAGGGACATATCTGGAGTTGAAAAATAATATAAAACTAAAGACATCAACAATTTTTAAATGCCAAGTCTTATACAAAGGATCTTAGATCCAGACCTGAAAGAGATCTCAGAGGTCATCTGATTAATAGATGAGGAAACTAAGTCAGTCTCAAAGACTTTAAGGGAATTGCCTTTGTTATCTACCTCAGTGTCAGGTACACTGAAAGAACTTAAAAGCTGGTGTTGTTGTTGTTGTTGTTGTTTTGACTAACAAGTAACAAGTGGCACACCCAGGATTCCAATCAAGATCTAGAGTCCCTAAGATCTTTTCAATTCACTTCAATCTTTGAGAGTCTCCTTCCTTCTGTGTGTGTCTGTCCCTGTCTCTTTTTTTTTTTCTCCTTTTCCCTCTCCCTCTCTTTCATTTGTAATATAAGCTCAATAACACCTGTAGTGTCTACTTTTTTTTTTTTTTGGAATGTATGTAAAACTATTTGCAAACCTTAAAACCAACATAAAAGTCAGTTAAAAGCCTGGGTATCTTCTCTGCCTCAGTAGCTGATTAACAGTTAATTAGAAAGATCTGTGCAGAAATGAGAAGTCTGAATGGCATCTTGTCACAAATCCATCTCAGTAGAAATGTATACAGGTCTTAAAATAATTTACAAACCTCAAAAGCTACCTGGACTGGGGTGGGCTCTGTTTGTTTTGAGACCTGACAGAAAGCCTGGAGGCCCCTAAACCCACAAATCAAAATCAACCCCAAATCCAAACAAGTCCTTGCTCCTGAAACGCTCCCCTGAAGGCCAGAGGGGCGTGTTCTCCATCCCCCTCCTTTATAAAATAAGGCGGGCTGGAAGCCCATCTTGCAAGCAGCTTTCTGGGCACAAAGCTGAGTGAGTGACTGGCCTCTGTGATGTGGGCCTGGCTGGCAGCTTTACAAAGGCCAGACCGAGAGGATGCAGTCTAAACAGTGAAGGCTGTTTGGTTTCGCTTCCGGAACCGCTGAAAAGCTAAAGTAAAGGGGCTTTTCAGGCTCGTTTGCTGGCTCGGAATTCTCCCAGGCTGGCCGCCCTTGATGAGGAGGCCGGGAGACAAGCATCTGAAAAAGGAGCTCGGGGTTAGCAGCTGGATAATATGCTGTCCCAGCAGATCACAAGGTTGCCCATCTCAGCCTAAGTACAGGCCAGGACAAAACCCCTCCCTCTTTGTCTCTCTCACCAGCATCCCCTCCTCTTCCTAGAAAAGGAAGGAGGAAGCTACCCTGAGCCAGACTTTTTCACATAAGGGCAGATTCCTAAATCAGAAAAGCAGCCTGACGTTAGCCGATTAGGTTAACCCCTTCACTCCGAATTCCCCGGCAAGTGGTTCGGCTGCAGCCCCAAAGCAAATTCCCGTTTAATTTAATTGCTTTGGTTTACGTTCTTCTCAATAGCACAAAGGCAGAAGATTATTAGTGCATAAATGCCCTAGGGCTGGAACTGGAAAAGGTTTTTTCCCTTCCTTTCTCTCTCCCTCCCTCCTGATGAAGTTAGTAAATGCTACTTGGGAGTATAACCCAAGCACACTCAACCCATAAAACGAATTAAATAATTGGTTGGTTGTAAAATATCATGATTAACTGGAACTACCCAAGACTCCCTGGTACCGCCCTACCCATTTTCAGGTTTGTTTGTTTTTTGCATACTAAAAGTCGCACAATTAGGGCAGGGAAGAAAATATGCCGTAAATAGTGTGTGAATGGTGCTTTTTTGCTCCAAGGTACTATTGGGAAAGAGGGGGAAAACGAAGCGGAGGAGAGAAATTAGGACTTCTTCCCCACGGTAGTCACAGCTGTACTTAATACTCCTGTGCCAGCTCTACGCCCCCTCTCAAGGTGCGACCCTCATTCTCATGGCCACCACCGATGCCCTCCACTTGTTTTCACCTATGGCTTTTTTGTATTCTGTACCACCTCTACTACTGCCCCCAATTTACCCCAGTAGGAAACATCCGTGTTAGGAAGCAGGCAGGTGGATGGGTACAGTTTGGGATCATTCAGGTGAGATGAACCAGAAGCCTAGAGAAAGACCTGGAATTACTGTGGAAGGAAAGGATTTTGAAATCTCCCTTTACTATTTAGCTCTTATTTAACCTTGGGCAAAAATCACTTAATTCTCTAGACCTTGCTTCCTGAGCAGTAAAATAGAGTGCAGGACCAGATGACCTCTGATTTCTGAATTTCCTCCCAATTCTAAATCTACAATCAAATGAAATAATATTTGCAAAGTACTTAGCATAGTGCCAAAGACATAGTAAGCACTTAATAAATGCTCATTTCCCATCCCTCCCCCATCTTCCAAACTAAATGCAACAGGGATAAAGAGGAAAGATGCATTGTAAGATAGAAAGCAGAAAAGAAAGGTATGTTAAGGGAATGGTGGACACAAATTAGCTAGCTACACCTATCAGAGGAAATACTTCCAGTCATGTTTCTCCTATTGAATTCCTCAGATTTGCTTTAAAAACCATGTGCATGGAGGCAATCAGCAGTTATTAGAGATGGGCCGCTGGGATGTACTTCTTGCTCTGGCAGCTGCTGATTTCAGCACCTCTATTTATGTGGAGGGAAGAGGACTTTAGACCCCACTGTGACCTGGGCCTCTTCAGTCTTTCCATAGGCTTTGGAGAGCCATATAAATCCTGTGTGACCAAAACATTTCTTTAAACTGCTTTGGTTGTTTCCCAGAAAAAAATGCCTTCATTCAGGAAACTGGCATTAGAGAGCCCAGCTGGACACAGCTTTTCTGCAGATTTCAGCCTGCATCTTTCTTGCTTTGTAGAACTGTGGGTGGGGAAGGAAAATAAAAGAGAATAAAATCAGGGAGACAGATAACAATCATCACTTACTCTAGTTTCTACTCATCTGAGGAAACAGAATGAAACAGAAAGAATTTGATAAGTCTTCTTGTTTCATCCCTCTATTTGCAGGAGAGTTTCAAAGGAGGATTATTCCAGAGAGATCCATTAAAAAAAAGGACAGGGTGCCAGCTAAAAGGACCACTGTATTGGTCATACAGTGATTATAATGGCTAATGACCAATGCTATCCAATCTCTCTCTTATAAGAGCTTAATGAGCTTAAGCTCTTATATGAGCTTAATGAGCTTAAGCTCAATATATATTCTCATCTTCCAACAATCTATGTATTAATTTTGCCCATAAGGTAGAGTTGAGGATAGTTGGTCAGTGTCTACCACATGCCATAATACTGGGGAAACAAGGAAAGAAAAAAGGTAGCTTCTGTTTTCTTTAAGCTCACAAGTTAATGGAGGAGACAACACATACAAAAAAAACCTATATAAAAACCCCATATCAATAGATATATACACATATATTTGTATGTATATGTGTATATTATATATTATACATATGAGAGGATTACATAGAAAAGACTGTACAAACTGTATCAATAGATAGACACATATGTATATTTATATGTATACATTTATATATATATATATATATATATATATATATATACACAAGCATATATATATATATATATATATATATATATATGATAAATTAGGGATGATTAATAGGAGAAAACACTAACATTAAAGGGGATTGGGAAAGGCTTCATCTTGCAGGAAGTGGGACTTCAATTGGCACTAGAAGTCAGAGAAATTAAAAGGCAAAAATGAGGGAGCACAAGCATAGGGGAAAGATTCAGAAAACACCCAAAGTTGGAAATGGAATAACCATGTGAGGAACAGCAAAGAAGTCAAAAGACTTTAGGAAGATCATGTTGGCAATTGAGTGGAGCATGGACTGGAATAGGGAGAGTTTTGTAGCTGGGAAGATAATCTGCAGGCTATTGCTACTGCAGTAGTCCAGGGATCAGAAGATGTGGACTGGACTGTATCAGAATGGTAGCTGTGTCAGAAGAGAGAAGGTGTTATATATGAAAGACATCAAGAATACAAAAAAGGCTCTGTAACAGACGGTTTATGATGGGTGAAAGTGAAGAGTCAAGGATAACAAAATTGTGAGTCTAAATGATAGGGAGGATGTCCTTATTTCTCCCTTTCCTCTTCCTCTCTTCTCTCCTCTGGTAGATAGTACCAACCACTCTATAGTTCAGACTCTCATCACTTCATACCTTGACTACTGTAAGAGCTTGCAGTTGGATCTGTCTGCCATAGTCTCTATCCTTTCAGCCACCAGTGTGATTTTCCTAAAGCATCAGAACCCCATGTTTAACCATGTAACACACATTCCAACCCACTCCCTTACTCAGTAAACTCCACTACTTCCCTGTCACCTTCAGGATCAAATACAAAACATTTTGTTTGCCATTCAAAGTCCTTCATAATCTAGCCCTCCTTATCTTTCCATCTTATACCCCACTCCCCAATATGTACTTTATCAAAGTAACACTGGTCTGCTTAATGTTCCATAAAACAGGACACTCTGACTCTTGTCTGGCATTTTTCTTGGTTTCCCCCATGACTAGAATGCTCTCCCTCTTCAAATCTATCTAATGACTTCCCTGATTTCCTTTAAATAGCAATAAAAATTATATTTTTACAGGAAGTAATCCACAATCCTTCTTAATTTTAATGTCTTCATTCTGTTAATCATTCCCGATTTATCCTGTTTATTGTTTAGGTACAGATATATAGGTATAGATATAGATATAGATATTGCCACTACTATTAGATTGCAAGTTTCTTGAGGGCAGTGATTGGCTTTTACTCCCTTTTGTATCCCTACTCTTTAGCACACTGCCTGATATATAGTAGGTATTTAATAAATGTTTACAGATTGACAGATTATTTAACAAATAAGGAAAAAAGATTCAGAAGCATGAAGCGACTTGCTATAGTATACAACTATTAAGTATCAGATTTAAGAATCCAACTTAGATCTGACTCCAAGTCAAATGTTCTTAGTATTCTGTACTGGATTCTCATTGTAATAGTTCTCTACCCATGTCTCTTTTCTTCTACCTATTCACTTCACATATTCTCCTAAAACTATTTCTGATAGAAATATGTACAGGACTGAAACTCTGAATCAGACAAGAGAGCACTAAAGGCTATCTATTTGATGTGAGATAATGGCTCCATTAGCATATATTTGGATGATGGCTCCCCTCACCATTGGTGCTGGCTTAATGTTTGGTTGTAAGATAATCATAGATAAGAATTAGAGGGCAGAGGGAGAGCAGTCAGAGTCACTTGGTGACAGGATGAGGAGGAGAAAGGCTGGGGACTCTGGATTCAAGAATCCAGGATGCACCTTTGGCAATCCACATGGCAGCTTGCCTGCCTCCTGTACTTCTCCCCCTAAAGACTAAGGAATTCAATTTATCCCGACTCTGGCTGATCCTGAGGCCCTCCAGGGAACTAGCCCATATTTAATAAAAAAAACTTAGGGTGATTTTTATTTTAATTATATTTTTTTATGGAGAAAAAAGATCTGAGTTCAAATTCTTTTTCTAAAACATATTAACTCCCATTACATTTTAAAGATTTTTTTTACATTTGTTTTTAAAACTTTGAGTTCTAGATTCTCTTTATTCCCACCCTCAGATCACATTAGGAAAGCACATGTGAAGCTAGGCAAAACATTTTCACAAAAATCATGTTGCTAAAGAAAACACAAATCTTCCCCCCCTCAAAAAAATAAACCTTCAAAGTCAGAGAAAAAGAGAGAGAGAAAGAACTTCATTCTTTCTTCAGACACAATTAGTTCTTTCTCTTGGTATGAATAGAATTTTTTTATCATAAGTCCTTCAGAATAGTCATGGATCACTATACTGCTGAGAATAACAAAGTCATTCATAGCTGATCATTCCACAACATTGCTATTTCTTTGTACACAGTATATTTACTTTGCCTGAGTTCATGGAAGATCTTCCAGATTTTTCTAAAAGCATCCTGCTCTTCATTTCCCACAGTACAATAATATCCCATCATGATTACATATCACAATTTATTCAACCATTTCCCCAACTGATGGTTATCCCCTTAGTTTCCAATTTTTTGCCAAGAAGAGAATTGCTATAAATATTTTTTTTTGCACAGGTAAGTCCTTTTCCTTTAAAAAAAAATTATTTTGGAATTCATGCCTAGTAATTGTATTGTTAATTCAAAGGATATACATGATTTTATAGACCTTTGTGCATACTTCATATATTTTATTCATTTATCAACTGGGGCAGGACTCTTGTTTTTATAAATTTAACTCAGTTTCCTTTATGTTTGAGAAATAAAGCTTTAGCAGAGAAATTTGCTTCAATTTCTTTTTTACAATTACTACTGCTAATTGCATTTCTCCCCATTTATTCTATTCTTTCTCTCCTTTCACTCTGCCCATCCTCAAAGTATTTTGCTACTGAACACTTTCTCTCCCTCAATGTGCCCTCCTTTCCCATATCTCATTCCTTAAGATAGATTTTCATACCCATATTGAGTGTGCATGTTATTTCCTCTTTGAGCCCACTCTGGTGATAGTAAGATTCACTCACTCCCTCTCACCTCCTCTCTATAGTAAAACCTTTTTCTTGCCTCTTTTTATGGTAGATAATTTACACCATTCCACTTTTCACTTTCTTTTTCTTCCAGTATCTCCCTCTCTCATCCCTAATTTCATAATTTTTTAAAGATATTATCCCTTCATATTCAACTCACACCTATGTTGTCTATATATACACTCCTTCAAACTATTATAATAATAATGAAAAAAATTTAGTATCAAGTATCATCCTCCATGTGGGAATCTAAACAGATAAATTTTATTAAATCCTTTATGATATCATTTTCCTGATTACTTCTTTATGCTTCTTCTGAGTCCTGTATTTGAAAATCACACTTTCTATTTGGCTCTAGTATTTTCATCTCAAACGGTTAAAATCCTTAATTTCATTAAATTTCCCTTTCTTCCTGAAGGAATATATTCAGTTTTGCTGGGTGAGATGATTCTTTGTTGCAATCCTAACTCCATTGCTCTTCAGAGTATCCTCTGGTCCTTTAATGTAGAAACTGCTAAATCTTGTGTTATCCTAATTATGGCTCCACTATACTTGAATTGTTTCTGGATGTCTGCAACATTTTCTCCTTGACCTCAAAGTTCTGGAATAAAATATGCCTGAGAGTTTTCATTTGGGATCTTTTTTCAGGAGTTGATTGGTAATTTTTTTCAATTTCTATTTTACCCTCTGTTTCTAGAGCAAAAGGACAGTTTCCCTTAATAATTTCATCAAAGATGATGCCCAGCCTCTTTTTCTGATCATAACTTTCAGTTAGAACAATAATTTTTTAAGTTATCTATCTTGGATCTACTTTCCAGGTCAGTTGTTTTTCCAATGAGATATTTCACATTTTCTTTCTTTCTTTTTTTGGTTTTGTTTTATTGTATTTTGGTTTCTCATAAAGTCATTAGTTTCCATTTCCTCAGTTCTATTTTTTTAAGGAATTATTTTCCTTAGTGACCTTTCCCATTTGGACAATTTTATATTTTAAGGCAGCCTTCTCATCATTAATTTTTTGCATTTCCTTTTCTACCACTCTCAATTCTTTTCCTAATTTCCCTCTATTTCTTTTTAAACATTTCTTTTAAGCTCTTTAATGGTTTGATTTCTATTTTTCTTGTAGGATTTGGATGTAGGAGGTTTGACTTTGTTATCTTCTGAGTGTGTTGTCACCATAGTAACTTTCTATGATCAAAATCTTTTTCTGTTGTCTGCTTATTTTCCCAGCTTTTAACTCTTTCTTAAAGTAGAACTCTTTCCCCCACGATGCAGGATATAATGTCCCAAGCTCCAGGAATTTTATGTAGTTATTTTCAGAGAGTCTTCTAGGGACTGACCACAAGCCCTCTTTTCTATCCTGGAGCTGTGAGAAGTGTCCCTGATCCACTGTAGCTGTAAAGTTTTAATGTTCTAAAGCAACTCAGAAGCTGTCACTGACACCAATGCCTATGCCCACTCTTGATTTGCTGGTTTCCCAAGGCTCCCTCACCCTTCTGACAGATCTTTCCTGCTGACCTTCCAAGTTGTCTTTGGCCTGAGAGATGCAGAAATCATCAATGCTGCTGCTGATTCAGAGGTCTGCTTTACGGGTATTGTGGTCAGAGCTGGGGCTGCATGGCCTGCACCAGGATTACATGCTGGGCTTCCACCCTGCTAGTCGTCTTTAGCTGGAAAGTGTTCTATTCTGTCTTTCTTAGTTTTCTGATGTTCCAAAAATTTTTTAGAGTTATTATTTAAAGGAATTTGGATTGATTTGGGATGGAGAGCAGCAAGTTCCTGCTTTTACTCCACCTCTCTTGAGTTCAAATTATGTCTGTAATTAATTATCTGTGTAATTTTGGATGTGTCATCCAAAGTCTCTAGATTTCACTTTTCCTCATAATAAATATGCAGGGATTAGGCTGAATCACCTCCAAGGTTCCTTTCAGTTCTAAATGCTAAGAATCCTGGAATCACTTCCAAACATTTTTATTAGGAAGGCAAATCACCATATGTATTCACTTTGATCAAAATAGCATTTCTTGTTTATTTCACACACAGAGCCTTGCAAGGCAATATGGAGTTGATCAGTACAAAAATGATTAAAATATGATACCTGTCCAAAGGGTGCTTAAAATTTAGTATCAGAGAGAAGATATGTACTATAAATGTAACATAGGATGTTTTAAGTGGTGCCAACAAATACAAGTTCATGAGAATTTCCCTTAACTGAGGAAGGAGCAGTTAAGAAATATTATAATTAGAATTTGAAAAATCAGCAGAATCTTGAAAGGTACAGTTTGGGAGTTAGGGGCTGATTATCCTAGACAATGGGAACAATGTTAATAAAGAGAGAGAAAGAGAGGTTGTTAGATTATGGCCTGTTTGGAGAATAGTGAACGATTTGATTTTGCCAAATCATAGGAATAGGAAAGGGAATGTGAATGATTTCATTTATGTCACCAGTTAAAAGAAGAGGAAGGACCTTCTTGTTCTTTTCCTCCTCCTCCTCCTCCTCCTTCTCCTCCTCCTCCTTTTCTTTTTCCTCCTCCTTCTTCTTCTTCTTCTTCTCCTCCTCCTTCTCCTCCTCCTCCTCTTCTTTTTCCTTCTCCTTCTTCTTCTTCTCCTTTTCCTTCTCCTCCTCCTTCTTCTTTTTTGTCTCTTGACCAAAAAAGATGGTATACATCATTTGTATATCAATGAAGCTTTTTGGCTATCCATCAGTTATCCTTCAGTATCATTGTGTGACCCTCACATTTTTCACTTAATTATACTATACAACTCTTTGATGGCATCTCTCATTCCAATTTTACTACACAAATCTTCATTTACAATGTGTTGCAGCTGGCTCACATCCACCATGAACAGCTCCACTGACCTTTGGGTAACTTTCAGCTGTCATTTTTCAGAGACTGTCATATTCAATGACTCATAGCCATAGTGCATTACTTAAAGACTACTCTAAGATTAAAAGAAAATAAATTTCAGAGGGAAACTTAAGATGACTAAACGTATTGCACAATTTTCCAAAACCAATCTAGCCCATTCTATTCAATCCTGATCCATTTGTAGTGTCTGTCCAATACTGATGGACTGATAGACTAGCTCTATAAGATGTCCATGCAGCTGCCTATCATAATCTGTTTTACAGGCTCACTTCATTTTCTTGGTTTTTATGTGGATAGCAACATTGATCTTTTGAGTAACTATGGTGTGTAGCTATTCTTCAATGAATAGTTAGAATTGTTTAAAGTACTGAGAGGTTAAGTTTCTTGTCCAGGATCACAGAACTATTATTTGACTTGAGATTTTCCTGGCTCCAAAGCCAGCTGTCTATGCATTCTAGAAAGCTGCTTGCTATTAAATAAAATATATTCCTACAATCATTTAGCAATAGAGAAATCTTATATTTTCTTCTCCTTTTAATCAACTGTATAACTATAAAAATAAAGACTAGTATAGAATATCATTTACAAAAGCCTGCCTGTTTTCTTTCCCAGTTTCTTTCCTAGTTTCATGAAGGCTAATCCTTGATAGATATGAAAATTATTGTCATAAAAATGCTACAATGATAGACAGGTGGATAAATATATAAGTTGATTTTTTATATTCTCTGTTACTAGAGAAGGAAAATAATAAGGTTTAAAGATTATTTTCTGTTAGGATTCTTACAAGGTGCTAAGTCACTGGAATGGATATAATTATTTAATTTAGCATGGTACTTAACAATTGTCTAGTTAAAAGTTCACACCTTTCATACCTTTAAGAGAGCATACATTTATGGAGTTCCCACAAGCCCAGGGAGTACCCACAACCCTATTTTCTGGGAGGATATAAGGAGCCAGGATTCAGGGAAGAGGAGTCAAGTTTTCATTCCCACTTAGACATTCGTGCTGGCTGGTAACATTCTGACAACAGCTCATGGGGAACCAAAGAGAGAGGAAGGCCTACAGAAAGCTAGCAGAGCCCCAAGTGAAGGAGACAAAACTTGAAGGAGAAAATAAAGGATCTGGAGATAAGATTTAGAAAGAGACAGTAAAGGACTATAACTCCTTGCTGCATTTTGGGATTATTGAACTGAACTAGAACTAAGACTGCCTCCAGAAGCTCTCCAAGAAACCTGCCCCAAGAGAATGACTATATTTTAGAGAAAACAGAACATTGCATTTTTTTCTCTAAGTCTTTGCTAAGCATTTCTTTCCTTCATGTACTTTGAGAATCAGCCCATAAAAATCACATCATATACAATATAGATTTGCCTCCATGTATATTTGGTCCAGAATCCAGTTGTTTTTCCTGTCTTTGTTTTCTTCAATGCTATTTCTACATCTTCATTAAGCACATTAGGAATGTAATACTGGAATCTAATAATGTTGTCTGTACTGTCAACTGAGTGCAGAGAGGATTTGATGTAAACATGTGTACCTCTATTTCTCATCAAATTATTGTCTTCCATCTCATTTATATTTAAGTGTTCCCTGGATCACTTTGTTTAAATCGTACTTTTACCAAATTTCCATTGAACTTATTTCTCTCTTCCACTGAGTTTCACTATTTTGTACTATCAATAATGTTCCACTGTCTTCCTTTGTAAGATTTTACAGATTTATATTCTAAATCTGTCTTTGGTTGCTATACCTCCTGGAAAAGAAATCAAGTGTTTAAAGGCATGAGTGATTATTTTGGTCATTTTCACCTCTTTGTGATAGACATTGATTTATTTAGTTCAACTTCTTTAAGTAGTTATAGTTTATGTTGATATATGTGCTTTTATCCATATTCTATTTGTCAGTATCAACAGACTGCTTCAGTTGAACAGGTGGAAGTTACATCACTTATGTGACATATTTTCTCATTTTTATTTTTTATTCTGGTTTGCCATTAATTTTTATCTCTACCCTAATAAGTCAGTGATCTGACCATAAACAACTGTTTCAAAAATGAGCCTTTGATCAGTAACAAGCTATTTCTAAATTGTCAAAATATACTCAATTCATGATATTATTTGGTGCCAATGATGCCTTCAAATCTTTTATTAAAGAAGGTATTTGTGATATATGGTTAGGAATATCTTTGCAATATAAAAGACTCTCATTTCTTATTCCTAAACTATATTTTCCACAATCCTGTCTCACATATACCTTTGTTGTTTTTATTGTTGTTATTTGTCCTTTGTTTTCAAAGAGAATCAATGACATTGTGGATTACGTCTTGACTTGCCCTTGAATTAAAGTGAGGTAGAGTGGCTTAAAATTGTTTGTCTCACTATTTCTTCCTAAATCTTCAAAGTCCAATGGCAGAACAAATATCAAGATGACTGGCAATATAGGTACCAACTATTAAAGCATAAGTTGATAAAATTTGGAGGTAATTTCAGTTCTTAATAAAATTCCTCCATCTCCATGTCCTCTGCCATAGATACTGGCACATAAGTCACAATTATTTTCATGATAATATTTTTGCAAATATTTAACATGAGTCCTTCAACAAAATAAATAACTTGTGGGACAATGGTTTTTATCCATTTCCTTCTTCAAGAATAAGAGAGCCACACCTTTCTTCCATTTAGCTGTGACTTCCTTTAATTTCTTGTATAAAATATCAAGACAGATACAAATCAATTCCTCTAGAAGAATATCTTAATAACTGATTATTGGGCAAAAACTTTACAGTACGAGTATTATCAACAAAGTTTATATTTATAGATACTCTAAAAACTGGATTCTTAATATCTTTTCTCACTTCCCATTTTCCATTCTGAGGAAGGGTCCAGGCTGACCCACTTTCTTTCCCTTCCTCAATGTGCTTCTGATTTCCTGAATTTCAATACTATGCTCCTATATGGTTACCTTCATCTCTTGTCCTATTCCATATTCCTCTATTCTATCTTGCTTTTCGGTTCTCTTTTGTATGTTGTCTTCCTCTGTTAGAATGTAAGCTATATAAGGGCAAGGACTATGTTTTTGCTTGTATTTGCACTTGTATCCCCAGTGCTTAGCATAATGCCTTGAACACAGCAAGTTCTTTAATAATTGCTTTTTGACATGTCTGCCACCAACACCCAGAGAAGCAGAAGAGGGCCATCTGCAACAAAACATTATTTTATCCTTTTCTGTTTCTTAGGCTGCTATTGTCAAAGAATGCATCCTCAGTTGGCCATTCTATTTGTGATGAGCAGTCTCTATACTTAGCAAGGTCCTTAGAAAATAGATCCTTGCCACAACCAGTTTCTCTAGGATGCCATAGCTAGGGATTCACCAGCTAGAATCCAAGTTCTAAGTCAAGACAGAATTTAGGAAAATTTTTGGGATTTATTATTATTATTAAAGAATCCAAAGAGCTGGTTACAATTTCCATAAGCTCCCAAAGGGACTTATTCACACCTAAAATTGGACACTGGAGAGTCACCACAGATATATAAGGTTTCTATTATTTTGGTATTATATCATTCTCTACTCCCATCCCCCATTTCCCCTTCCACCATCATCACCCCACAGCAAACTAGTCATTCATCAATCACAATGTCCAGCCTGGTCTTACAACATTCCCCCTCACTAAATGGACTGAATCAAAAATTCTCTCTCCAGCCCTCTGTATATACTTTCTGCTTACTAAAACACCATAATTAAGGAGTGAATGGTTATAAAGCAAACTGCATTAGCCATTAGAAGAATTATGGTATGTGGATATAATCAGTCTTACTAAGGGAAAAATATTTCACAACAGTTAGAAAATATTCTTTTCAAACGACAGAAAATAAATCAAATGGGCATGATTAATGTCAGTATGGGGAAATGTATGGTGGTGCTTTTGATTACAATATTTTTGTGTCTATATAAATCTTTAGTTAAGAAGTTCTAGGGATAAGGGAAGATATATATATGTTCACAAAATGAACCATTCCAACTAAACATAGCACTAGACTACTGTACATGAAACAGTATATACTCTGTACAGAATGAAAAAGCCCACAGGCATGTCTATCTAGGACAATTTAATTGAAATAACATTTACTAAGTGCCTGCTTTGCTCAAGCACTGTGACATAGTGCTAGTTATTAGGGACCTGAGCACAAAAATAAGAGTCCTTGTCCTTGAGTAAGGGGAAATCCAATGGGTAAATAGATAGCTAAGCACAAAGTCTATTCAAACTTGTGGGTTGTTATTTTATTTGTGTTTTTTATGAAGAGAGCTCTTTTGAGGAACTTTTTTCAGCAAGTTCTCAGTCAAAGGCAGACCTTTGACCAAGGTCTTTCTGCTGCTAAGGACAGCTCTCTCTAGCTACTACTTTTTCTTTCAAATGAATATACAATGATTAAAAATCATTTCATAAAGAAGAAAGTGACAATTGGTAAGTATGGGAAAGGATTTAATCAAGTATAAAATGTGTAAGCTAAGATTTGAACAGATTTAGGAATGCTAAGAGGTAAAGGAGAAGAGAGTATACACTGCTAGAATGGAGGACAGCCTGTGCACAAGTAGAGAAGGTGAAAGATAAATTATAATGTAAACCATTAAAGTGGCCTATATTCTTTGACTTAGCAATACCATTAGATGTATGTTTTAAAGAGATTGAAGAGGAAAAGGACCCATATGAAGAAAACAATATTTATAGCAGTTCTTTTTATGATGGCAAAGAAAACTAAGAGAGTTTTCCATCATTTGGGGAATGGATAAATAAATTATGACACATGAATGTAAAATTGACTGTTATTAATGTGAGTTAAGAAATAATGAGAGGAAAATTTGGTTAAAATGACTAGAATAAATTGATGCAAAGTGATTGGAGCCAAAAGAACAATTTATGGAATAAAAACAACATTGTAAAGAAAGAACAATTTTGAAATTTATGAATAAGGAGGTATTAGCTGGCTAGTTTGATGAGGCAAAGAGGTGATTTAGTTTAGGTTCCATTTTGTGTGGTTTTTCCTAGGTTCTTCAGGGGTCAGATGTCTTAAGAAGACACAGGAACTAGTGTAAAAGAAGAAAATGGGTATAAATAATATGGGATCCAACAACATAGAAGAGATTCTTATGGTTAAGAGGAGAGGCCCAAAGAACTCTTGTTTCTTTCCAGAAGATCATAGCATCATAGGGAATATAGGCTAAAAGAGACCTTAGAAGTCCTCAAGCTATCAAACCCTGTCATTTCTACATTCCTACCATTTCACATGTCCCCTTCTCTCCTTAGATATGGCACTACCCAGATTACAAGCACAGAGATCAATTATGTTCTAATAAAATATGATAAGAGCCTATAGATAAGGGAAGGGATTTAAGAGCCATTGCAGAGGTAAAATATCAAAAACTTGGCAACTATTTAAATATGGAGAGAGTAGGCATGATAAAGGAGAAGAAAGAGTTAAAAGGACTATGAGATTATCAATCTGGAAGTAAAGTGACAAGCTTAATGCAAATATGATACTGCATAAGTTTACTAATGAAATAAACAAATTTGGAAAAGTGACAGGTTTGAGAGAAGGGGGAGATGATGAGTTCTGTTTTGGACATGGTGAATTTGAAATGTCTATGGGACATTCAAGGGGGGATCTATTCATAAGCAGGCAGTAATATAGAAATAGAGATCAGGAGAAATATTGGAGCTAGAGATATCGGCTTGGGGCATCATTAATATAAAAAAGACAAATAAACTCAAACTGGTGAGATTTCCAAAATAGTTAGTACCTTGGAAAGAACCCACACCAAAGATTCTCATTTCTGCCTCCTCATTTCCTCAGTTTCCGATTAGAAGCATTTCTCAACTCTTCTTAATTCTAGGTCCTTCCTTCACTTATTTATTTAATATATATTCTGCATATAGTGTGTTTGCATGTTTGTGTTTGCTTATTGTCTCCTCTACTAGGAGGAGGGTTGTCTATTGTCTCTTTTTGTATCTCCAATGCTTAGCACAATGCCTACCATATAGGAGGAATGGAATAAATTACCTTCACTGAAGGATGGAAAACTCTCATTTGAGAGAGTATAAGGATGAAGTGCTGTGAGGCGGGGAGAGGAAGCTGAGGAGAGAGGAAAATATTTTCACAACTGTTGCAGTGAGTGAGATAGGTAATTAGGGAGATATAAAAGGATTGCCTTGCTGTTGCAAGGACCCAAATGAGGTTATGTAACAAAAATCTGTCAGAAACACAGTACAGTTTGGTGATTTTTTTCCAGCTCTATTCAGTAGCATAAATGTTTGTAAGCTTCAGGGAAGAAGCCAGTAATTGGGAGCGAATGAAGATGAAAGACAGGACTATCAGAATAACCAAGGAGTAAAGATCCTAGAAGATCTGAGAAAAAAATGGAATTGAAGGCACCAGTAGACATATTCACTCAGCAACCCCAGAGAAGGATGGTAAAAATATATGCTCTGAATTCCCTCCAATATCCTAATTTTACATATTAAGGAAATCTAGGTCCAAAGAAACCAAGGTAAAGCCCAGTAATATGATAGCGTTGGTTTGGCAATGTCACTGACTTTGCTCTCCGTAAGTTTTAGTTCTCAATAGACTAATTAGAATTATACCCATTTTCATCTCTTGAAAGAAACTTCCTGTCTTCTCCTGACTTAACTATGTAGCACACAGGATTTTCTTTATCATGGTTGGAAAGGAAGGAGATTGAAAGGGACAGAAGGACCACAAAAATAAAAACAAGTTTTTGCTTAGTTTCCTACAAAACAAGCATTAACTCACTAAACCAGACAAAACACCAGCTTTTCAAGCTTGATAAAGTGAACCTAACAATTGTTAAATTATCAACTTTCTTTGTCTTTTTGTATATGTGTGTTATTTAAAACTGCAAGGAAAGCTTATTCTATGGGGTCAAACCATTGAGAGGCAATGAATTGCCCATCTCACATATTCTGGTCACCAATTATGTGGCTTCCAATCACATTTGGCAGCTTAGGGTGAAAGTATAGAATGTGTGGTTGTCTATCCCCTTCCAAAAGGAAAAAGGGGAAACAAATTAAGGGTTTAAGCCTCAGTGTCTGAGGCACTGCTGTTTCCCACTGTCCAAATCCCATGCTGCTGAACCAACAGCTTTATAGGCTGAGTCTGCACAAATCATTTTGATTATCAGCCAGTTTTTTGAAAAACCCTCTACTTATGTCATCTTGTAAAACAGAAGGTTAGGGAAATATTAGGCAGTGAGCCTGTTTAGGAAGAAGTGGTTGCCGTGGATACTGTTTTATAAATATAAGACCCTGGACCCTTTCCAACTCTGACCATACTGCTGAAACATCTTTCTGATTTGATGGCCAGAAACAATAGAGTTACACACTCTGTTCTGTTACACCCAGGACAACAAAGAAGAAGACAGAAGAAATAGAAACTTTATTTTAAAACCAGGTTATTCTTGTGCAAAACTAACAGGGTAACTTCCCATTTCTTAAAAGTCATATTGTCAACATACATTGGGAAAATGAAGGCTAAAAAGACTCATTTTTTCCAATGTATTATTTCTTTCCTGTCTCCCCTTTAACCTTAAAGTTGACTCAAGCCTGCCTCCTCATCCACATGATCTATTCCACCATTCCTGCCCAGGGCTATTCAACATATAACAATAACTATTATAACTTACTGAATCATCAATCTAGAACTGGAAAGGACTTGAAAGGCCCCCTTGTTCAAAAGGTTTATTTAACAGATACTTTTTCTTCTTCTCTTCACCCACTTCTAAGTTCAAGAACTAAGGATCCCAATCAGTTCAATTCTGCCATTGTCCCTGAATGATATGTATTGATCTGCTCCCAGATGATCCTCCCAATCATCCCAATGACTTTTGGGACCAGAGGGTCTCTCCTTGACCACCATTTTAGGATGTAAAATCTTCAAGGACAAATCCTAACTTTGATTTTGTGTTTATTTCTTCAGAACTTAGCAGAGTGTTTGGGTTCTAGAGTAAGCACATAAAAATGATTTTTCTTTCACTGACCAGAAAGAAACTTAAGGTCACTTGTAGAAATCTGGCAACACTAAATTTATTTTTAAAATTATTTTTATTCAAATATACTATATATTTCCCATGGAATACATAATACAACAATAAGAAGCAGAACTGAATTTCATCTTTATGCTCCTGAAAAAGGCATAGTTGCAACTAAGGAAGAGAAATTAAAGAGACTTTACCCTTCAGGAAGCTGACAGAGGAGGGAAAGGGTATCTCTATCCCCCTTCATAGCATTCATTCATCATCACATGTCAGGGATTCAGGTGTGAACCAACACTCTTTGAGAGTTGGGCTCCCTCCTCCACCCAGCTCTTCTGCTACAACTATCACTAGGATGAACAATCCTCTATATAATACCTCTACAATCATAATTAGTAAATTTGTCTTGGGCATTCTTTCTCATGTATGGAAATCAAATAGTCATCAGAGTCCTCACTTTTAAATTCTGTAATTGTACAGATATTTCTTTGATATTGTGACTTTTCCCATTATAACTGGAAGATAATTCCAATAGACTTTTGATGGAAAATGCCAAATGCATCCAGAGGAAGAACTATGGAGACTGAATACACATCAAAACATACTATTTTCATTTTCTTTTGTTTTGTTTTGTTTTTTCCTTTCTCGTGGCTCTCCCTTTTTGCTTTGATTTTTCTTTCCCAATATAACTCATATGAAAATATGTTTAAAATTATTGTATGTGTAAAGCTTACATCTGAATTGGAGAAGAAAGCAAAAAAGGGAAAAAATTTGAAATCAAAATCTTATAAAAATGAATATTAAAAACTATTTTACACATAATTAGAAAGATAAAATACTATTAGAACAGTTTTTCTTTTTAAAAGGAAACAAAGTAGGAACGGGGGGGGATTTTGTGGATGCCTCAACATGTGAAGGCCAACAGATGACACAGAAAAAGTTTTATAAACTCAGAAATGTATAAAATATATAGTGTTATATAATATCAACCTATTTTCTCTTTTAATAGTATAAATATTCTATAAAAGAAAACATTCAGACCTTCTCAAAAATATTATATATGGATTTTCCAGATTGTGGGGGCATCAGGCCCCAATCTCCAAGATGTAAAAGGAATAACTATTTAAATTATAGTTGCAACTCTGGAAAGACTATGGGATCACAGATTTAGAGCTGATTTGGAATCCTCTTACACAATCACCTCTAAAGCTTTAGTGGTGAGGTAGTGGAAGCCTAGAAAGGAATGACTTTGCTGAAGATTTTATAATCAGTGGAGACTGGATTTGAACACAGGACCTCTGAATCCCAAATCCTTTTTTTTTTTCCTTACATCACCATGCTATTTTTCCTAAATTTAAATGTTATTCCATAAAGTTGACTAAACATCAACTTCTAACCAAAAACATGCTGTGGGGAAGAAGATAAGCTACTGCTAGTTCAGCAGAATATTAGAACTTAAATGATAGAATTATGGGGGAACAACATATTGTAATTGTTGAGAAAATAAGTCCATTACCAAAACAACACATTTATTTACACTGATGGCCGCACAACATTAACAGCTCAATGGAGTAGCTAATGGACTTTGGAGCATAAGAAATGATTCCTATAGCTGCTCCTTTATTTGGATGCTGGAACAGCATCTTTCAATTTAATAGGTCTCTGTTACCCTTGAATTCATTGGAGAAAGTTTGATTGTTTCTCTAGATTACTAAATTCGTTTTATACAACAACAATAATAAACAAAAATAAGTTTTAGAATTCTGTTCTTGGTTCTTGGTTTTTGCTGATGGCATTGTTTGTCAAGTAGCTCAGAATTGTGGTGATCAATTAATTAACATACTGTTATTGAATACCCATTGCATACAATATAATTTACAGAGGGTTTGGGTCATAAAATTCCTATACTCTACACTTTTGGGGGGTCTCCACAATTATTTCTTCATTCCTCTTTGATATTTAATGTTTGACTCTTCAGTTTTATTTCTCTCTCATGTCTAGCAACCTTCTCCCTGTGGAAGGACCCTCTGCCTCTATGACCTCCCTTTTAAGAACTTCCATGTTAAGGAAAATTCCAAGCCAACCATGTTAATCCTTCAATTCCTCTCTAATCTTGGCCCCCTAAACTTTTTTTTACACCATAATCTTTAGGGTACCTTCTCCTTATCTCTTTCCAGCTCCCTTTTTGCACATGATATTCCCCTATTAAATATAAACTACTTAAAACAGAGGGGCCCTTTTTGTTTTCCCAGCATTTAATATAGTATCCGGCACACAATAAACATTATTTTTTTTCTTTTCTTTTCTTTTTTTTTTTCCTTGAGGCTGGGGTTAAGTGACTTGCCCAGGGTCACACAGCTAGGAAGTGTTAAGTGTCTGAGACCACATTTGAACTCAGGTCCTCCTGAATTCAAGGCTAGTCCTCTATCCACTGCACCACCTAGCTGCCCCCACAATAAACACTAAATGCTTATTGACTTGATTGGAGTTCCATTACCCGAGGTATTAATCTCATAATCTAAAAATAAAATGATCAACTATAGCCAAACTACACTGAAACAGAACAAGTCAGGAAACAGGAAACATAATTCTTAATAATTGGTGAGGAGGAAGAAAGTCTATCTAGGAACCTGGATTTTCCATTATACTTTTTCTAAGTTATACTAGATTCATCCCTTTGCAGAGGGATGGAAATACCACTGAGCTGAGACTCAGAAAACCTGGGAAACCAAAGAAAAATACTAAAGGAAACTCAGACACAACCTAGAACAATGCTTATCTGATTGTAAAGTCCAAATTTAAATACCACCATTACCTACGGATTCAGACTATTATAGTTCTAATTGCTAGGAAGTCTTTCCTTATATATCTCAAAACTTTTAGTGCACTGAGCCTTAGTAAACTTTAATAGCATTTTAAAGTATTTAAACTTAAAACACCACTAAGATGGTTGGGACATTATATTCAACCAATATATATCTCTCTACTTTCCATTCCCTAGTCTCCTATTTTTGCCTTCTGGAGTGAAGAAGAATAATTTTAATCCCTCTTTCTATATAATAACTTTTTAAATTATATGATGTTCTACACCCCTATTTCTTCAGAGTTTTCTCTTCTCCAGGCTAAATATCTCTATTTCTTTTGAGTTGATTCCTATCCTATATATTCACATCCTGGGCATGCTCCTTAGGATGTACTCCAGTTTATCAATATTGTTTATCAATATTATCAATATTTATCAATATTATCAGTCTTCAATTACATCTGAGTCTCTGTGAACCCCATGAACCATAATGCACCAAGCCCTTCTATCATCTTCAAGTCTAGCTTATCAATATTTACCCTAAAATGAAGTATCAAAAGTGGACACAATACTTTATTTTTTATTAAAGCTTTTTAATTTTCAAAAGATATGCATGGATAATTTTTCCATATTAACCTTTATAGAACCTTGTGTTCCAATTTCTTTCCCTTTCTCCCCATCCCTTCTCCTAGATAGCAAGTAATCCAATGGCAAGTTAAACATGGCAAAAATACAGACACAATGCTTTAGATGTGGTTTAAGTAGGTCAGAGTATAGTGAGACTACTATCTCATTTGGATTTGGAGGCCTCCTTCATAATATCACAAAATTTTTAGAGTTGGAAGTAGACTCAGTAACTCGGAACCACATTCATACTTGAAGACTTTCAAAGAGGCAAAGTCCACCACTTATCCTCTTCTATTTCATGACAATTCTAAATGTTAGCAAATTTATCTTGAAATTAAACATAAATTTGCCGCTTTATAAATTTTACCCCTCATTCCTGGAATTGGAATTCCTTGGAAAACAGAAGTCTTCCAAGGTCAAATAGAAAAAAAAAATCTAATATCTTTTTTTTCTACATGATAAACACTTCAAACATATTGTGAAGAACTACAGAGCAGTTAGTCAATAAATGCTTATTAGACTCCAGATATGTGCCAGCCACTGTTCTAAGCATTGAATAACCAAAAAGGAGACATAATCTCTTTCCTCAAGGGTTTATAATCTAATTTGAAAGATGAGATTAAGAAAGTCCAAATGACAGAATTAATGAATGTAGAAGACTCACACTTTGGCTATGTGAGTAGGTGCTATAATTTCTCTGCTTCCACAGGCCTTATTTTACAAGTGAATTTTAAAAAATATACCACACTAAAAACAACAAGTTGTTGTGATCCAGGAAGGCTTTCTCTAAGTAGCCCCATGTCTATCTCAGTTTTTAAGCATTACAGTTACTAACAAAGACATAATGATTAAACACTCTAAAAAAGAGTGACCACCCACATCTTAAAGAATTTACCTGTACCACTGTCCACCAAACACTTATAGATGTGGAAGAGATGCTAAATAAGCTAATTTGAGGCTCCAGACTCTTTAGAACTGTACACTATTGAAATATGGACTACATACAACTCTTATCCCTCATAAAGCCACACAGCAACAAGCCTCACTCCGCAGCTTAGTAATGGTTCCACTTTTTCTCAAAAAAGCACATTTCTATATCACATGAATGAGAAGTTACCATATAGGCCATAACAGGAATGTCATAATCCATCTTTTCCGATGACTTAAAAGATTTCTTCCTAATTATTTCATAGATGATTTCTCTGCCAAAAAGCCAGCTGCAGTAAGTCATGTTCCCTATTTCTGCCTGTAAGACATACCATAATTAGCAGAAATACGTGCCACAGAAGTTGCCTCTAACCTACCATTAGAGCTTACATCAACAAATTCCACCAAACTGTACAAAATGTTACTCCATCTGAGTTATCCTCGCTGACTTCTCACTCCAAAAGAGGGAAAGGGGGAGGAGATTGGTTAGAAAAAATTTACATCCAGTGCAGTCCATGAACTCTGTATGAAATTAGCACAATGGAATTCTGATCAGACATCTTCAACAATTTAAAAATAAAACATAAAAAAAAAAAAAAAATGACAAAGTAGAGCCAGGAATATGTTCTTCTCCACTGGAAACTGAACTGTTTAACAGAAGGGGGAAATATCACAACTCTAGGAGAAGGAATAAAAGAATATTTTAAGTTATTGTATTTCAAAGTGGAATCAGCAGCATTTTTAAAGTCAATTCAGAGGACTGGCTCACAATCATAATATCCATAAAGTTTCTATCATCCATCCTTGCTGGGGGGCAACATAGAATTTCTGAAGTTCCAAACAACTGATTGTTTTCTCTCTTTCCCCCAATTCTCTTAAAGTATTTCAGCTATCTGTTCTAAGTTAAAGTAAGAGAGGTTATGAGGCAAAATTATCTTTCCAGTCTTATACCATGCCCTATAAACCATAGTATCTTGTATTTCTTCTCTATTTTCTTCTCGCATATGGGGATAATTGGTATAGATTTAGTTTTGAATTGTCTTTTTTCCCTTTCTTTTTGTAATAAGAGAAGACATATTGTGAAGGAGAGGGGAAGAGAATGAATATGATATAAAAACAAAAGACATCACAAATAAAATCATTGTTAAATAAAACATTACAAATATTACATTGTGATTTCGCTGTTGTGATCATCAAGTATAGAAATATAGATAGCAAAGGAATGATTGGAAAGTCAATTGCCAAAATGTCCTTGGAAAACTTTTAGACATGAATGAATAAATCTCTAAATGCAATAATTTAACAAATTGGTAGGCACCAGAGAAATCTCATACAGGATAAAGTAGAAGAATCAAGAAGTCTCAGGTTCATATTTATGCATATGATTATGGTTATGATGCCTCTTAGTGCCCCTAGACAACTCACCAAGGCTCTAATTACAGATATATTGTTCCTCTTCATTAGGGGAGGGAGTCTCCATGGCAGGACACCAACTACCAAAGAATCACACATCTGGATCCCCCGTCCAAAATAAAAGGGTGTGTTGGGGGAAAACTCCTTAAGAACAGAGACTATCTTTTACTTCTTTTTGTATTGAACAGTGTCTGACATATGCATATATTCAATGACTAACTATTGGGGAATTTTAACAGCTGAGAAATGGTAATTTTGGAAAATGGGAAGCAGAAATTTAAGAAACATGAAGAACGTAAGATTGGTTCTTAAATCACATCTTGAAGCTTAGATAGGATTTTAGAGACAGGCACCATTCACCATTCACTCTTGTCAACAATAAACAAAAATTCAGCTATAAGATCCTAGGAGAATCTAAGGTAATGTCAAGCAGAGGAATCTCAAGATAAAAAGACTAAAAGAGATTCTAGACCTAGTCTAACTCATACCTGAAAAAGAATTTCTATCACAACCCACCAAACAAAGGGCTATCCAGTTTCTTCTTGAAGACTTCTATCAAAGGGTTATCTAGGACCGCCACAGCTATCTATTCCATTTTGGGATAAATCTAATTTTTAGGAAGTATTTTAAGCCTCAAACTACTGTACTTTAACTTCTCTTCATAGTTTCTAGTTCTGCCCTCTGGCAGCAAAAAGTCTAATTCTGCTCCCACAAAATAATCACTATGTCTTCCCACTACCATTCCCCTAGAGTCTTCTCTTCTCTGTGCTCAAAATTCTGTATTCCTTTAACCAGTCTCATGGAGCACAGATTCAAGCCACTTGACCATCTCCTGAATGCTGTCCAGCTTATCAATGCTCTCAAAATGTGATGCCAATAACTAAGCATCTGCTCCAGATGCAGTCTCACTAGGACCAGGTACAGCCTGACAGACCTCTTCTCCATCCTTACCCTGGAAAGCATTTGCTTGATTGGCTCCATTTGCCTGATTCCTAGCATTAACTCAGGAGAAATTCCAGAGACATGCAGGGATAAAACTAGACTGGTAAATTCAGAACTTTAGAGTAGACATAAAATTAATTATTTTTTTAAGTGTTGAGAGGGAGTGGCAATGAAGTGGATAAGGGACTTACTAATGTAGTAGATGAGGGATTTGGTAATATAGTGGATGAAGGACTTGCCTTCCAGTAGTATAACCTATTTCTAGTCCAGCTTTAAACACATCCAAGTTGTAGGACTCTCTGCAAACCCTTAACCTTTCAATGTCCCCAGAAACACATTAAGATTCCAAGTCGCAAATTCACATTAGTAGTAGCTGCTTACTCCCTCACTAAAAGTCTCCCCTAGAGCAATAAAATCACAGTTAAAAAAAAAAAAAAATCCTAGTTAATGGGGATTTTGGAAATTACATTAAAAAAGCAAATTGCCACTTATCATGTTCATATTTATTGATGAACCAGTTCAACCAACAGTTTCTTTTATTTTTTTGTATCAGTGACACAAGAGCTGGTGGCCAAGGACTTTGTATTCCTGCATATCTAATGCATGTATTTAATAGAATTTCTGGGTTTTAAGCATCCTCAACTTTGCAATATAAATTAAGTGAGTTTTCTTCAGATTTACTATATTAGAAAAAAGAACATCCAAAAAAAAAAAAATTGGGAGGATCAAGAGAGCTATATAGAGGAGAGCTAAGCCAGAGAGGAAAAAGTTCAATGCAGTCATAGTTCCTTTATTAAAACAGGATAATATTATTATTTAAAATGTATATGTGCAGTGACTCATATCTTCCTCAGTGGAACCCTTTAATTTCACCACAACGACACACATCATGCTGAAAACAACCCCATTTGGAGGCAAAGGGAGTTGGTAACTGAGAAAAGTATATAGAATAACTCCATGAAGGCTGAGGTGAATTTGGTCTTTGGGGAATATTAAATGATTCTGAGCTTGGAGAAATATAAATAGGCTATTGCACTTAATGCTCCTGTGAGGTTGGTCAGGTTCCACTGTTTCCTTAAAAGAAGCAGAGGAGAATTTCACATTCCTGTATCCAACTGGTTAAAGAAAAAAAAAAAAAAAACCCTTAAAATTATATATGTAGTCAAGAATTTACCTAATAAATACCACATTTAATACAATTATGGAAAAATGAATCTGGTGTGTGTGCGTGTTGTATGTGTGCTCTCTCAAAATAGCTTTATCTTATAACATTTTTAACAAGCAATTTATTTTATAAAATTATTTTTGCCCTACAAACACTTTGGAATTCTTCTAATGTTAAAAGATTTAATTAAAACAAATAATATGTCCAAATAGGTTTCCTGGCAACTTGGAGTACAGAGTGCATTTTCACACATATATTTGGGTTATCAAAATGAACGTATTTAAAAATATGGCTTCCTTCATTCCTCATTAATAGTATCAAAATATGAGAACAAAAATTGAAAATCAACCTGAAGGGAAAAAAAAAATTCTTTATGACACAGGAATTTGAGCATAAAGAATAAGACTAAGAAAACTCCTTATCATCTCTCTCTTCATTAAATACAAAAAATTTATTTATTTAAAGGAATTAAACTCCCTTCTTATTAGACACAGGGATCTGCAATTAGTTTATATTGTGTGATCCTGAGCACATCTCCCAGCCTCAATTTCCTCATCTATAGTTAGGTTAGGTAATAATCAAGCCGGCTTTTATGAAATTGAACCAGATCACCAGGTCAACTCTTGGACAGTTCCAAACCATGTTAATATAAACCAATTTTTCAAATTTTTCAAAATTTGGAGTTTCAGTATCCCTTCATAATCTTCATAATTATTGAGGAATAATAACCCAATATATTTTGTTTTAGTGGATTATACTTATTTGGGGTTATGCCTATTGATATTTACCATATTAGAAATAAAGGCATATTAATATTATATGAAAATTCTTTTGACCTTGAGGAACTCCTGGAAAGGCTTGGCATTTATAAGAATTCTTGGGCCACACTTTGGAAATCTCTAGTCCTGCTCTTCTTCCAACCAGAACTTGGACTCCTTCTTAGCATCCTGGGCTAAAAGTGAGGTTTTTCACTTTATTTTTCCCAGAATCTGGATACTTAGTACATTCTAGCTTTCTGAGACATAGTACTGCTCACGTACCCTCATATGGCTCCTACCACCTGCCCCTCACTTTCCAACTGTAGATTCTCATCTAGTACTCCTTCATTAGAAAATAAGCTTCTTGAGAACATTGTCTTGTTTTCTTTTATTTCCTTTGTTGATTTTCCCTCAAAACTTACTGATACATAGTGTTTTCATTCATTCACTCAGAGTTAGAGTATCACTTTAAGGTATATGGAGTGCTTTCTCACAACAATCCCATGAAGGAAGACATTATATATCATACAATAAACATTGATTAAGAACTGTGCTAAGTCTTTATGGTGACTAAGAATTGGGAAATAGCTATTGTGGAATATTACTATACTATAAGAAATGACAAAGAAAAAATCGTAAAGACTTACATGAAATGATACAAAGTGAACAGAAGTGAAGTGAACAGAGCTAGGAAAACAATGTACACATAACAGCAATACTATATGAATGAATTATTACTGTAAATAACTTAGCTCTTCTCAACAATATAATGATCTAAGATAATCCCAAAGGACTAATGATGAAGCATATTATCTGCCTCCAGAGAAAGAATAGACTTTTTTTTAAATTAAGGCTTTTTATTTTCAAAACATATACACGGATAATTTTTCAACATTAACCCTTGTAAAACTGTATTCCTCTTCCCCTAGATGGCAAGTAATCCAATATATGTTAAGCATGGTAAAAACACATTTAATCCAATATACACATACATATTTTCACAATTATCATGCTGCACAAGAAAAATCAGATCAAAAAGGAAATAAGTGAGAAAGAAAACATCCAATATCTCGTTTTCAGCAACTTTTAGTCTTGTTTTTTGTTTTCAAAGGAAATAAATGATACCTTGATTTATATATGAATTGGATTTAAGTGAGGCAGTTCCACAAAGTCCTCAGCCTCTCATTCTCTTTCAGAATCATCCAATTTCAGAGTTCTGTGAGAGCACACCCAGTAGGAATGTGTCAGGCAGGATGAAAGTCTTCTCCAAGAAGCCAGTCCTCTCTTAAGCTCTTCATCTTTTATGCCTTGCTGATTCTCACAAATAAATACAAAGTGCTTAAGTATCTTCTAGGTAGTTCGAGAGGGAGAGTATTAGTAATTGAGTGGAGCAGCAAAGACTTCACATAGAAGATGTTGTTTGAGTTGATCTTGAAGGAACAGAACTCCACTTTGCTCCTGCTGCTCTGCCCGAACAAGATGCCTCTCCCAGGTAAAGGTCATCATTTCTAAACTCACCACCTTGCTGCTAACTCAAGCTTTGACTGACACTACTACAATCTCCTCTCCCATCTTATTGGAGGGCTGGATGGTGAAGTACCAAACTCCTCCCAATGCCTTCCTTTACAGATGGGAAAAATTAGACCACCAGCTTACTCTACTTTGCATTCTCTTGCTCTATTTGGCTTCAAATGCATAGAAGAAGATTCTTCCAGGTGATCTCCCTTTATCCCTACTCCACTTTTTGGCTCGCTGTCCAGATTTCTTATATGACATAGAGAGAAAAGTACTAAGTCAGCAGTCAGAGGATTAGGGTTCAAGTCTGACTTCCCACATCTGCAAACTGTGATGCTATCTGGCCTTGGGATGGATAGGTATCTGACCTCACTGATCCATAGTTTTCTCATCTCAAAAGAGAAATGATAGGGCTGGACTAGAAGGGCTTGGAAATCATTTTCAGTTTTTCAATTATGATTCTATAAACATAAATATTTCCCTATGGAGATGAGAAAGACTATTCAAATAAAGGTTCTAGGAATAAAGATTTTTTAAATTAAGATGCAAAATGTACCTTAAGGTGTAGAATAAGCAGAAGGACAACAAATTATATAATTAAAACAATATGGTTTTTAGTAATTTTGAAAGATTTAAGAAATATATTCAATGCAATGACTAAGCATTCATTACTCCAAAATATTGATGATGAAATATTCTATCCACTTCCTGGCAGAGGAATGTGGAATCACTCTACAGAAAGAAATACATTTTTTTCCCACATGGCCAATATAAGAATTTGATTTTATTAGACTATGCAAATTTGTTAACAAGTTGTTTTTGTTTTGTCTGTTTTCTAATGGGAAAGTAAAGGAGTTGGAAAGGAGAAGATGATTTATCAATAGTTGTCAAAAAGAAAGAAAAGATAATCTTTAATGCATGTTGAGATCTTTTAAATGTACAGAAGGAAATAGAGCCAAGTACGACAACTTTGAAAGTTATGTGTTGAATTTGTTATTTACTAAAAAAGAAACACAAACAGGTGATAAATATTTAGAGTTCTTGTTCTGCTTTATTTTGCTATATTTTTTGCTGTATAGGCTCATTTAAGTTTATTGGTGTTTGTTAAGTTCAGAACCCCTCCCCCCAAAATTAATGGTACTTCAAGCCCCTGGACTACTACTCATCATGCAGGAAAGTACATATGGATAAAAGTAAACCAACGTTCTAGTTAGAAGGCACAATATTCTATTGTGAGAAACCGTTCCCTTCACTATCCTCAATTTATCAGTGTAATATAAACACCAGCACTCATCCCATTGTGACAAAATTACTGAATTTAGACTCTTTGTGGTAGCCACGTCAAGTAGAAAAAAGGGAAAAACACACACACACACTTATGCACATACAAGCTACTGAGAAATGTTCCTGTCTGACCACTGCCTGAACATCTAATTTCATTTTATTTCCAATTTAAGTGATGTAATAGTGAATTTCTGTTGCATTTATAAGTAAGGAAGAAACAGATGGTAATGCTTAGTATTAAGCAATAAGGAGGGGCCATTAAAACAATCAGGGTTTCCAGGACTATATATGATATCAGGAGTTTAGTTTTAACCATAACAAATTTCATAACCATGGGAAAAAAGGAAGTGAAATGAAGGCTTGAAAAATGTATTGTATTTTTTGTTTCCTTCCCTCACAAATGATTCATATCATTGCTGTACCTCTTGAAAGAGGCACGTTTCAGGCAAACTTCGTTCCATCACACAAAAAGTGACCCACATCCTGGTTTTGTCTCAAATTGCTAGGATCAATGAGAGAACACAAAAACCCAAGATGTGACGTTGACCCACTTATGGGAAGATACAAAAGCCCAGATACCTCAAATGGCAAGGGAAGTAAATTCTGCGTCCCATGGAACCAGAACTAGCCTTTCTGACATCAGGGCTACATGAGGATTACGAATTTCCCCAAATAAAACTCAAAACAATCATAGAACAAAACGATAACAATGTTTAATTTCACAAATGAAAGAAATAAATGAGAGTATTAATGAATAACTGTCTTCAGTTATTGGCCTATTTCCAATGGATCCCCACACAATAATCACCTTCTACATGAGGCATTTCTTCATCCTCCTTGTTAGCTATTGATTTTTGCAATCACTTTATATTAATTTGTGTATTAGCCATGCTTTCTTCTCCCTAACTCCCCAGAACCAATAGAATATAAGCTCCTTGAGAACAGGAACTATTATGGTGGTGCTTTTTAAAAATTATATTCCCATTCCTTGGCACAATACCTTATACAGAATAGGCGTTAAACAAATGTTTATTGAATGAAATTGATCCCCTTGGTAATGTGGGATTTCTAAAGCAATTATTTGTTCCTCAGACCTGCTTTTACAATGTTCTCCAAGGTGACTTAATTTCATTTCACTGGGACCACACTGTGGATTCACAGGGCTCCAATGATCACAGTGGGAAGCTTAGCCTCCAAAATAAAGAGCCAAATCCAGCTGGCTCAAGATCTTATCAATCTGCCACTGTGCCTTTTAACGGTTTCTGTCACCTGCCAACCTTCACTCTAGGCCATTAATCTTGTGAGATGCATGGTGGCAGAGTAGCTTCACCTTTAGAATGTCCCAAGGCAGCTCATTATAGGACCCTCCTGTTATGAAATATGCTCTACATCATGGAATAATGAGGAACAGAGCTTGATGATTGTGACAGACTCTATATTGATAAAATGGCCTTCCCTTTCCCCCCCACCCACTCCGACAAAGCAAATAAAGAAGCGGCGTAGAATGGGGAGTATATGGGGACAGGTATAGCTTAGGGAGCCACTGAAGAAGGAGGATGTTGGAAATATGTGAACTCATTTTCTGCCTGGATGGCCCTAAAGAAAACACTCTTAATGTTTCAAGGCAGCGATTATGTGGAAACAGTCACACTTGAGATTCATTATGTCACATCTGTAGGACAAGCAAATAGAAGGCAATTCTTCCGGGCACCTTTGCCAACATTTTCCAATTGACAGTACATTTATTAACTCCAGTGTAGAATTCAACAAGTCCCTGTGTTCCTGCTTATAACCTGCACAGGCTCTATGGGTTAGGGAGCCCACAATTAAGGAAAAGGATATGACAGCCTGTTTGCTGCCCTGAAAAGCTACCAGGCTTTAGCTAGATGAAGCTGGGAGCAGTCTGCAAGCATCAAAAGAACCGATATCTCACCGCAGTGAGAAAGCAAATGTCAGTTAGAGGCTACAAAAAGAGCTATTGGTACCATTGTTATACTCCTCCCACTGAAATAAAAATGAAGTAAAAAAATCTATTATTAGCTGTATGGACAAATATACATATATTGTATTTAATTTATACTTTAACATATGTAACATGTATTGGTCAACCTGCCATCTGGGGGAAGGGTTGGGAGGAAGGAAAAAAATTGGAACAAAAGGTTTGGCAAATTACCCATGTATATACCTTGTAAATAAAAAGCTATAATAAAAATAAATAAAAGATTGTACATATTTTTTTAAATCCATTATTAGGAAGATACTGATACTATTTTAAAACTGATTGCTTCATCTACTACTGATTATCTTCCTCCTATCTGCCTGGATACTGCTTCCTCTAATTTTGTTTTTCAAGGGGGTAGCTCCTTTTTTTTTTTAAAGATTTCACACAGACACATGATTAATAACTGTACCACTTACCAATTTGGCTTAAGAGAGAGCCTTTGCAGGAAATTCAATTTGATTGAAGTGTTTATTGAATGCATATTGTATGCTGAGCACTGAACTAAGTATTGTGGGGAAATATAAGTACTTGATAACTGTTCCTCCTCTCACAGCCATACAGTCTATCTTGTTTATTGTCAACAAGTTGCAGTTAAAGACTTGACAGATGCCAGTGCTTCTTTCTTACTTAATCCTCATGTGAGCTAGGTTGGGGGAAGCAAAGATAGATGCTGAAATGAATCTTGATTCACATAATTAGTTCAGGACAAGCCAAAAAGCAGAAGCTTGATCTTCTAACCAATTAATATGATTTCCCCTCTGCCTCATCAAGGACATGGGCATTTCTCAAGTTAGTCCAACTCATAGCTCTATCCAAGATGATAAGGTCATGAGAGCACCAGGTCACCAAGCACCGAGCCAGGCAGAAACAAATCAGCCACATGTTAGTTTACCCTATTCCTTTTCATCTTTCCCAGGTCCAGCTGATCCCCAGCTGGAAGATTCACCAGTGATTCATTAAGGAAATTAGGACCAGAACTCAGCTCTTCACATCTTTTTACCTTTAATCTTTCTCTCTAAATCATAGTTTATGAAGTCTTGAAACTGCTGTGGTATCACAGAAACTGAACCCTGGAAGCTCTAAATAGCTATTTGGCAATAACCATAAAGAATATTTTAATGAACTATTGGCTGAACCCCTTAGTTCACTAAGACTCTACCCTATCATTTCTTTCCTGTGCAATTGTAATAGCCCCTAATTTATCTTCCTGATCTTAGACTATCCCCTTTCCAATCCATGCTTCATGGAGCTTGCCCAATTGATATTCCTAAAATATGTATCTGATCATGTCATCCTCATACTCAAAAATATTCAGTAGCTCTCTACTGCCTTAAAGAAAAACTACGAATGCCTTCTTCACCTGGCATTTAAAGCCTCCCACAATCCGGCTCCTACCTTCTTTTCTGAACATATTTAATATTTTTCTCTTTCTTACACTCTAGAAGGAACTGGCTGTTCCTCATAAAACAGTCCATATCCTGACCCCAGGCGTTTGCATGAGATGTTTTCTAATTTAATATCTTCTATACACCATCTCTACTTTCCAAAATATAACTTCCTCCCATTCCAACCCAGCTTCTCTTCTACCTCCTCATTTCTCTGCTTTCTCCCTCTGGAAATTTCTTTTTATCACTTGGGAAGGGAGGGGCAACATGATAATGGATAGCTGACCTTAGAATCAGAAGACCTTAGTTCAAGCCCAGTCTCTTATCTATCCTGGCTGTGTGACTTGGGGCAAATATATGCCTTAACCTCTTCATGCCCCAGGCAACTCTCTGAGGCTAAACCAGTAAGCTTCTTTATATCTATGAAATCATGGACAGAAAAAGGAAAGTGCAATCTACAATGGAATCAAGGGGAACTGTTTTACTTGTGAGAAATTTCTATTTTTTAAATTTTGTAAATTTTATTTATTTATTTTTTTTTTGTAATTTACTTTGCATTTGTTCTTGTACATGTTATATCTCCCTCTATCTCCCAGTGAGGGAATACGTATTTATTAAGAGCCTAAGGCACTGTACTAAGCATTTTTATAAATATCATCTTATTTGATCCTCACACAAACTTGGGAAGTAGATGCTATCATTATCTCTATTTTATAATATAATCACAGTATAGTATAATTTCCTTTAAAACTGAGGCTTAGTTAGTATAATTTTCTTAAAAATTGAGGTTAAGTAACTTGTCCAAGATCACTTAGCTACTAAGTGTCTAAGGCTAAATTTGAATTCAGATCTCCCTGATTCCAGGCTCAATACTTCATCCAGCTGCCCAGAAGAAAGTCAAGGTGCATGAGAGCAAGGGCTTTTTCCTATTTCCTTTTCTTTGTATCTCTAATGCCTACCTCACAGTAGTCACTTACCAAATGTTTGTTATACTGAATTGAATTAGGAACAATAATGAAGGACAATTAAAAAAAAAAATTAAAAACACACAGATACAAGTTAAATATCTCCCCTCACTAAACTTCAAATATTATGTATAATTGATTGATCTAATTCTGGCTTTCCTCACTTTGCTTTAAGAAAATTTCTTTCTCTAAGTAAGAAGTGTGAAAAAACTTGTTCACAGCTCCCTGGATGCCCACTTTCAGTGTCAGCTTTCCTCTGTTGTTAGTGTTAATTGCCTTGCTGTTAGCTCTAATTGTCCTGGTGAAAGAAATAACATCACCTTTGACTGAATTCTGCCAGTCTTGGAGACCCAAAGCCCTTGCCACTTTCTTTGTATAAGAGAACAACTTTAACTCTCTCTCCAGGCTTTTGCCTACACCAACGACCATTCCCCTATTCTTTGGTTTCAGCAGGAAGAAAGACGATGGATGAAAGCCCAGAGGTTCAAATATGGATTTGGCCAGTGGTGTCTATACTTTTCCAACCAGAAAAAGGTTACCCTGGTAACCATCCTTACTTGCTGGCTTGCTTTCTGACTAATTCACTATAGAAGTTACTTTGCACAGAATATGAGAGATTGATTATCTTTTGCTTGGCCTAACAACTTTCAGCTCACTGGAAACCTGCTTTGTAAAGGGTTCCTTCCCTACCTCCCTTTCTCCCTATCTGAACAATCAATCAGTCAGTCAATAAATATTTATTGAACCACAAGACTTGAAACCAAGAGATTTTATACAGCATTATGCCATAATTTCCCTCATCTTTTCACTGGAGGCTTGTTAGGAACTGATTAATCACTGTTCCTGTACTCTTACTAGAAACTAGAATTTACTACTTGAATAATCAACCAAAAGGCATTTATTAAGTGCCTACTACATATAAGACACTATGTTAGATATAAGGAACACAAAGACTGAAACAATAAACACTCACAGGGAACTTATTTATATTTTAACAGGAGAGGCAACAAATATATGCAAAAGTACATATAAATAACTGTAAAGTTGTTTAAAGTTTTCCAACTCTTTGTGACCCCATTTTGGGTTTTCTTGGCAAAGATACTGAGAGGTTTGCCATTTCTCCAGCTTATTTTCCAGATGAGGAAACTGAGGCATCCAGAGTTAAGCAACTTGCCCAGGGTCACACTTCTAATAAGTATCTTAGGCCAGGCTTAAACTCAGGTCCTCCTGACTCCAGGTCCCAGTATTTTATCCACCAAACCACTTTTAGCTGCTCCAAATGTAAAATTAATAAATACAAATAAAAAAATAAAGGCCTTAAATATGAGGCAGTTTAACAAAAATACTTGTAATTGAGGGGATGAGAAAAAACATGACATTAGAAAAGGAGTTCCTAATCTGGGGGGGAGGGGGTCTGTGAACTTATTGTCTGATAATTCTATTTCACCATAATCAACACAAGAATCCCATATAATTTATATTATGCATTTTAAAACTATTCAGAGAAGGGACCCACAGGCCTTTTAAAAAACATATATATTTATTTCATTAAATATTTTCCAATTACATCTTTTAAATTCAACATTTATTTTTCAAATTTCTGAGTTCTAAGTTGTCTCCTTTCCTCTTCCCTCCCCAAACCCTTGAGAAGGCAAGTGATATAATATCAATTATACATGTGAAGTCATGTAAAACATATTACTATAATGAACGCTAAGAACCCTTAATGTAAAAAGATGATATTTTAGTATGATATTGAAGGAATATATCTTTGTAGGCTCAGTCCACTCCAAACACTGAGAGCAGCTCTGACCTTGGGAATCAATATTCACGAGAAGTACCCGCCTTGAAAGGTAGCTAGCTAGGTATTGAACAAGATGCATTTTTGTTATTGGCACTCCTGGCCTGTTCATCCAACCTGGGCCTTGATCTTCATCTCTGGTCTTCCAAACTCTCTGTTGTTTCTTTACAAGTCACCTGGGTTTTTGATTCTTTGTTCTTCAATCTTCTCCTCAGGGTTTCTCATCAGTAGAGTTCCTCAACTTGCCTTCTTGGAGTCACAGGATTTAAATGTTCCCCTTTGTCTTTACTAATTTTCGAGACTACACTTCTGGCTCAGTTGCCCCACAGTACTACCCGCCCTTCCTCCAGTCTAGCCAAATTCCCAGTCCTGATTTTTTCTGGACTGCCTGGTGCTACTGCAGCCTAAGTTGACAAGTAAAATTTTTTTTGACGGTTTCTGTAGCTCTACAAATGCTACCAGGCAAATCTCATCCAAGTCCCTAGGCTCAAAGCTTTCCCAAAGTAAATAAAAATGCTAATTGGCTGCCTCACTAGATCTCTCAAATCACCTGAAGAAAACACTGTGCTCTACCACTTGGCAGCTCAGAGATGAGCTCATTAGGAAGCTGCCAATGAAAAAATATGACTGTAGAAATGACAGAGATTATCATGACTAACAAAACCCAATCTGAGTAGCTGGCAGCTCATTCACACATATGCATATGGGCCAATTGTTCCTCTAATGGCACTGATGCTGGAGATTTCAGAAGATGAAAGGAGCCTCTCTCTTTGGTTCAGAGCTACCTCTCAAGCCAACCCAGCTTAATAATATGGCCACAAATGACAGGAATCCAAAGTTTGTGACTGGAGTTTTAAGCACAAGAGTTGAGTGAAAGGCAGCTAGATGATAGCCTGAATAGAGCACTGGATCTGGAGGCAGGAAGAGTCTTCTTCCTGAGTTCAAATGTGGCTTCAAACACTTATTAGCTATGTGAGCCAGGGTGAAGTCACTTAATCCTCATCTGTAAAATGAGCTGGAGAAGAAAATGGCAAACTACTCCAGTATCTTTGCCAAGAAAACCTGAAACGGAGTCATGAAGAGTTAAAAATGACTAAAAAATTACTAAACAACAAGCTAAGTGAAATTGTCAAGGGATTCCTGGCCAGACTCAAGCAGCAAGAAAATTATACCAACTTGTAAGGGGTGGATCATTGCAGGGCTGGGTTTTTGTTTTTGTTTGTTTTGTTTTGTTTTTTGTTTTTGTTTTTGTTTTTTTTTGAGAGATTAGAATGGATGTGGGGTTGGAGGTTCTGGGTTTCAGTTATAGATGTACCACTTACTATTTGTGCAACTTATAATGATCAGAGCCTACAAAATTTGTATCCTAACTTTCCTTAATAGTATCTGAACAGGCTTCCAGCCATCTCATTTATTGTTTACTATGTTCTTATTTTAAATCTATAACAATTTTCACTTCTAAAGTTCACATCGATCATTTCATTCCTGAGGATAATACCTAATGGATCAATTACTGATATGCTAGAATAAGGCAAGAAAGTCTCTAGATACGAATTTTTCTTAGGGTCCCTTCCCAAAGAGTTAAATTCCTAAAGGAATTTGTCATGGTGTCTTTCCATGCCTCTTAAGGACAGCATCAAAGCAAGACAACAATAAATTACTACTGAATAATCTATTTCGAGTATTTAGGTTTTTTTTCTTTGATAATCAAATGTTGATCTTGTTTTTAAGATTAATATTCTTTTCTTTGCACCTCAAAGATTCTGTATTACTCTTAAATGAGTATCATAGTTTCAGTAATAAATAATAGTAATGGTAATTATAATAATTAGGAGGAGGAGGAAGAAAAGTAGGAGGAAAAGAAAAAGAAGAAGGAGGGGGAGGAAAAGAAGGAGGGAAAGGAGAAGAGGAAAGGGGGAGGAAGGAGAAGAGGGCAAAAAGAGGGAGGGGGAAGGAGGGGAGAAGGGGAAAAGGAGAGGAAGGAAAGAAGGAATGGGAGGAGGGGAAGAGGAGTAGAAGAGGAAGGGAAGGGGGAAGGAGGAGGAGGGAATGGGAACAAGGGGAAGAGGGAAGGGAAGGAGGAGAAAATAAATATACAAATGACAAAAAATGCAAAATGCTTTATGAACCAAATGTATTATGTAAATGTCTACTACTCTGATTATTGGGAAATAACCTAAAGAGTTCTAGACTTGGAGGAAGGACCTGAGTTCAAGTATCAGATTTTCCTCATATATCCTGCTGCACACTCACCACCCAATAATCTAGCATTTAATAGCCAGAAAACATAAATTACTTAGGAAAGAATTCTGTACTTGATGAAAAGGGCTAGGAAAACTGGAAAGCAATCTGGTGAAAATTAGGTTTAGACTAACATTTTATGTCACTTAAGAATGTTTTGTGGAATATGGTATACGGTATTGACTTCCTTGTTTCTGATTCTCTCTGGTTTATTCTGTCCCATTCATATACTTTTTACTTCTTTATTTTTAAAGCTTTATTATAATTGAATTTAAATCAGAACTTTACTTATCTGCATGATTTACAATCCATTATATTATAAACCAGTTGAGAGCAGGGAGTATTTTTTTTTCCTTATTTGTGCTTAGCACAGTGCCTGGCACATATTTGGTATTTAATAAATATGGATTGAATTAACTGTAGACAAGTCATTGAAAATATCTAGGCTCCATTTCCTCATCTATAAAACATGCCTGTAGTATCCTTTTACAGGAATATTGTGAGAATCAAATGAGATTCTCATTTGCATTCTAACCTCAATAGAAATAAAATGTTTTGTAAACTGCAAAGCACTATGTTTTGTTGTTGTTGAGTTGTTGAGTCATGTCCAAGTCTTCTGATCCATAGCATGCCAATACTGTCTATGGAGTATTCTTGGCAAAATTATTCGAATTTTTAAAGCTCAGTATAAATAGAAATAATTATTTGTAGTAGCCTCTCCCATCTCTCCATCCCCAACTCCCCTTCCTAATGAATCACCTACATTTTATAATTAATTTTCCCAGAGGAAAAAACTTCAAGGGCTGAAAGTAATAGTATTTCATATATTTGCTGATAGCCCGTTAATACTTTAAATATTTTTTTTTCCTCCCATCTCCACTTCTCTCAACTGGGGAAAAAACAAAAAACAAAAAAGTTGTAAGAAATATGAAAATTCAAATAAAGCAAATTCACTCCTACATTAGCCAAGTTGAAAAATGTGTATTTTATTCTGCATATTGATTTGGTCACTTCTCTGTCTAAACCTTTCCTTAACACTGCTGTTCTGAAATTATGCTTGGAACTGTGCCCCAAAAGTATTAAAACTATGTATGCCCTTTGATTCAGGCACACAGAAACCCTGTTAATGGAACTGGTCCAGACACTCTGAAACATAATTTGGAATTATGCCCCTAAAGTTACCAAATTATATATGCCTTTCGATCCAGAGAAATCACTTCTAGGCCTATGCCCCAAAGAGATCAAAGAAAGCAGAAAAGGACTCATATGTATGAAAATATTTACAGTAGTTCTTTTTGTGGTGAGAAAGCACTAGAAATGAAGGGAATATTGATTAATTAGGGAGTGATTATTAATTATGATATATGAATATACTAGAATATTATTATGATATAGGAAAGGATGAAAGAGCATACACCTTTATTTTCTTTCTCTCTTTCCTTCCCTGGCTCCTGAATTTCTCAGCTTCTTTTTTGTCAAGCATGAATTCCTTCACTAATAGGTCTTTCTGCATGTCTTTCTCCTCTGCTTCCTTCTGAATCAGTGCAGAAGCAGTAACAGAATCTGCAAATAGACCAGGGATGCCAGGTCTTGAAATATCATCACTTATCTCCAGAAGGTTCATGCACCATCTTATAGCTCAAAATGAAGCACAGGGATGTACAGACAGAATTATTCATGGAGCAAGAATGAAAGTTTGGTTACAAGGACCACTACAAATGCTGAAACAGGATAATTTAAGGAGGGATGATGACTTCAGATGATGTTGGGAAATGACAAAATTCTATAACACTCTCTGATTCTTCTCCCTTAACCCCCACATAGAAATCTCAAGGGACACTGTGTCCCCTTACAAAAATCTATATTTTAAAATACCAATTTTCAAAACTACCTACACCTCCCTTGAAGTGCTTCACAGAAGTTAGAAATAAGCAATATGAGCAGTTCACATTTATTGTTTCAAATGAACCATTTGGAGTTACTCTGTCCCTTGTTCCTATATAACTTTTACCTAACATTTAAAAAACCAGATTTTCCAGGGATAAAAGATTTTTTATATAAATAATCCCATAATAACCTTGTTATAAAAAGGCATACAAACATTTCTTTCCTTTTAATTTCAATTTCTGATTAGGTGCTAGTAAAGAGTTAAGTAAAGGCTAGCTGCAAAAGTTAAGTAGTGTCATAAAGCCCACAAACAAGGAATTGGGGAGGGTAAACTGGGCTCTGGTCCTAGCTTTGAAGATAACTAGCTATGGGGCCATGTACAAAACACTTTATATCTCTGAGGCTTAGTTTCTTTCTCTGTAAAATGGAAACTGGACTTTATGATTCCTAGAATCCCTTCCTTTTCAACCATACTATGTTTAAGAGACAGTGTAGAATTGTGGAGAGGACACTGAACTTAAAATTAGAAAGAACTGGGTTCAAATCCTAACTCAGAAATTTACCAGCTTTATTTCACAGAGTAAGTTATTTAATCACTCTGGCCCCAAGTTCATTCGTTCGTTCGTTCATCCTTCCTTTCCTCCCTTCCTTTTTGTAAAAATGTTTTGTTTTTTTTACTTTCCCAAAACTATGCAAAGATAGTTTAGCTCTAAGTTTCTTAAATTGATATATGTTGTAATAAAAATGAATGAGATTTTTTCCAACTGGACACAAAAGGCAGCTCTGGAAGCTATGTATAAAAAGGAAAGAAGCAGAGTTCAGCTTCATTTCATAAATAGAGGAAATTCAATTGTACAGTGGATAGTGTGTTAAGCCTAGAATCAGAAAAACCTGAGTTTAAATCTTGCCTCAAACATTTATTAGTTGTGTGATACTGAGCAAGTCATTTTCATGCTGCTTGCCTTTAGTTTCTTCATTATAAAATGGGAATAATAATAGTGACTATATTCCAGAGGACTGGAGAGAAGATAATTGTAAAATATTTAGTCCAGTACCTGGCTCATAGTAGGTGCTATATATATATTGTTGTTGTTCAGTCATACCTGGCTCTTCGTGACCCTGTATGGGGTTTTCTTGGCAAAGATACTTAAGTGATTTGCCATTTCCTTCTCCAATTCATTTTAAATATGACAAAAATGTTAGCGATTCCCTATTATCCCATCTCAAGAATAATACAAATAAAGGCACAGAGATGGAAAAGTACAAATTATATATGGGGACTGGTAAGGAATCCAAATTGGGATTTAAAGACAAGATTTGTCAAATTAGAAAAATCTGTGAACTTCTCAAGAAGGGGAATAGTCTGGGAACTTCACCAACCAACACAAAGAGCAACCCATCCATGACATAGCGGGAAAGTCCTGGGGACTTTGCAGGAGGCAAATGGAGTTTAAGTGACTTGCTTAGTCACACAGTTGAGTGTCAAAAATGGGATCAGATGTCTGTCGTTACTCCTGATTCCAAGCCCCATAGTCTATTTAATACCCATGCTGCCTCTATTTAGATAGTACGTGTATAAAGAATGAAAAAAAAAAAAAAATGTTGGGTCCAGGCTAAGAAGGCCAGAGATGCTAAGTTAAGGACACACTTTTCCTCCAGAGAAGCAAGAAGCAAGAATCATTTGTCATCAAGGGAGTGATAAAAGCAGCGGTATGGAAAATTAACCTTGTCATGGATTTGGAAAAGAGAATGCAAGGGAGAGGAAATAAGCCTTTATTGGGCACCGGTTATGTGCCTGTCATTGTGCTAATTAAACACTTTACATATTTTATTTGATCCTCCCAACAAAGCTAGGAAGGAGATATTATTAACATTCTTATTTTACAGATGAGAAAACTAAGGTAGATTTGTTATGTAACTTGCCCAGGGTCAGATAGCTAATAATCGTTTATGGTCAAATTTGAACTCAGGTCTTCCTGATTCCAGGATCTTGGAATATGTGCTTCTAATGAAACCTGTTGTGCTACCTGCTCCTTCCAGTGAAGGATTGGCACCAAGCCTTCTTCTACTCTAGGATGCAGATCAGATTAACAGATCCTTATTACTAAAAAACAACCAAAAAAAAAAAAAAAAAAAGTGGTTGCTATTGTAAACACGGAGGCCTCTAGATGTAAACATCACAGAGAAAAATAAAGAACAAAAAAGCCACTGAAACCTGGCAAACTAATTTTTGGAATAAAATATGGTAATTTTGCAAAGAGATGATGGCCGACCAAGGAAGAACACTGCATTAACTGCCCATAATTGCTGCTAAAAATTCACATGAAATAAAATTAAGTTAGTTTAACCTTAAATTACAAGTCAAGATTGTGCACAGAATAATAATATTCCTTGTTCAATCGTTCATGTTTAATTTAACTAACAGCATAACTATGATGGCCTGTAAGCTACCACAGAGCCATAATGGGCATCTCGAGCTTCTCAGAAGTTCGTTTTCATGGCAGCAAGAGCAGCTACATTAACCTTTGCCTATGCTTCCCATCAGAGATGATTCAAGAGGACCTTGGTATCTCAGGCCAGTAAATAAACAGTGCAGTGATTCAACTTCAAAAGGCACACTCCATTTCAAATAGGCCGGGCCATTTCTCCTGCAAAATTATAATGCAGTCCTCCCTTCCAAAGAAGCTAGTAAGTCCACAGAAACAATGGAGCTGGAGCTACACTGGGGAGTTGGGTGAGAAGGTTGCTTACCACCCATAAGCTTAAAGGTTTTGCTCATGTGACAAGAAATAGAAGACAATTAAAGGAATTAAGGGGGTTGGAGGAATACAAATAAATGAAATAGGAAAGACTGGGGAAGGAAGGATAAGACAATAAATAGAACTCTAGTTCTGGAGTCAGAGAACCTAGGTTCGAATCTAATTCCTAACATTAGCTGTATGAACTCAAGCACATTACTTAACCTCCCTGAGCTGTTTCCTCCTTTATAAAATGAGTTTTAAATAGATATTCTTTGGCTCTTTCTAACTCTATGGCTATCTGTATCCATCAAAGAAGGTCATGCTTTCTTCTTCTAGATGACAACCATGAGATGAGAACCTATTTAAATATTCCTTCACTGACCTAATGCTGAGATTTTCATTCATCTTGAGGTATCAAAAGAAAAAGGCTTGGATTTGGAATCAGACAATCTGGATGAAAATTCTAACCCTACATGGACCCACATTTAATACCACATACTAAGATAAGATCAAAATGGGTCCAAGATTTAGGCATAAAGAACGAAATCATAAATAAATTGGAGGAACATGGGATGGTTTACCTCTCAGACTTGTGGAGGAGGAAGGAGTTTGTGTCCAAGGGAGAACTAGAGACCATTATTGATCACAAAATAGAAAATTTTGATTACACCAAATTAAAAAGTTTCTGCACAAACAAAACTAATGCAAACAAGATTAGAAGGGAAGTAACAAATTGGGAAAACATTTTTACAGTTAAAGGTTCTGATAAAGGCCTCATCTCCAAAATATACAGAGAATTGACTTTAATTTATAAGAAATCAAGCCATTCTCCAATTGATAAATGGAACAAAAAACAATGAATGTGCACAGAATAATAATATTCCTTGTTCAATCGTTCATGTTTAATTTAACTAACAGCATAACTATGATGGCCTGTAAGCTACCACAGAGCCATAATGGGCATCTCGAGCTTCTCAGAAGTTCGTTTTCATGGCAGCAAGAGCAGCTACATTAACCTTTGCCTATGCTTCCCATCAGAGATGATTCAAGAGGACCTTGGTATCTCAGGCCAGTAAATAAACAGTGCAGTGATTCAACTTCAAAAGGCACACTCCATTTCAAATAGGCCGGGCCATTTCTCCTGCAAAATTATAATGCAGTCCTCCCTTCCAAAGAAGCTAGTAAGTCCACAGAAACAATGGAGCTGGAGCTACACTGGGGAGTTGGGTGAGAAGGTTGCTTACCACCCATAAGCTTAAAGGTTTTGCTCATGTGACAAGAAATAGAAGACAATTAAAGGAATTAAGGGGGTTGGAGGAATACAAATAAATGAAATAGGAAAGACTGGGGAAGGAAGGATAAGACAATAAATAGAACTCTAGTTCTGGAGTCAGAGAACCTAGGTTCGAATCTAATTCCTAACATTAGCTGTATGAACTCAAGCACATTACTTAACCTCCCTGAGCTGTTTCCTCCTTTATAAAATGAGTTTTAAATAGATATTCTTTGGCTCTTTCTAACTCTATGGCTATCTGTATCCATCAAAGAAGGTCATGCTTTCTTCTTCTAGATGACAACCATGAGATGAGAACCTATTTAAATATTCCTTCACTGACCTAATGCTGAGATTTTCATTCATCTTGAGGTATCAAAAGAAAAAGGCTTGGATTTGGAATCAGACAATCTGGATGAAAATTCTAACCCTACATGGACCCACATTTAATACCACATACTAAGATAAGATCAAAATGGGTCCAAGATTTAGGCATAAAGAACGAAATCATAAATAAATTGGAGGAACATGGGATGGTTTACCTCTCAGACTTGTGGAGGAGGAAGGAGTTTGTGTCCAAGGGAGAACTAGAGACCATTATTGATCACAAAATAGAAAATTTTGATTACACCAAATTAAAAAGTTTCTGCACAAACAAAACTAATGCAAACAAGATTAGAAGGGAAGTAACAAATTGGGAAAACATTTTTACAGTTAAAGGTTCTGATAAAGGCCTCATCTCCAAAATATACAGAGAATTGACTTTAATTTATAAGAAATCAAGCCATTCTCCAATTGATAAATGGAACAAAAAACAATGAATGTTGGAGGGACTGTGGGAAAACTGGGACACTGATGCATTGTTGGTGGAGTTGTGAAAGAATCCAACCATTCTGGAGAGCAATCTGGAATTATGCCCAAAAAGTTATCAAAATGTGCATACCCTTTGACCCAGCAGTGCTACTACTGGGCTTATATCCCAAGGAAATACTAAAAAAGGGAAAGGGACCTATATGTGCCAAAATGTTTGTGGCAGCCCTTTTCATAGTGGCTAGAAACTGGAAAATGAATGGATGTCCATCAATTGGAGAATGGTTGGGTAAATTATGGTATATGAATGTTATGGAATATTATTGTTCCATAAGAAATGACCAACAGGAGGAATAAGAGAAGCTTGGAGAGACTTACATCAACTGATGCTAAGTGAAACGAGCAGAACTAGGAGATCATTATACACTTCAACAATGATACTGTACGAGGATGTATTCTGATGGAAGTGGATGTCTTCAACATAGAGAAGAGCTAATCCAATTCCAATTGATCAATGATGGACAGAATCAGCTATACCCAGAAAAGGAACACTGGGAAATGAGTGTAAACTGTGAGCATTATTTTTTTTTGTTTTGTTTTGTTTTGTTTTGTTTCTCTTTCCAGATTATTTTTACCTTCCGAATACAATTCTTCCTTTGCAACAACAACAACAAAATTCGATTCTGCACATATATATTGTACCTAGGATTTACTATAAGATATTTAATATGTATGGGAATGCCTGCCATCTAGGGGAGGGGGTGGAGGGAAAGAGGGGAAAATTTCGGAACAAAAGTGAGTACAAGGGATAATGTTGTAAAAAAAAATACCTATGCATATGTACTGTCAAAGAAAATGTTATAATTATAAAAATTAATAAAAAAAAAAAAAGAAAAAAAGAAAATTCTAGCCCTATTACTTATATTTGTGTGACTTTGGCAAGTTACTTTTATTTCTGTGAGTCTTGATTTCTTTATCTGTAAAATAAGAGTTGGGTTGGAAATCCAAACATTTATTAGGTGCCTACTGAGTGCCTCAATCCTCCCTAATAGGTGTTTATGTATGTATGTATGTATACATATATATACATACATATAAATATATTTATATACACACAAAATACATACAAAAGAAATGAAAGGCAAATTATGAGGGGGAGGGCCAAAGCAGCTATAAAGACCAGGAAAGATTTCATGTAGCTAACAGAAGAATAGTGATTCTAATCAATCAACCAACACACATTTATTTATTAAGCATCTATACAAGTTTTTGGAGCTACAAGTGAGAGTTGGGTGAAGGTAGATATTAAAAGTGGATGAGTACCCCTGAAAAGTGCTCAGAAAGGCCTCATACCAGAGGTCCTATTCTTCCCTGAATAAAATGGCCAAACTCTGGTAAACCAAAAGAGCAGATGGTATAAACCAGGTTAAAGGTAACAAACAGGCTCAAACATGATTTAAGGGGATGTCTCAAATATATGAAGATTTTCCCTAGTGGAATGGGTGGATGAGAACAATTTGTTCCAAGGTCCATGCAGGCAACAGAGGCAGGTGCTATGGAGGATACCAAGGTCATCCACTGCATCTCAGACCATCACCACTTGTCTTGAATTTTGTCACTTTTTGTCATTGGACTTCAACAACTCAAGAAAAAAGCATGAGGCTGACATTGCACAACTTTGCCTCTCTTAAATCCAATTCATGCACAAATCAGAATATCATCCATGATATTACTGGTCCTCTTTGAAAATGTAGGATGAAAAATAACATTAAGCATTTACCATGTTCTTGATACTGCATTAAGCTCTACAGAGCTAAAGACAAAAGTCAAACAATTCTTGCCCTCAAAGACTTTACAATCTAACCAAGACATCAGAATGTAAACTACATAGATAAATAATAGAAGGTGAATGGAGCAGAAGAAGGAACTACTAGATGAAAAGCCTTCTGTAGAAACTGGCACCTAAGCTGGAAATTTGGAGGATACTAGAGACTCTTAGAGGCTGAGATTAGAAAGGAATAAATTCCAGTTCCAGGGGACAATGTGGACATTATCTTCACAAAATATAAACCAACTGTTCAATCTAAAAGTCCCTCATTCGCCTCATCTGTAAAGTGGACATGGTAACAGCATTTACCTCTCAGGGTTGAGTGAGGGCCAAATAAGATAACATATGTAAAGTGCTATACAAATTTTTGCTGTTGTTTAGTTGTTTTTTAGTCACGTCCAATTGTTTGTGACTTCAATTGGAGTTTACTTGGAAGAGATAATGGAATGGTTTGCCATTTCCTTCTCCAGCTCATTTTACAGATGAGTGAGACAAACTGGGTTAAGTGACTTGTCTAGGGTCATACAATTAATAAGTGTCTGAGGCTGGATTTACACCCAGGAAGATGTCTTGCTGATTCCAGGCCTCGTATTCTATCCACTGTACCATTTTGCTGTTGCCTCCATACAAATATAATTTTCTCTTCTCTTAAGTTTATTTCAGAAAATTACAGAGTCTCAAAGTTGTAAGAGACCTCAATGGATATCTAGTACAACTTAACACCAAGAAATGGTGATTTAGACTTCCCTTTGAAACTTCTTGTAGGAAGAGGAAGAGATTTACCTCCATTACCTCCAAAGGCATCTCAATTCATTGTGAATAACTAAGTGTTAAGTTTTGATCAGCTAAATCTGCTGCCTAAGTCTGCTTCTCTGTAGTTGACTGATATCCATTCTCCTAGTTTTCTGGGGCCAAATCTAATAAGGATAATCTTTCTTTCACATTACTGGTCTAGAAATAATTGAAGACAGTTCTCTCAAACCCAACTGAATCTTCTTTTCTCAAGTCTAAATTTCCCTGGTTCTTTTTATGGCATTATCTCAAGTCTCATAACTATTCTGATTACTTTTCCTTGGATGCTCTCCAGATTGGGACTATCCTTTCAAAGATTTGGTACCTAAAAATGAACATAATATTCTAGACATCTGACCAGGACAGAGGGCATATGAACTTAACCTCTTGGGTTTTGAACATTGTGCAATGTAAAGTCACATTAGCTTCTCTGACTGTCATGTTATACTGTTGATCCTTATTCAACTTGCAGTCCACTAAAATCCACAGATCTTTACAAGAACTGTTATCTTTTCACCATCTTATAATTCTCAAATTTTGAACCAAAAGCCTTTATATTTAGTTCTATTAAATTGCATCCATTGCTCCTCCAATTTCCAACAGATTTGTTTGTTTGGGTTCTTTTTTTTAAAGATGTGGCCCATTGTTCTAGAATTACTAGAGATTTTTGCATCTTTACTCTGTCATCTAACACATTAACTATTACTTTAAGTTTTGTGACAGTCAAAATGGAATCATACCATTTATGGAATTATGTAACTATGATTAAATAACACAGAATTAAAATATACTTTCTTCCAAGTTGACAATAAACCATTAATGACAACTTTTTGCAGTTATTCAATCATTTTCCAAATCCACCATCCTGTACTGTTGGAAAACCTATATCTCTCCATCTTTTCCACAAAGATAACATAAAAAATTTTCATCTAATCATTTGTTAAATATCTACACAATAGCATGAATGCAATATTCCCTGATCTACTAGTCCTATTATTCTCCCACCCATAGTCTCAAAGTCCAACAACAATCTAGACTGACATTTCAAATCACACAGGTAGGATTAATAAGCAGCACCGGGTTGACATTTTACCTAGTTTCTGGCTGCCAAGAAAACAGGCAGCAGAACAAATGGGGATAGCTTTTCTTTTCATATCATGGTCACTATCTTAGAAGAGGACAAAACTGCACTTAAAACTTTCCTTTTGAAAAATAGGTTTATAAATGTGTAAGTCTTGACCAGATACAAAAAGCCAATTAAAAAACTAAGCAGAAATATTAGCTAAAACCCATTTTGCTTTGTCCTCCACTTGAGAGACAACTTAATTAGCTTTAAACGACAAGAATTATTGTTGTTGTTCACTCATTTCAGTTGTGTCTGACTCTGTGACTCAATTTGATGTTTTCTTAGCAAATATACTGGAATAGTTTCCCATTACTTTCTCCAACATTTTACAGATGAGGAACCTGAGGTTAAATAGTATTAAGTAACTTGTCTAAGTATCCAAGGCCAAATTTGAACTCAAGCCTTCCTAACTTCAGCATTCTATCCATTGTCCTGCCTGGCTGCCCCATCAGAAATATTTTTTAAAAACCTTAATTATCAACTAACTTTATCCAGGATTAAACCTAGACTCAGATATAGAAATACAAAAGAGCATTCTTCATTCCTCCTCTAATCTCTAACAAAATTTAAAAAAATAACATGTAGGTTAAGCAGACTTTTACAATTTATATTTAGGCACTAAGATCTATGGTCATTAAACATATGGCTTTAAAAGTTTTTTTTGTTTTTTGTTTTTGTTTTTTTTCCCTAAAGAACTAGAAACAAATTGAATGGCAATAAACTGGAGAATGACTGGACAAATTGTGGTAATAAATAAAGAGTGATCAATGAGAAGAATTCAGAAAAAAAATCAGATCTGTATAAATTGATGAAGAATAAAATAAGCAGAATCAGAATGAATGAATTAATAGAAAAGCATTCATTTATCACTGATATGCAAAAAAGCTAGAAATACAAACAGAAAACTGATGGTACCTGCTCTCAAGCAGCTCACATTCTCGTGAGGGAGGCTATACATTGGGAAAGTTTTAGCCACAAGTCACAGTTCAGAAGGAAAAAAAAAAGTACAGAATAATTAGCCTTAGTGAGAAGACAGTCTCTTAATGTGAGACAGGGGCAAAGAATTATTTCATTGTAGAAGGCATCCAAGTGATGGGAGATGAGAAAGAGGAGAGGGATCTGTTGGTAAATTATATTTTCAATAAAATATAAAGCAAAGTTCTCAGTTGACAGGGAAGAGAGAGGGAAAGCTACTGGAAGTTTAACAAAAGATAAAATGATTTGGAAGAGCTCCCTGTGAAGAGTGGGATTTTAAGTTGTAAGTAGAACAGTAACTTGATAAAGTAGGTATAGAAAGATTGCCTAGCAGCAGTAAGAACCCAGTTGAGATTATGTAACATAAATATGTAGTGATCTTAGTACATTTTCATGACTTTTTTCCACCTTCTAGACATGGCAGGGCAAGTTCATCAATATAAGGGAGCAAGGAATTCACTAGAAGGTATCATTTGTCCAAGAGTTAAAGATGGGGAAAGAAGATAAGCATGTCATTATAAAGAAGACAGCCTGGGAGAAAACTGAGGGGTCAGGAGGTTGGAAAACAAAAAAATAACAGTATTTGGAATTGCAAGGAAGAGAGGAAAGTAGAATGACAATAGATTGTGATCAGATAAGGAAACTTCAGGGTTCATAATCATGGAAGTAGTATATTTGTGGATGATGGCAACATCAAGATTATGACTATCTTTTCTGTGTGACTGAAGTAGGGATGGAGAAGTAGGTCATGTGAAATGAGTAATCTGGGAAACTGTGAGATTATGGTATCTAAGGAATTTCTAAATATATATTGAAGTCTCCTACTATGAGACCAGGAGTAGAGGAGAAAAGAAAGATAGTGCACCAGGTACTGAACTTTTGAGAAAAGAAGGGAAATATCTGGGAGATCAGTAGACAATACCTAGCAGTATTTCAATTGAATGGTTGATATGGATTGCCTGAACTTCAATGGAAGAGAGGTTACTCAATCATGATGGTAAAGAGATAGCCTGGAAGTAACAATGGGGAACAAGGAGAATTTACCCACTTGCACCTCAACCAGCAAACCGAGGGGAATGAATAAACATGCAGCCAGAGCTGGAAAGGGTAGTCAGGAAGGTTTTGTCACAAGTAGGGAGTAGAATCTCATTAAGAGACAGAAGATGGAAGGAATTTTGTTAAAGAGAATGGGAATAAGGGATTGAATGATGGGGGGTGGAAAATGGGGTTTGAATGATGATCAACAGAATCAGAATCACTAGAATGAGGAAAATATGACAGGGAAAAGATTCTTAATCATTAAGGAAAGATTTTTAGATGATTTTTCAAGGTCCACTGTGTTTTAATCTCTAAGTAAAATCTTTTCCAGAGTCTTTGACAGATTAAGTGAGGAATCAAATAGATTAAGTAGAAGGAATGATGTTCCCCCAAAGTAGGAGACCAAACTAGAGATCTGAGGTGAAGGGAAATTCACACAGATAATATATATTTGAACCATTGTCCAACTGGCTATCAAAAAAGCACTCTGTTATTACCATATGTGTCTTTGACCTGCAATTTTCTACTGGGAAAGATATAACATATCAACCAATAATTTCCACTTATATATGTCGCAAAGGTTAAAATTACTTAACTGTTTTAGAAGCTCAACAAAACAGTGATGGTAAGAGATCAGGAATCAGAGAAATATATATGTCATGAGGTAAAAAAAAAAATTCTCATCTTAAAAAATTCATTTTTTTCCTAATTCAACCAGGTCCTTCCATTTGAGGACCACAAAAGGTTAATTTATTTGCTTTACTTGCCTACCTAGGTGGCTAACCAATTCAAACCAGTCAGTATGGCTTTCATTCATTCCAGTTGCTACTTTTATAGGCCCACAGGCATGCTCTGGAAAGCACACATTTTAGAAATTTGAAAAATAAACAATGAAAAAGCTCACCCTCACCACACATGTATTCTTTACTCTTCTCCCCACCCAGGTTTAGGTAGGCCAATTTGAAGTCATAAAATGTTTAAAATAAAAAAGAATAAAATATAGCTTAAAATTGTCCCCTCCTCCTCAATTTCCAGTTTAAGGTTAAAATGTGAACAAATGAACTTTTCTTACCAATGAGTTCATGAAAAATTTAATCTTTCTTTGGTTATTAAACTTTAAATAGCTGTTTAACTTTGTGAAAAAGCTCCCACCCAAGCAGAATAACTTGGCGTTCCCATTAAAAGGAGTTTTACAAATCTTCAAACTACATATTAATATGGCAGGCAAAAAACTACTTTTTCTAATAGGTTTCAAAAACAATTATTCATATAATGGATATGGCCATCAGGTCCAGAGTATCTTGTTTGCTCCCTTAACATGAGACTTAAGACATTAATGTTTATGCATTCTTCAAAGGGATGCTATTCAACAATTTATTTTTAATTAATATATAATATATTATTTTTAAGGTGTTTTATAGTATTGCACATATAAAATATATGATTTCTGCAATGTATATTTTTACATACTCTAAGCAGAGGTGTCCTGGATTAAGCTCATACTGGATTTTAAATTTTCAATATGAGCATTTACACCTAGGAAGTCAGCAAATGCTACAAGTCAGGGCTTGATTTATTGTTTTATTGATTGACTAGATTCAGGAAAGTGAAAAGAAAATGTTAATAAAACAGGTTAAACTTAAAAGTATATCCCACAATTTTGGAGGACCAGCTGTTAAACATTTTCAGCATACTCTCAACTACAAGCTGAAAAAGAAAGAGAAAAGTGGTGGATTGTGATTATTGTTGTTTGTCCTTTGTTCTCAAAGAGGATCATGAAATCAGAAAGGTGATATCATGACATATAAGTGAATTAGATTTAAGTAAAGGAGAGCTGTGCAAGGTCACCTAGCTCACTTTTCCCTCCAGAACCATCTGGGTTCAAGAACAAGATATAGATCAAAATGGCTGAAGATGGCCTTGGATGCAATGGGAGACCTACTAATTCAGAGCAGATTGTGATTGGAGTTGTTGCAAAGAGTTCTCAGACTGGTAGCTCTCCACAATAATGACAAAATCATAGCTTTTTCACATTTAATTAATTTGAATTTCACAATTCAAGTTAATACCTTTTGAAACATAACTATATATAGCAAAATAAATAATGGCATCCTTAATTTTCTGCAAGCATTTGGTATCCTTCCCTCTTATAGATACCTGGAGAATGGATCCCTCAACGTTCTCAAAACTGTCACTTACAACATATACCTCCTTCCATGTGTACTAGTCTTCCCAATGTTGCTTTTCTGTAATTTTTCTATTTCATCTTCTTCATTTAGCATATTGAGGACTGAGATACACAAGTCCAAATGTGGTTAATCCCACTACTATCAATGGATTTAAAATTTCTTATTAAAACCTTTACAAGCTTTATTTTTCATTGTTTAAATATTTGACAAAATTTTACAGTACCTAAATAATTTTAAGTTTCAGGTCACACAAAAGCCAGCAGAGAAGAACATAGAAGAGAAATGACTAGACTAGCCAGAATGGCTAAAATGATTGAAGGAGAAAGCAACTAAAGTCAGAGAGGATGTGGAAAATTGGGGCACATTCTTACTGGAGAGCAATCTGGAATTATGCCCATATATCCTTTGATCCAGCGAAAGCAATACTAGATCTATGTCCAAAGTTGATTGGGGAAGAAAGAAATGAACCTATATGTTCTAAAATATTTATAGCAGCTCTCCTTGTGGTGGCAAAGAATTGGAAACTGAAGGATTGAACAATCTATTGGGGAATAACTGAATAAGTTATGGTATATGGATGTAATGGAATATTATTGTTCTATAAGAAAAAATCAGCAGGATGATTTCAGAAAAGCCTGAAGAGACTTACAGGGACTGATGCTAAGTGAAGTGAATGAACCAAGAGAACATTCTACACAGAAACAACAAGATTATGGGATGATCAATTGTGATAGGCTTGACTCTTTTCAACAATGAGATGATTCAGACCAATTCCAATAGGCTTGTGATGGAGAAATCCACCTGCATCCAGAGAGAGGTCTATAGGGACTAAATGTGAATCACAACATATTATTTTCACCTTTTTATTATTGTTTGTTTGCTTTTTTATTCTTTCTCATTTTATTCCCTTTTTGATCTGATTTTTCTTGTGTAGAATAATAAATGCGGAAATATATTTGGAAGAACTACACATGTTTAACCTCTATTGGATAATTAGCTCTCTAAGGGAGGAGTATGAGAGCAAGGGAGGGAGAAAATTTTGGAAAACAAGGTTTTGCAAATGTGAGTGTTGTAAACTATTTTTGCATGTATTTTGAAAATATAAAAACCTAGTATTAGATTTTTTTAAACTACAACTTTTGTTACAAAATTTATTTTGACTACTATAAATATCCAAATTAACTATATATAACATATGAATAAAGATACTACCTGCATATAGAGAAATAACTAATAGAAGTACATATAGAATATTTACAAATATATATAAATATATACATATACATACATGTATATATGCATATATACATATATAAAACACATGTGTGCACTTATTTGTATCTAATGGTGAACATCTTTAGTGTAGGATGGGGGAATGGAAGAAAAAAAGAAATTTACATGAAAATTTCTTTATATATTTAAAAGGAATAGTAAGTTGCATAAGTAGATTTATAGTTTCATATGTAAGCATTCTTTTTTATTATGCTGTTATAGAAATGCTTGTTTTATTCTATAAATGAAAAATAAATAAAACTTTTAAGAAATCATACACATGTCCCAAAAGACTTAGTATGATTTTAAATTTTAATACCTTAAAACTTTACTAAGTTAAACTAAAATCGTTTAAAGCTTTAATAGATAAAAAATATACTTACTAAGTCTTTTGGGACATTCTAGATTGGACAGGAAAAGAACTATAAAGGATGTCATCAGAGAGATGTATGATTGAGGAGGTGAGGGGAAGAAGAGATCCATTGTCCATGAAGCAAGAACAAGAGATAACTAATAAATAGTTTACAAGGGGCAGCTAGATGTCTCAGTAGATATAGTGCTAGGCCTGGAGTTAGGAAGCCCTGAGTCTTCCATTTTGCTTGCTATATGACCATGGGCAAGTCACTTAAATCTGTTTACCTTAATCTGCTGGAGAAGAAAATGGCAAACCATTCTAGTATCTTTGTCAAGAAAACCCTATGGGCAGTGTGGTCTATAAAGTCACAAAGAGTCTGACACAACTAAATGAATAATCTGCACACTTCAGTGATAGTCTTAGGCATATCAAGAGATTTGGAGAAGTCTCCAGCCTGTTCGGTAGATATCCCTTGTAAGGGATAGCAAAAAGTGGTCAAATCAATCAATAAGCATTTAAAATACCTACTATGTGATAGCCACGGTACTGGAGAATCCTAAGCTAAACTAGTCCCTGCCCTTAAAGAGCCTACTTTCTATCTGGGGGGTCACATATGCATGAGGAAGAGATAGATAGAGAGATATAAAATATATATAAAAATCTAAACAAGGCATTTTGGGGAGGTAGGCTCTAGAGACTGGATTCATTAGGAAAGGTTTCATCAGATAGCTAACACCAGCTGAGAAGCTACAGATAGATTTTGATTATCATTGTTGGAGAAAGTCCACATAGCAATGAGATCACTGGTCCAACAAAGTATTATCTGTTGTTCTCTGAGGCCCATCTTACTATAAGCCTGAGGCTTCCACTCAATTTGGCAACATCTAAGCATCCTTCAGGTAAATATACATTCAATCAAAAGATATATTTCATCTCTAAATACATAATAAAATCCTATTACTTTAGAGTCAGAAAGGCTGCATGTAAAAAATCAGCTAATGTAATACTCTCATTTTAAAGGTAAGGAAGTGCCTTTAAAATACAAAGAGGTAAAATACAAATAATACAAAGGTAAATTTCACGAATTTTGAAGGTCACCCAGTAAGTAGTAGAGAAGGGTAGAAATTCTGCCTCCTTTCTCCTAATCTGCTGCATTTTCCACTTGACTGCCCTGCTGGTTTAAAAAAAAAAAATATGTCCACTCTCCTTTCCAAATTCAGATAACAATTGTATCATTTAAAAAATATTTCCCATTAGCTAGCATAATAACTGGATGTTTTGTAATTCTGCTGGCAAACTAGACCTGGAGTTATGTTTTTAAAAAAATCTCTGAAAAGAGCTGTCAACAGAGAATGAGGCTGTTTGTTTATAGGAAATTTCCCTAACCTGTGCTCTGGAAAAACAGCTTTATTGTACATAGAAAAATCAGAAGCAACTTCTTTTTCTATAGATCTTTCTAAGTTAAATTCTGGCTTCCTCTGCAGAAGTCTTTAGAAAAAAATTGTTAAATATTTAAATTTGATAAACATTGCATCTAATGAGTCTTCATGGTACATCATAGCAAATTATTTAAGCCTAGGCAGATGTGAAAGGTCAATAGAGAATGAAGAGGATTAGAGCTTCTGTAACTTTTATTTTCTCCTTATTATGTACTCTCTCTCTCTCATTCCAGCCTACCTTCTGACTTCCTTGTCACTAAGATTTACTATTCTAGATAAAAACTATGATATTTTCTCTCATTCTCATACTCAACCAGGGTGCTAGAGTAGATGCAGTAACATTCATGGAGTCAGAAAAATGCTGACAAAGTCAGTCTTCTTCAGTCACCAATTCTCCTGACCCCATTTAAGGTATTATTGGCAAAAATGCTGGAGTAGTTTGTCATTTCCTTCTCCAGTTCATTATATAAATGAGGAAACAGAGGCAAGTAGGATTGAGTCCAGGATCACACAGGTAATAAGTCTCTGAGATCAAATTTGAATTCAAGAATATAGGTCTTGCTGAACTCAGGTCTGGCACTCTATCCACTGCACCACTAAGCTGCCCCCATAAATATGAGCTATTATTATTACTATTAAGACCAAGGTCATCCGAATAAGCTTTTTCATTAAATTTATCTCAGAAAATCAAAGACTCTCAAAATTGAAAGAGACATCATTGGATATCTATTACAATCCACATTCAAACAAGCATCTCATCTATAATGCTCCCCACAGATGGTCATCTGGCTTTTTCTTGGAACCTTCTTCGGGGAAGAGGAAGAAATTTAACTCTATTTCCTCCAAAGGCATCTTAATTCATATCAATTCAAGGCAGCTTCAGGAAAAATGATGATCTTGGGAATATTTGATGTGGTACAATCATATACCAATCTCTTCCTGGACTCCTGGGCTCAGCTTCATTTCATGCTTGTGAGGGAAGCTAGTGTCTCTGGGTCAAGATAGCTCAAGTATTTTAGAACAAAGAGAGGATACCATAAGGAGATATCTGACTGATTTCCCATCTCCTGCAGACACTGTCAGAGGGACACTAAATAATCATGAAACTAGAAATTTCTAGTTTGGTACCTTCCAAAGAAGATAGAGATATTAGAAGAAGGAGACAAGAGAAAGAGTATTTTAAGAAAAAGAGTAAGGCAGAAGGAAAGAGGTATTAGCCACAAGGAGGAGGAAAAAAGAAGCTGAATTAGGTTAAAGAAAGCTTGCTGGATTAGAGAAATGCTAGTTTTCCGCAAATCAGGACTTTTGAGACTATATCCATGCCATATTGTAGAAATTTCTTTTCCTTGCATTAATTGAAATTTGACTTTCCTTAGAAGATATCAGGTAGTGTTAGCTGTGAAAATATCTCTCTCAAAAGTCATCAGTGATTTCTTCTTCTCTATTCATGTCTATGAAATGTATTGCTAGTAATAATAACTATTTCTCCCTATCAGCCATTCGGGGAACCTTGATCTCATCTTCCCTCCCTCCTTCCACATTGGTCACATTAAATCAGCTGCCAAGTCCTAATTATTCTACTTTGTTAATAACCCTTGTGTCTGCCTCCTTTATTCCACCCCCTTGCCACTATCCCAGTCAGTGTGCTCAGTTCATTAACTCTTGAACAGACTATTGAGACAGTATTCCAATTTGTACCTTCCTCCCCCCAATTAATTTCCCCACTCACTGCCAAACTAGTCTTCTTGATACATACAATCACAAGATACCACTCTTTGAAATCTTTTACTGGTCCCCTATGCCTACACCAAAAAGGTCCTAAATTCTTTAACTTAGCATGCAAAGCTTTCCAAAATTTCTCCAAATTACAATTCTAACCTTGCCCTAAACTGCTCCTTTTCATATATTATAATGATGATTAATAACAATAATGGATGTGACAAAAGCAATAACAGACACTGATATAGTATTTTAAGGACTGCTAAATGCTTTATCTCAAGTTATGTTATCTCATTTGGTCTGCCCAATAATCTTGTGACATAAATACTAAAAATCTGTCCAGATATAGACATAGTAGACTCTTTACCACTCTCTGAACATATGCCACACAACATTTCATAATAAATAAAAAGGTAAAATAGGGACTTCCGGCTAAGATGGCGGCGTGGAGGCAGACAGCTGCTTGAGCTCCTCGCTTTCTCTCAGAACTTACTTCATGACAAGCCTCTGACTTAATGCTTGACCCAGAAAGAAATCCACAAATTATCACCAAGAGAAGACATCCTTGAAAGTCGCCAGAAAAGGTCTGTGTTTGTTCGGGGGAGGGTCAATCAGACTGGGCGCAGACTGAGGGCAGACAGCCAGAGCAAGACAGGCAGCTCACACAGCTCAGACGGGAGGGGGAGGGGTGTGATCTCTGCAGTTTCTGCAAAAGGGCTTTTGCCCCAGTGTGGATGCTCCGTCTTGGCAGCAAGCCAGGAGCAGCAGAGAGGGTGTAAACACCGGAGGTGAAGATTAAAACCCCAGAAAGCCAGCGTCTCTCAGAGCCCGGCCACCCCCAACCCCCACCTGGACTGACTCGGTGCGTTCTCGGAGCCTCAGAGCGCAGACTCAGTACAGTCATTGCTGTTCTGTTAGTGGCTCTCTGCTGCCCTATCCCCAGTCTGTAGAGGAAGCCCATTAATAACATCCAGCCCTATCCCCCGCAAAACAGACCAATTGCTTCTCTTGTCAGTTTGTTTTCTTTGATTCTGACAAAATGAATAAAAAATTCAAAAGGGCTCTAACCATTGACAGCTTTTGTGTGGAGAGGGAGCAGACTTCAAATGCTGAGGAGACTAGGAACAGAATGTCCCCAGATGTATCCCCTGGGAGGGATATAAGCTGCTCCTCAATACAAAAGAACCTCATAGAGGAAATAAAAAAGGCTCTCACAAGAGAGCTGGAAGAGAAATGGGAAAAGGAAAGGGAAGCTTGGCAAGAGAGCCTGGAGAAGTCATCCCATGCATTCAAAGACAGAATGGATAAAGAAATCAAATCATTGAGAAACAAGATTAGTGAGCTGGAAAAGGTAAACAACTCCAAGGAAAACAGGATTAGTGAGCTGGAAAAAGAAATCAGCTCTCTAAAAAATAAAATGGATAAAATGGAAAAAAATTCCATAGAAGATAAAAACTCAATTGGACAATTACAAAGAGATATAAAAAAAGTGAGTGAAGAAAATACATCATTGAAAATTAGACTGGAACAAGTAGAAATGAATGACTCAAGGAGAAACCAAGAGGGAGTCAAGCAAAACCAGAGAAATGAGACAATTGAAAAGACTGTCAAGTACCTTACCAGAAAGACAACAGACCTGGAAAACAGATCCAGGAGAGACAATTTGAGAATAATCGGACTCCCTGAAAAATGGGAGGAAAAAAAGAGCTTGGACACCATTTTCGAGGAAATTATCAAAGAGAACTGCCCAGACGTTTTGGAAACAGAGGGTAAAATAGACATTGAGAAAATTCATCGATCACCTACTGAAAGGGACCCTAAAATCAAAACGCCAAGAAATATAGTGGCCAAGTTCAAGAACCATCAGACAAAGGAAAAGATATTGGAAGCTGCTAGAAAAAAACAATTCAGATATGGAGGATCCACAATAAGGATAACACAGGATCTAGCAGCGTCCACATTAAAAGAACGCAGGGCCTGGAACATGATATTCCGAAAGGCTAAGGAACTTGGTATGCAGCCAAGAATAACTTACCCAGCAAGAATGAGCATCGTTTTCCAGGGAAGAAGATGGACATTTAACGAAATAAATGAATTCCATCTATTTTTGATGAAAAAACCAGACCTACATAAGAGGTTTGATCTTCAAATACAGAACTCAAGAGACTTCTAAAAAAGGTAAAAAGAAACCTTGAGAACTATACTTCTGTCAAAAAAATATGTAAAGAACATATGTACAATTTGTCTTAGAAAATAGAGGTGGAAAGGAGATTATATCATAAAAAAGTACAAAGTGGTGGTACTACATCTCATGAAGAGGCAAAGGTAACCTATTATATCTGAGAGAAAGAAAGGAGGGAGATGAACATAGCGTGTATCAATAGACATATTCGATTTATGGTGAAACTTCTTCCACTTCATTGAAAAGTGAAAGGGAAGGAGTAAGCTAAGGGGAAGGGAATACAGTAATTTCGAGGAAAAGGGGTAAAATAAGGGGAGGATCTTTAAGGTGGGGGAGGGATCCTAAAAAGGGAGGGCTGTGAAAAGCAAGTGGTGTTTACCAGTTTAATACTGGATAGGAGGGTAAAAGGGAAGGAAAGGGGAAAAGCATAAGCAGGGGTTAATAGGATGGCAAGCAATATAGAATTAGTCCTTCTAACCATAAATGTGAATGGGGCAAACTGCCTCATAAAGAGGAAGCAGTTAGCAGACTGGATTAAAAGTCAGAATCCTACTATATGTTGTTTACAGGAAACACACCTGAAACAGGATGAGACATTCAAACTAAAAGTAAAAGGGTGGAGCAGAATCTATTATGCTTCAGGCAAAACCAAAAAAGCAGGAGTAGCCATCCTCATCTCAGATCAAGCAAAAACAAAAATTGATCTAATTAAAAGAGATAAGGAAGGGCATTATATCCTGCTAAAGGGAAGCATCAATAGTGAAGCAGTATCAATATTAAACATGTATGCACCAAGTGGTGCAGCATCTAAATTCTTAAAAGAGAAATTAAGAGAGCTGCAAGAGGAAATAGATAGCAAAACTATAATAGCGGGAGATCTCAACCTTGCACTCTCAGAATTAGATAAATCAAACCACAAAATAAATAAGAAAGAAGTCAAAGAGGTAAATAGAATACTAGAAAAGTTTGATATGATAGATCTTTGGCGAAAGCTAAATGGAGACAGAAAGGAATATACTTTCTTCTCAGCAGTTCATGGAACCTATACAAAAATTGATCATATACTAGGGCATAAAAACCTCAAAATCAAATGCAGTAAGGCAGAAATAGTAAATGCATCCTTTTCAGACCATAATGCAATCAAAATAACATTTAATAAAAAGCCAGGGGAAAATAGACCAAAAAATAATTGGAAACTAAATAATCTTATACTAAAGAATGATTGGGTAAAACAGCAAATCATAGACATAATTAATAACTTCACCCAAGAAAATGACAATAATGAGACATCATACCAAAATGTGTGGGATACAGCCAAAGCAGTAATTAGGGGAAGTTTTATATCTCTACAGGCCTACCTGCATAAAATAGAGAAAGAGAGGGCCAACGAATTGGGTTTACAACTAAAATTGCTAGAAAAGGAACAAATTAAAAACCCCCAGACAAACACAAAACTTGAAATTCAAAAAATAAAAGGTGAGATTAATAAAATTGAAAGTAAAAAAACTATTGAATTAATTAATAAAACTAAGAGTTGGTTTTATGAAAAAACCAACAAAATAGACAAACCCTTAGTAAACCTGATTAAAAAAAGGAAAGAGAAAAAGCAAATTGATAGTCTTGAAAATGAAAAGGGTGAACTCACCACTAATGAAGAGGAAATTAGAACAATAGTTAGGAGCTACTTTGCTCAACTTTATGCCGATAAATTCGATAACTTAAATGAAATGGAAGAATACCTTCAAAAATATAGCTTGCCCAGATTAACAGAGGAAGAAGTAAGTAGTTTAAATAGTCCCATCTCAGAAAAAGAAATAGACCAAGCTATTAACCAACTTCCTAAGAAAAAGTCCCCAGGACCAGATGGATTTACAGGTGAATTCTACCAAACATTTAAAGAACAACTAACTCCAATGCTATGTAAACTATTTGAAAAAATAGGGATTGAAGGAGTCCTACCAAATTCCTTCTATGACACAGACATGGTACTGATACCTAAACCAGGTAGATCGAAAACTGAGAAAGAAAACTATAGACCAATTTCCTTAATGAATATTGATGCTAAAATCTTAAATAAGATATTAGCAAATAGACTTCAGAAAATCATCCCCAGGATAATACACTATGACCAAGTGGGATTTATACCAGGAATGCAGGGATGGTTTAATATTAGGAAAACTATTAGTATAATTGACCATATTAATAATCAAATTAATAAAAACCATATGATCATCTCAATAGATGCAGAAAAGGCATTTGATAAAATCCAACATCCATTCCTACTAAAAACGCTTGAGAGTATAGGAATAAATGGACTATTCCTTAAAATAATAAGGAGCATATATTTAAAACCTTCAGTAAACATCATATGTAATGGTGATAAACTAGAACCTTTCCCTGTAAGATCAGGAGTGAAACAAGGTTGCCCACTATCACCATTACTATTCAATATAGTACTAGAAACTCTAGCCTTGGCAATAAGAGCCGAGAAAGAGATCCAAGGAATTAGAGTAGGAAATGAAGAAATCAAATTGTCACTTTTCGCAGATGACATGATGGTATACTTAGAGAACCCCAAAGACTCTGCTAAAAAGCTATTAGAAATAATTCAGAATTTTAGCAAAGTCGCAGGATACAAAATAAATCCACATAAATCCTCAGGATTTTTATACATTACCAACACAATCCAACAGCAAGAGATACAAAGAGAAATTCCATTCAAAATAACAGTCGATAGTATCAAATATTTGGGAATATATCTACCAAAGGAGAGTCAGGAATTATATGAGCAAAATTACAAAACACTTGCCACAAAAATAAAGTCAGATTTAAATAATTGGAAAGACATTCAATGTTCTTGGATAGGCCGAGCGAATATAATAAAGATGACAATACTCCCCAAACTAATCTATTTATTTAGTGCTATACCAATCAGACTCCCAAGAAACTATTTTAATGACCTAGAAAAAATAACAACAAAATTCATATGGAAGAATAAAAGGTCGAGAATTGCAAGGGAACTAATGAAAAAAAAGTCAGAGGAAGGTGGTCTAAGTGTACCTGATTTAAAGCTATATTATAAAGCAACAGTCACCAAAACCATTTGGTATTGGCTAAGAAATAGACTAGTTGATCAGTGGCATAGGTTAGGTTCACAGGACAAGATAGTGAATAAAAATAGCAATCTAATCTTTGACAAACCCAAAGATCCCAAATTTTGGGATAAGAATTCATTATTTAACAAAAACTGCTGGGAAAACTGGAAATTAGTATGGCAGAAACTAGGCATGGACCCACATTTAACACCACATACTAAGATTAGATCAAAATGGGTCCAAGATTTAGGCATAAAGAACGAAATCATAAATAAATTGGAGGAACATGGGATGGTTTACCTCTCAGACTTGTGGAGGAGGAAGGAGTTTGTGTCCAAGGGAGAACTAGAGACCATTATTGATCACAAAATAGAACATTTTGATTACACCAAATTAAAAAGTTTCTGCACAAACAAAACTAATGCAAACAAGATTAGAAGGGAAGTAACAAATTGGGAAAAAATTTTTACAGTTAAAGGTTCTGATAAAGGCCTCATCTCCAAAATATACAGAGAATTGACTTTAATTTATAAGAAATCAAGCCATTCTCCAATTGATAAATGGTCAAAGGATATGAACAGACAATTTTCAGATGATGAAATTAAAACTATTTCCACTCATATGAAAGAGTGTTCCAAATCACTATTGATCAGAGAAATGCAAATTAAGACAACTCTGAGGTATCATTACACACCTGTCAGATTGGCTAAAATGACAGGAACAAATAACGATGAATGTTGGAGGGGCTGTGGGAAAACTGGGACACTGATGCATTGTTGGTGGAGTTGTGAAAGAATCCAACCATTCTGGAGAGCAATCTGGAATTATGCCCAAAAAGTTATCAAAATGTGCATACCCTTTGACCCAGCCATACTACTACTGGGCTTATACCCCAAGGAACTACTAGAGAAGGGAAAGGGTCCTGTATGTGCCAAAATGTTTGTGGCAGCCCTTTTCATAGTGGCTAGAAGCTGGAAGATGAATGGATGTCCATCAATTGGAGAATGGTTGGGTAAACTATGGTATATGAATGTTATGGAATATTACTGTTCTATAAGAAATGACCAACAGGAGAAATACAGAGAGGCTTGGAGAGACTTACATCAACTCATGCTGAGTGAAACGAGCAGAACCAGAAGATCATTATACACTTCAACAATGATACTGTACGAGGATGTATGCTGATGGAAGTGGATTTCTTCAACATAGAGAAGAGCTAATCCAATTCCAATTGATTAATGATGGACAGAACCAGCTACATCCAGAAAAGGAATGGGAAATGAATGTAAACTGTTATTTTTACCTTCTGAATCCAATTCTTCCTGTGCAACAAAAAATTCGGTTCTACACACATATATTGTATCTAAATTATACTGTAATATATTTAACATATATAAGACTGCTTGCCATCAGGGGGAGGGGGTTGGGGGAGGAAGGGAAAAAATCTGAATAGAAGTAAGTGCAAGGGATAATGTTGTAAAAAATTACCCATGCATATGTACTGTCAAAAAATGTTATAATTATAAAATAAAATAAAAAATTAAAAAAAAAAAAAAAAAAAAAAAAAAAAAAAAAAAGGTAAAATAGAAATCAAATAGACTCTAAGTTTCACAATACTTTACTTAAGTAACAATGAACAAATCACCTCTAGGCACCTCTGAGTATCCTATTTGTAAAATGAGTATAAGCAGGCATAGTTTCAACTTGTTATGACTAAGACTCAAATGACATGTGAACAAGTTTGAGAAATTTTAAGGTACAACAAATGTCACCCATTGTTGAAATTATTGTTGATGTTATCTTTATTACTTCCACTTCCATACCTTTATTCACATTTGCCTTCTGCCTTTTATTCCTATCTTACTAATTCTATTAAATTTCTACCTATCATTCAAGGACTATCTCAAATGACACTTTATTCAGGGACCAGGTTGGCCAACCTTCTTTTTTTTTCTTGCTCTGACTCCCTTTGACTCTCTTGGACTGTGTCCCCATGCTTCAGCTGCCATTTTATCCTAGAGCTTCCATTAGCACTTGAAGCAATCTCTCTCAGGAATATACATCTTCCCCTGTGGCTTGCTCACCTAAGAATATCCCTCTACTATGCTAATGTTTTCTCCCTGATGAGTTCTTCCTAGGGTTTCTCTTTTTAGGAGTGGCTCAAGTTGGCCAACTTTCATTCCCTTCCCATCTCTGCTCTGACTTTCTGGAATTGGTCATAATTGTCATAATTGTCTCAACTGCCCCTCACTCTACAACAGCCCTTTGTCATTCTCATCTCCTTTTCTTCCTGAGTTCTTCCTGGAGCTTTCATTTTGAGGAATAGCTCAGACTGGCCAATCTTCATTCTTCTCCTACCTCTACTTCTGACCTTCTGGACTATAGTCCTATACACTTGTAATATACATTTCTCAGTTTTTTCTTAAATATTCTCTTTCTTCATTAGAATATATGTTCTTCAGAGCATGGGATGTTTATCTGTCTCTGTCTGTCTGCCTCTCTCTCTCTCTCTCTCTCCCTCCCTCCCTCCCTCCTTCCTTCCCTCCCTCCCATTTTCCCTATCTGTTCCTTCCTTCCTTCCCTCTCCCTCCCTCCCTCCCTCCCTCCCTCCCTCCCTCCCTCCCTCCCTTTCTTCCTTCCTTCCTTCCTTCCTTCCTTCCTTCCTTCCTTCCTTCCTTCCTTCCTTCCTTCCTTTCTCATAATCCTCAATTGTATCCTCACAATGAATGGGACACCATAAGAGCTTAATAAATGCTTATTACCTTCATTGTTCTCATAAGTGGAAGGGACTTCTTTTGGATTCTCACATTATATTATTTGTACCTCCCTTTCCCAATACTATTTTAAATGTTTTGTTGTTAGGTTTATGTTTATCTTAGCTTCCCTATTAAGAGTGTAAGCTTCATGGGAGGAGACAGCATTTTTTATTTATCTGTGTACCTCCCACAATCTATAGAGTAGCAGTTAATAATTGTATGTTGATGTGAACAAAAAAGTGATGTGATGTGATGTTGTAAATGATGCAGCAAAAAGCTTTAGTTTGACATTCAAGAGAGTGGAAAGTATCAGAAGCTTAATAATTAGAGGTAATAAAGGATTATTTAAGTTAATGTCAATTCGATTTCCTGTAATGTGTTAAGCTCAGGACAAAATGCAGACACAACCCAGCCCCTGTCTTGCATTTAGGGCTGGTCTAGCAGTGGCTGAGTAGGAACTCCTTCATAGGAAATCAATTGAATGATCCTGGAAAGTCACCTCCTGCTTAAAAAATCTTCCCTATCTTTCTTTTCAGGCAGAATGTTGTCCAAAGTTTCTATATTAGAAAATTATTCTTTTGAGGAAGCAAAAATAGCTTGTTTAACACGTTTACCCCAAATAAAAAAACTGCTCAGGCAGTCGAGAAGTAAGTGAATTATATTGACATATATGTCTGAATTCAGTTAAACTGTATTTTCAATTATCTCTTGTTCTAAACCTATCGCTTTATAACTGGACCCTAATTTAATCTAAATCTCTTTAGGACTCTTGCTTCTCAGTCAGTATATTAACAAATGGAGAAAATCTCCACATATTTTTCTGTGCATCTTTTTCTCTCCCTTCTTCCCCATAGGACACAGGTCTATTACTGGCTATTCTAACGTATAGCTATTGATGACTTTGACACCCTGTTCTGATGGCATCTTTTTTATTATAGCTTTTTACTGACAAAATATATGCAAGGGTAATTTTTCAACATTGATCCTTGCAAAAACTTCTGTTCCAACTTTTCCCCTCCTTCTGGCATCTTTGACAGACACCACTGATAGCACTAAGATTCACTACTGGTATCACTGACAGGAACCATTGGTAGAACTGCCAGATTACCAGCAGCAAAGACAGATGCCACTGGTACAACTAATAGATATCACTGGTATTACCAACAGACACTTTCCCAGCTGTCAAAGTGAAATTCTTAGAAACATGAATCTTACTCTATCATTTTTCTGCTCAAGAAACTTCTATGGCTCTCTCTTTCCACTAAGATAAAATAAAAACCCAACTGTTGGACTTTTTGCAAGCCACAACTTTCACAGTCTGACTCTAGCTTTCTTTTTTAGGATCACTACAGATTATTCTCCTTCACATAACATTTTTTAAAAAGAAATAACATTCTACCAATGGTTACTCATACAAGGTATTCCATTTTCAGTTTCTGTGACCTTGCTTGACTATCTCTCAAATCTTCAACTCGAGAACTATTATATTTGGAACATATAATAAACACAACAAATAATTTTACAATTGAGGAAACTTGGATTCAAGGAATTGCTCCAAGGTCCCCCAACTAGTAAACAAAAACTTAATTTGAACTGAAAAGTTCTGATCTCGACATACCAGCCTGTTTTAAACCATGGCAGAATCACTTAGATGGATGAGTTCTGATGCGACAATATACCAAGGCTCTATGATTTCATCAGTGTAGGAATTTTCATTGGCTAATCTCTAATCTCACAATCTTAAGGATTTCCCAAAATTCAAATTAACCTGCCCATAATCCTATTCTGTGAAGTGTCAGAGATAGAATATGAGCACATTCTTGATTCTAAATCTATATTCTCTAGCTACTACTTCACGTTAACTTATACATCTTAATAGGTTTGATTTGTTGTTCTAAACAGTTACATTAATCATGGCTTATATTGAGGATTTTTTTCAGGTGTTTGAATCACCTCATTCATTTTAATAATAGTTATTGTACCTTGTCAAAGCCTCCAGGGAACTTCCAAATGCCTAAGCAATAGTTAATTTCCTGAAAACTGTAAAAGAGAAGGAAAAGACATGCAAGTCTAAATTGTTAATAGTGGTAGGTGGTTTCCCCAACAAAAACACTGAGACTAGAACTGGTTCAGTCCAGGCCTATTACTAGTTTAGTTACTAACAGATTCTGAAATAAGAGAAAGCAATGCAAAGATTAACACCATATGTGCTTCTCCAGAGCTGAGATTCACATGGTTTCTTGAAAAATAAAGGAAGAATTCTTACCTGTAAATGTCTTTGCTTTAAATAATGTGTCCATGAATACCTAATAAGACGGTAGGAAGAGAATGTTTCTTTTCAAAAAGGTTGGTGTCAACTCTGAAGACTATCAATCAGCAATTTTCTACTGTTGCACTTTCCTCTGCCCCCCTATACTTAATTCCCCCCTTAAAGTTCTGCCTCCACATAAAAGGAGAAAAATTTGACAAATCCAGCAAACTTCTGCTTTGTTAAGAAGTAATTTCCATTGTAGCAAATTTACTTGGCATTACTTAGCACTTTGCTCTACTATAATTTGGAGCAATTTAACAAGGAAGTGTCAAGAAAAAGTAAATCAACCTAAACTAGCTAAACTACAATTTATGTCATTGTCAACCTGGAGGTGTTGATGGAAGATAAAGATGAAAGCCTTCAAAGGCCAACCTTATGAAACCTTCTGAAGACCTCAGGGAATTTCACCCATATTGGATTTAAAATGCTAGACATCAAGAGTTTTTGGTTTTTTTTTTTTAATGGAAATGACATTATAGAAGATTCATAAACATATGCTTTTCAGTTGCATTGTAAAAACTGTGGAGCCTTTTCCATCTGATTTGCAGCTGAAACCTTCCAAACATGTGGTCTCTTCAACTAGAATATGAGATAGTGAGGAGAAGAGACTGTTTTACTTTCCTATTTATATCCCTGGAACTTAGCACAGGCCTATACACATAGGAAGTACTCAATAAATGCTTTTTTCATCCATTTATTCAATATATCATCTATAAACTCAATATAGCCATACTGGCTAATTTGTTAGTGTTCATAATCAGCTCTTCATTTCACATGACTTTACCTTTGTAAGGATTGTTCCATACATCTGGAATGCTCTCCTTTTTCAAGAGCAGCATGGCATAATAAATAAAGTTCTGAACTGAGAATCAAGAAAGTTGGTATCAAGTTTCAATCCTGCCTTACTAGCTAACAACAACAATCCTACTTGTCTCCTTCATAAGGATGTAAGTTTCTTAAAGGGGCTATTTTTGCTTTTTCTCAGTATCCATAATTTTTATCGTGTACACTTAATAAGCTTTTTCTCTCCCCATTAAACCCTCCTTCACCCCCACAATATTCTGTCTCCATATAAATAGGAAATAAATTTAGCACATACAATAAACTTCTGCTTTCACTCAAGGATAAAAACAAATGACTTAAGAATAAATGTCATAGTATGCTTACAGGATGTAAAAATGACAAGAAGGTGGAGAATAGAGTTTAACCTAGTGGATTATAGGGTTAAGATAAAACACGAAAGATTGTGTCAGCCAATAACTTGGAATGGAATCCAATAAGAGGGAATTAAATGGAGATAATTGTCATGTTCTCTATTCAAGTTCAAAGAGTCAACTGAAAAAAGAACTCTGGATTTGAAGGCAGAGGACCTCAGTTTGATCTTAAATCTGTCACTTGCTTACAAATCGTAAAGATATGTCACTCTCTCCATTGTCCTAACTGGTAACAGAGAGCAAACCTTTACAAAAGTGAGAAAAGGCACATGAATTTCATGAGCAAGTTTCTTTGAATTAATGACAGCAATACAGAAAGGAGCCCAGAAACTCTGGTACTTCACAGATGTCTTCTATCTCTAGTCACCTCTTCCTCTGGTAACCTCTTGTCAAAATTCTAGCAATGTTACTCTGTAAATCATTTTCAAAAGAAAAATTTTCATCACTGCTAATGAAAAATAAGAAAACCTGTCAAAAGTGGCTTCATGTATACTTAACTTTTAAGATATCAATATTCTGGTTTTCTGGGAAAATTATGTAATTCAGCATCTTAAAACAAAGTAAAGACACCGTATATATCCGTATAGTTAGCTCTTATTTAGACTGATTTTTCCAATTTGTACATTATATTCAGGTCCTGTTTGCCTCACCCCCAGACAGTTGGATTTAATATTAATACCTTCATGGTACACAAAAAATAAAAAGGAAATAAAACAAACTGATAAGTTCTGCTTATTCTTGAGAAGCTTTGCCTAGAACTTTGAAGGAATAAAAACTTGAGCCTACTCTCTAAAAGAAGGACTTGGAAGTTGAGAGGCAGCATGGTATATTGAATAGAATACTAGGCTTGAAGTCTGGGTTTAAATCTAATAATAACGTGGTTCAGTACTATGGAGAGAGCACTTATCCACCATAAGCTTGTTTCCTCAGTTTTCTCTTTTTGATACTATGGCTACTTCTCAAAGATGTTATGAGATAAAATAGACAAGATCTTCTACAAAATTTATATTATTTATATCAATATCAGTGGAATTACAAATGCCTCTCTTCTCCAAATCCATTAAAAAGTAACTAATTGGAAGCTTACCTTCTGAATTGTATGAAGCATATTCTTTGTAGCATGGCACTTACCTGTTCTGGATATTTGCTTCCAGTGATCTCAGCCACAGTATTAAAGGATTCTGTATCTGGGTAGTTCTTTGCTTCCATCTTTAGTTGGATGACAATTTTAGTCCCCCGAGAAGCCATCCTTGCCATCATCTCTGCATCCTCCACAGTAATGCAGGCTGTTGGGATCTGAGGCACACCATCCTGGTAGAACTGAATTCCTGTGTGAGGACTTGAGAAAAAAAGCAGCCTTCATTAACCTCAAAAGACTGAATTCGATAACATAAAAACATTTATAAAATTTCATTAATATGTGCTCATTTGACTAATTCTTGTTTTGTTTTCCCTTTAATTTTCATTTATATTTTTCATATTTATGCATTTGTGTATTAGTTATATATTTGTTATATTTATATATAGTTTTATATCATATAAATACAAAATACGAAAAAAGAAAAAGACAAAAGAAAATAAAAACTATAACTAAATACAAAATAAGAAAAAATAGAAAAAGACAGAAAAAGGAAAAATAAAATAAAACATTATCATGTGCTCAGCAAAACATCAGAGAGGTTTCAAAATATGTAACAGTATATTTCCATTTCAAGAAATCATTTATACAAATAGAATTAATTTCTATGTATATGTATATGTTTTCTTTGCTGCCTTAAGAGTTATTCTAATTTTCTCTGCTGTATACTTTTACTTTACTTTTTTCCCCCTTACATCCTCCCCCAAGCAGGCTACAGTTAAACAGGGATACCTTTATATATGCATATACATGCACAAACACATCTATATATACACATACATATTCTCACATGCACATATACACATATGCATATGCATTTCTACATAGAGACATACATCTAAAACAATATCAATATGGCTGACATAATGTAGATTTCTCTCTTGATTGAATCTTTAAGTTTGATTTTGAGATGAATGATTACTAGTCCTATTTTTCTTTCCAATAAATTCTGCTCCTGATCTGTTATTCTGGTTTTGTATATCTCTTACTATCCCTGCTAATTCTTATACTTTACCTCTCCTCCTTAACTTGCTTTGTCAACTTAACCTCCTCCTACACTTGGACCCCTTCCTTATCTTCTCCCCCCACCTTTTTCCTCCTGCTTTATCTCATTCCCATTAATCTATATTCCATATCCAACTCCCAATAATCTAAACACTCTTTTATATTCTACCTTATCATATTACTTTCTCCCTTATTTTTTTTGGAGGGTACTATACCCCTGTCATGGTGTATATGTGTGTGTCTATGTATATGTATGTATTGTTTCCTATTTAACCCATTCATGAAGTGAACAGATTTTCAGAACTACCTGCCCTCCTCCCTCATCTAATGTTTCTACATCATTCTTTCTCTGCATCTCATTCATATAGCATAATTATAATTTTTATCTTTTTCTAGATGGTTTTGACTTTAGAGTCAGATCATGCTCAGCTCTGCTCCAGTTTTTCTTTTGGACCACCTAATCACTAATATCATTCTAAAACACAGGGTTTACATTTCCATATACAAAACATAAATAGTTTGCCATTATTAAGTCCCTTGAAATTAAATTTTGATTTTGGCTCTTATATGTTAAATTTTTTAGTGAGTTCAGGTTTAAATCTTGAAAATCTGAGTTCATTAAATACCTTTTTCTCACTCAAAATTATGCTGAATTTTGCTAGATATATACTTTTGGCCACAGACCTACTACTTTTGATTGTTAATATATGATATCCCAGGATCTCTGGTCTTTTATTGTAGCTGTTGATAAGGTCTGTACAATTCTTCTTATAGCTCCAGCATATTTGAATTATTTTTGTTTGTTTCTTGTAAAATTTCTCTTTGATCTGGGGGTTTTGAAATGTAGGAATAATGTTTCTAAGTGTTTTCCTTGCAGGATCTCTTTGAAGTCTTGATCAATGATTGTTTTTGATTTCTATTTTTCCTTCTTGTTCTATCACTTCAGGACAATTTTCTAATTTTTAGAATTATTGAATCAAGGTTTTTTTTTTAGTGATCATCGATTTCAGATAGTCAAATTTTCTTTCATTTTCTCTTCTTCATCTTTTCTCCAGATCTGTTGTTTTTCTCATAAGCTATTTCATTTTCTCTTCTTTTTTTTTTATTCTTCATATTTTGTTTTGTTATTTCTTGATCTTTTATAGCTTTACCAGCTTTACCTTTCCCAGTTCTAATTTTCAAAGAATTATTTTCTTCTTTTAGACTCTGGATTTTCTATTTTGTTTTAATTGGCTTTCTTTTCATTATGTTATTTTTTTTCTGGGTGGTTCTTTTTGTTGTTGTTGTTGTTTGTTTTTAGTTTTTCCTCAATATCTCTCATTTGGTTTTAAAAGTCCTCTGAGTTCTATAAATTCCTTCTGAGCTGGTAGTCATTTATTCTTTTTTTTATATATTTTTTATTTTTTATTAATTTTTATAATTATAACATTTTCTTTGACAGTACATATACATAGGTAATTTTTTTTTTACAACATTATCCCTTGTACTCCCTTCTATTCTGAGTTTTTCCCCTCCTTCCCTCCACCCCCTCACTACATGGCAGGCATTCCCATACATATTAAATACCTTATAGTATATCCTATGTACAATATATATGTGCAGAACCGAATTTTGTTGTTGTTGTTGTTGCAAAGGAAGGATTGTATTTGCAAGGTAAAAAGAATCTGGGAAGAGAAACAAAACAAAACCAAAAAACAAAACAAAACAAAACAAAACAAAACAAAACAAAACAAAAACAAAAAAACAAAAAAACAAAAAAACAAAAAAAAAAAAAAAAAAAAAAACCCAATGCTCACAGTTTACACTCATTTCTCAGTGTTCCTTTTCTGGATGTAGCTGATTCTGTCCATCATTGATCAATTGGAACTGGATTAACTCTTCTCTATGTTGAAGATATCCACTTCCATCAGAATACATCCTCATACAGTATCATTGTTGAAGTGTATAATGATCCCCTAGTTCTGCTCGTTTCACTTAGCATCAGTTGATATAAGTCTCTCCAAGTCTCTCTGTATTCCTCCTGTTGATGTCATTTCTTACAGAACAGTAATATTCCATAACATTCATATACCATAATTTACTCAACCATTCTCCAATTGATGGATATCCATTCATTTTCCAGTTTCTGGCCACTATTAAAAGGGCTGCAAAAACATTTTGGCACATACAGGTCCCTTTCCCTTCTTTAGTATTTCCTTGGGATATAAGCCCAGTAGTAGTACGGCTGGGTCAAAGGGTATGCACATTTTGATAACTTTTTGGGCATAATTCCAGATTGCTCTCCAGAATGGTTGGATTCTTTCACAACTCCACCAACAATGCATCAGTGTCTCAGTTTTCCCATAGCCCCTCCAACATTCATCATTATTTGTTCCTGTCATCTTAGCCAATCTGACAGGTGTGTAATGATATCTCAGAGTTGTCTTAATTTGCATTTCTCTGATCAATAGTGATTTGGAACAGTCTTTCATATAAGTGGAAATAGTTTTAATTTCATCATCTGAAAATTGTCTCTTCATATCCTTTGTATGTTTTCCCAATTTGTTACTTCCCTTCTAATCTTGTTTGCATTGGTTTTGTTTGTGCAAAACCTTTTTAATTTGATGTAATCAAAATTTTCTATTTTGTGATCAATAATGATCTCTAGTTCTCCTTTGAACACAAATTCCTTCCTCCTTCACAAGTCTGAAAGGTAAACTATCCTATGTTCCGCTAATTTATGATCTCATTCTTTATGCCTAAATCATGGACCCATTTTGATCTTATCTTAGTATATGGTGTTAAATGTGGGCCCATGCCTAGTTTCTGCCATTCATTTATAACTTCTGAAAATTAAAAAGCTTTAATAAAATTTTTTTAAAAAGATGCTGGGTTTTTCTGAGTAAATTCTACATGGGTCAGATATGAATTGGATCCAATGGCCAATGAAGTCCTTTCATGCATAAATTCTTGCTATTTCATTTTCATTAAAATCTTTCTTGTGACAGAAATTGCTTTTATTAATGTCATATTAATTTTTTTAGTTGCCTCACTAAATTACTGATTCATAAATACTTCTGGTTCAATAGAATGCTGAAGTTTTTCTTACAAGTACTATTTTATAGTCACAGCTCCCATATTCTGTACTTAAGCAAGTAATTTTTGAAATGCTGAATTTTGCATGTTTGCACAACTTCCAGGCTGTCCTTTCGTTCATTGTTAAAGAGGTTTTAGTTGGACTAGATTGATAGTGATGTCTTTTCCAATCCTAGAATTTTGTGTTTCAGTTTAATTCAATAAACATTTACTGAGTTTTTACTACATATAAGATACTACCAATCAATTGGCCAATCGATAGGCATGTATTAAGTACTTAGGCATTGTACCAAGCACAAGGAGGCAAAGCACACTCCGCTGTTTTAAAATAGTAAGGAAGTAAGGATGACAGTGAGAATTTGAGCCCATTTAAATGGGGAGCAAAGGCTTTGGAGAAAATATAATGAGGTTTTTTTTGACATGTTGATTTGAAGCTGTTTATAAGACGTTCTATCTGAGATCCCTAAAAACAGTTGGTGATACAAGAATGAAACTCAGAAGAGAGGTTAGGGCTGTCTTTAGAATTCTAGCAATCATTTAGATATTGATTTGCTACTTCATCTGTTAAAGAAAACAAACTGAAGAAGGAAATGGCAAATCACTTTAGTATCATTGTCAAATCCTTAAATAAGACTATGAAGCATTGGGACTAAAAATAACTAAACAACAATAACATCAACCTACTTTTGTGCTATCTTCAATTTTAATAAGTATACCCTAATTCAAGTCATTGATAAAAAAAAAAATCTGAAAAGAGCAGGCACATTCAACTATCAGGTTGTAATCTTGAATTTTTTGATCCTTTGTTGATGATATTTCAAAAGTCAACTAGCCAGGAAGTACTTAAATCTTACCACAAAATGCATGGCAATTTTGGACAATTATGCTTGTGAAGGTATATTAGCAAAGGTGGAGTAAAAGAGTCAGGTTAGGAGGTAAAGTGGGGGTATGTTGGAAAATGGGAGAGATTAACCTGATAGAAAGCTTTAAAAACCATTGTCAGAAAGTCTGACCATTCAATCATATAATCTTGTGACTGGGGTCATAGGAAAGATGGTGACATGATTGAAGCAGCAGGATTAGAGCAAAGCAATTTAGGGAAACCAGATGCTGAATCACCAATATGTTAATAAAGCTTCTGATTAAAAATCATTCTTTCGGGAGAAAAAAAAAATACCAGAAGGAAAAAAGAAAAGACTAGTACAGAATAATGCTTTCTTACATTTCTGTAGATTGGATATGAGGAAAGGAGAAAAGTGCACTTTGACCAGGCATGTTTCATTAATTCTCATAAAATATTTGACATTTGTATTTTTTTATCCTTTGTATCCTTTTTATCCTTTAAAAGTTTCTTTATTGATATTTTTGTTTTTATATCCTCTATATGCTCCTCTATCCTTATCCTTTCAGTGAACTTTCCCTAATGAAAAAGAATATAAAAAAGAGAATGAAAATACAGTATCTATCTGTCTATCTATTCATCTTTCCATCAATCCATCTATTGATTTTCTATTATTTTCTTTCTTCTTTTTGTCTTTGTTTTTCTTTCTTTCTTCAGATCTATCTACATATGTATATATGTATACACATATATACTATATATGTACATATGTGTATGTATATATAAATATAAAAATAAAAATATATAAATCTATATCTGTGTATATAGATATAAAAAGTCAGATGCTGATTGTATTGTATAAAATAGTGCTTATTTTGGTTAAAAAAAAAAAACAGAGTATTATTTCTTTGGGGTTGACCTTGATCATTACAATTTTACAGCATTCAGGTACTCAGCTGTTTTGTTGTTAATGTGCTTTCCTTTTATTTACGTAATTTTAGTCTCCCTGTCTCTGTGTATACATTTTTATGCACACACATAAACACACACAAACACACACACACACATACACACATACACACAGAGTTTATCATGGGGATCTACTTATTATCTTGGGAAAGAAAAGGAGGAAGGGAACAAGTATTTATCAAGGGCCTGCTTTGTATCAGAGTTGTGCTAAGTGCTTTATAAATTGTGTTTGTTTGTTTGTTTGTTTTTTACAACACTAAAAGGTAGGCGCTATTATTATCCCCATTTTATAGTTGAGGATATTGAGGCATATGAGGTTATGGAATTTGTTAAAGGCCATACAACTAGTTATTCCTAAACAATTAGGAAATGTTTTAACAAAATAAATAAAATGATAATATTAATTTGTGGTTTTCTAAGTCAGCATCATCGGATTCCACCAACTTTGACACATTGAAAGGTCTTCTCTTGGTCTTGTCAAGATACTATTAGGAGATATCCTTTTTTCTAGAAGCTGTCCCTTGAGCTTGATATATCAACAATCCTTTGTGCTCACCCTCTGGCAAAATCACATAATGGTTGTATTGCTTTGACTAGCTCCAGACAAGCTTCAGACAAGCACCAGACAAGTTGTGGTCAGGAAGCCCTGCTCTGAATCACATTTTTATTTTTACCCCTCATTCTCAGGGGTACAACTCACTGGGCAGCCTTTGATATAAATATAAGACTTCAGTGTTAGGTCCCTGGCATATGTATCTAATTTGCCTCCTTACTTGTAAGAGTTTCCCTTGCTTTGAAATTACATTTCTGCTTGATTCTTGACTCTCCTGTCTCTAACTTGCTCTGTTCAGATTCCTATTATCCACAAGTTAGAGACAGATTCTATCCAGTTGACAATCTTGTAACTGACAGCCAATGGTGTATGTGAGCTAAGAGTTAAAGGATTATTTGAAATGCCAAAAATAAGTATCCTGAAAACTTACATAAGAAGCTGTAGCATATTGTTAATAAGATCAAGTTTTAGGTATGAAGGAAGAAAGGACCATCTTTGGAGTTTGAAGAAATGACTTTTTTTTTTTTTAATTGTAGTAAGTTTGTTTATTTTTATGAATCACGTTGAAAAAGAAAAATCAGAACAAAAGGGAAAAACCATAGGAGATACTAAAAAAAAAAAAACAAAAAAAAACCCCTAAAAACAGAAAATAGGAGTGAACATAGAATATGTTGATTTACATTCAGTCTCCTTAGTTTTTTTCTGGATGTTGATGGAATTTTCTGTCCAAAGTCTATTGGGATTGCTTTGGATCACTGAACCCCTGAAGAGGAACCAAGTCTTTTATGTTGATCATTGCAAATTTTTGTTGTTATTGTATATACTATATTCATGGTCCTGCTTGTTTTGATCAGCATCAGTTCATGTAAACCTTTCCAGGCTTTTCTAAAATCAGCTTGTTCATTTTTATAGAATAATAATATTCCATAACTCTCATATACAACTTATTCAGCCATTCCTCAATTGATGGGCATCCACTCATTTTCCAATTCTTTGCTGCCACAAAAAAAGCGTCTATAAACATTTTTGCATAAGTGGATCCTTTTCTCTCCTTTATGATTTCCTTGGGATACAGATCCAATATTGGCACTGCTGGGTTAAAGGGCATGCACAGACCTAATATTTTTAAATCACTTACTGATTGTGATAATTTAGGCAAACTATTTACCTTCTCAGTCTCAATTAACACATCTTTAGAATATAGATATTATTTTCCCTATGCCCTATAGTTTATTGTAAGATTCAAATGAGACAGGGCAAGGGTTCTTAACATGGGGCCTGTGAACGTTTTAATTTATTGTTAAAAAATATTTTCGTTGAAATAATAGTTTATTTTTCCAGTATACATCAAGAAAGTTTTCAACATTTAAATTTGCAAATCCTTGTGTTCCAAATTTTTCTCTCTTTTCTTCTTTTCCCTCCCCAAGACAGCAAACAATCCAATATAGGTTAAACATATGCAATTCTTCTAAACAAATGTCCATATTTATCACCCTATGCAAGAAAAATCAGATCAAAAGAGAAAAAAAGAAAAATGAAAAAAAAAAATCAAATAATAACAACCACAAAGGGTGAAAATACTATGCGTTGAAGCTTCAGTCTTCATAGTTCTCTCTCTGAATGTGGATTGAACTTTCCATCACAATTACCTTGAATCACTTCATTGTTGAAAAGAGCCAAGTCCATCATAGTTGATCATCACATATTCTTATTGTTACTGTGTACAATGTTCTCTTGGTTCTGTATGAGCTTGTTTTTCAAAAAAATATTTTAAAAATTATTTCAGTAAATTTTTTTCCTTTGTAAACTTGTACATTTTATTTTATGAGTTTAAAAACATTATTCTGAAAGAGGAGTCAATTTTATTTTATGAGCGTAAAAACATTATTCTGAAAAAAAGGAGTCAATTTTATTTTATGAATTTAAAAACATTATTTTGAAAAAAGGATTTAACAGACTGCCAAAGAGGAAGGGGATCTATTACTTCTACTTCAGATCTCAGAACCCTTTCAGAATTAATATGTTATGTTTTGTCATTATAAAGCATATAAACAAGAGTTATTGTTATTATGGTTAGGAAATTCCCTTTGCATCTACCTGGTTTGCAGTTAATTGTATTAGATTGTCATTTAGAGGTTAAGGGACTTTTTTCATTGTTACACAGCTAGTATGAACTAGAGGAAAGACTTAAGCTCTTGTTTTGATGAGTCATCATCATCTTTCTCATTATTAGTATTATCCATATTTTTTCATCATTTCATAGGATCCAGAATTTTGTTGACATGACATTTTTCCTTCTTCAATTCATACTAGTCAGCCTTAGGTTAACAGTTTGATGAGTTCTGGTGACCCCCAAACTTCAAAGCTGGTAACCAGCCTTTTGCTGCCAAATTTCTTCAAACTTTTTAGAATTATCCTTTTTTGAAAAGCATGTTGTCATACAAGTCCATTGCTGGTCTTTTTTTTCTAGATCAATAGCATCTACCAGAGCTTATATAATAATAATAGAACCTTCATACTCAAAAAGACAGCACAATTTTTGTAAGTATTTGATTGATTGATTTTTAATACACATTGCTTTATGAATCTTGTTGGGAGAGAAAAATCAGAGCAAAATGGAAAAACCATGGGAGGGGGGAAAAATGAACATAGCATGTATTAATTTACATTCAATTTTCATAGTTCTTTTTCTGGATGCAGATGGCATTTTCTGTTCAGAGTCTATTGGGATTACTTTGGATCACTGAATCACTGAGAAGAACCAAGTCTTTCTTACTTGATCATTACACATTTTTTCTGTTATTGGAAGGCAGCATCTTAATGTAAAAATAATAATCATGGCAATAATATTTCTTTTGTCAAGAAAATAATCCTCTTTTGCCTAGTCACATGTAGCTGGCATTTGAAAAACAAAACAAGGAAGATTCTGGAAAAATGGTGGAGTAGGTCAGAAAATTCCAAGCTCCCCAGATTTTCCACACAAAACAAAATTGTACCTCAGGGTGGACATAGAATGGTAAAATAACTCTGAGTCCTGGGGCTCCCTGGTTCAGAGATAGCCTCAAATGAAACCACAGAAACTTTCACATCCTGGATTGCTTGAAAAGTCTGAGTCCAGGATGATTGAGGGAACCTCTGCTGATTAGGAATGCCATTACCAGCTGTACTGCTGAGAATCAGTTGTGGCCCAGAAGGAATCAGCATACTCGGTGAGTGCAGGAACAATGGATAGTGTTACCTGCTGGATGCAAGCACTTGCAGGAAGGTTGGAGAGCTGAAGTGAAGTTATAGGCACCATCTCCCCCACTCCACAACTAGAGGTGATTATTCTCAGATTTAAAAAAGAAAAAAGATCAGGCAAAGGACAAAGAATGCAATCATCGAAAATTACTATAAGAATAGAGAAGAGGGGGTTCATCTTCAGAGGAGGAAGTTGAAATAAAAGAAGTCTCTCATATCTTAAAGAATAAATGACTACCAGCTAAGAAGGAATTTATAGAACTCAGAGGATTTTTAAAACCAAATGAGAGATATTGAGGAAAAACTAAAAACTGATTACACCAAATTAAAAAGTTTCTGCACAAACAAAACTAATGCAAACAACATTAGAAGGGAAGTAACAAATTGGGAAAATATTTTTACAGTTAAGGTTCTGATAAAGGCCTCATCTCCAAAATATACAGAGAATTGACTTTAATTTATAAGAAATCAAGCCATTCTCCAATTGATAAATGGTCAAAGGATATGAACAGATACTTTTCAGATGATGAAATTAAAACTATTTCCACTCATATGAAAGAGTGTTCCAAATAACTATTGATCAGAGAAATGCAAATTAAGACAACCCTGAGATGCCACTACACACCTGTCAGATTGGCTAAGATGACAGGAACAAATAATGATGAATGTTGGAGGGGCTGTGAGAAAACTGGGACACTGATGCATTGTTGGTGGAGTTGTGAAAGAATCCAACCATTCTGGAGAGCAATCTGGAATTATGCCCCAAAAGTTATCAAAATGTGCATACCCTTTGACCCAGCAGTGCTACTACTGGGCTTATATCCGAAGGAAATACTAAAGAAGGGAAAGGGACCTGTATGTGCCAAAATGTTTGTTGTAGTCCTTTTTGGAGTGGCTAGAAACTGGAAAATGAATGGATGCCCATCAATTGGAGAATGGTTGGGTAAATTATGGTATATGAATGTTATGGAAAATTATTGTTCTGTAAGAAATGACCAACAGGAGGAATAAGAGAGGCTTGGAGAGACTTACATCAACTGATGCTGAGTGAAACGAGCAGAACTAGGGGATCATTATACACTTCAACAATGATACTATATGAGGACGTATTCTGATGGAAGTGGATATCTTCAACATAGAGAAGAGCTAATACAATTCCAATTGATCAATGATGGACAGAATCAGCTACACCCAGAAAAGTAACACTGGGAAATGAGTGTTAACTGTGAGCATTTTTTTTTGTTTTTCTTCCCAGATTATTTTTACCTTGCGAATACAATTCTTCCTTTGCAACAACAACAATAATAAAATTAGGTTCTGCACATATATATTGTACCTAGGATATACTATAACATATTTAATATATATGGGAATGCCTGCCATCTAGGGGAGGGGGTGGAAGGAAGGAGGGGAAAAACTCGGAACAGAAGGGAGTACAAGGGATAATGTTGTAAAAAAAAAAAAAATTTACCTATGCATATGTACTGTCAAAAAAATTATAAAATTAATAAAAAAAAATATATATATATATATAAAAGAAGTTATACATGAATAATTTTTCAACATTAACTCTTGCAAAATCTTGTGTTCTAATTTTTCCCTGCCTTCTCCCCCCCATAGCAAGTAATCCAATGTATAATGTATATTAAACACAGTATCTTCTTTATTCATATATATATATATATATATATAAAATCTTTTTATTTTCAAAGTATATGCATAATTTTCAACATTCACTCTTGTAAAAGCTTCTGTTCCAATGTTTTTATCCCTTCCCTAGACAGAAAGTAATCCAATATATGTTAAACATGTTCAATTGCAATTTTTCTATACATATTTTCACAATTATCATGCTGCACAAGAAAAACCAGATGAAAAAAACAAAAAACAATGAGAAATAAGGCAAAAAGCAAGCAAATAACAACAGAAAGAGTAAAAATGCTAAGTTGTGAGCCACACTCAGTACCCACAGTTCTCTCTCTGGGTGTAGATGGCTCTCTACATCACAACATAATTGGAACTGGCCTCAATCATCTTGTTCATCAGAATTGATCATCATGTATTCTTCTTGTTGCCTGTACAATAATCTCTTGGTTCTGCTCATTTCACTCAGCATCAGTTCACGTAGGTTTCTCCAGGACTCTCTGAAATCATCCTGCTGATTGTTTCTTATAGAACAATAATATTCCATAATATTCATTTATCACAACTTATTCAGCCATTCTCCAATTGATGGGCATCCACTCAGGTTCCAGTTTCTGGCCACTACAAAGAGGGCTGCCACAAACATTTTTGCACATACAAGTCCCTTTCCCTTTTTTATGATCACTTTGGGATACAAATGCACTAGAAATACTGTCCAACATCTTCTTGAAAATCTTCAAAGGGCGAACCTTCCACTATATGGGGACTGCCTGTTATACTTTTTGTTTAATTTTTAGAAAGCCCTTTTTTCACAGTATGCTTAAATTTGCCTTTATGTAACTGCTACTCCTTCTCACCTGTGACTACAAAAAGCAGTACTATGCACAGAAGCCACAATCTTGTAACCTGTTAGTGAGTTAGGGGAATGTCTATCCCAAGCATGTGAAGAATTGCCCTGGGGGAATGTGAGGATGAGAACAGTTTGTATCAGCTCTCATGAAGGCAGCTGAAGTAGGTACTATGGAGTATTTAGAGCCTGGTCAAATGCAATCCAATCTATCAACAGCTGTTCAGTCTTGAACCTGAACTTGAATGATTCTGGAAAAGAAAGGGAAGCTGCTAACTTTTTGCATTTCTGCCTAACTAAAATCCAATTCACGGTGCAAGTCAAGGAATCAGTGATGTCACTGACCCTCTTTGAAAATGAAAAATGAACAAAAAAAGTCCAATGATAATTTAAGCACTCTTTCACACAAGCACCCTTTAAATTCTCAAAGCAGATACTGCATCTCTGCTTGAGTCTTCTTCTTACCAGATTCTTCAATGGATCTTTATGTGGTAAGCAATCTTCAAGGCTTTTTACCATTTATTTGCTTTTTCTTCAACTTAATATCCTTTCTAAAATACAGTATCCAGAATTGAATGTAGTATTTCAAATGTCACCTTGTCAGAGTGATTAATTACATCATACTTTTTTTTCTGTTTATACCATAAAAGTATTGTTTCCAGTTTAATTAGTCAACCACATTTATTAAAAGTTTACTATATGTGAAATCCTGTGCTAAGTAAGTAAGGGTATTGAAAAAAGGCCAAAAGAATCCCTTTCCTCTAAGAGTGAAAGTCTGGGGCTCTACTCTCCTAAGACTGTCTTGTTATACAACTCTGATACATTTAGAACATCTAGTCTTAGATGAAACTAGCTGCTGAAACTCTTTAGCAAATTTATGAACAGGGAATATAAATCTAGTCCCTTCAATATGAATAAGCCTTCTTGGTTCCTTTTGAGAAATCCATCCTTTTGCTCCTTGTCCACGCTTCTTGATCCCATCACCCAACATGAGAATTTGACAACAGATACTTTGTCTGAAAATCCCATATAACCCCAGGCCCCTAGTGATTCTGGGCCTTCAACCCTAGAATATGTCCCACTATTCAACTGGACCACCAGGAAGTATATTACCCCGGGGAATTGTGGGGGAGTCACAAGTGATTCCATACCAAGCCACAACTGTTTATATCTCTTGTGCTATACTTGGCTGCATCAATAAACCATTCTAACCCATCCTAGTGTCCCTACCTGACAGTCACCTGAGTTTCACCCTAAATTTATGTGACAGAATTTATATTCTAATGAATCAAACAACATGAAAAAATTCTATATATACAAGTAGTTGTTTTATTATTTCAGTCATGTCTAATTTTTCGTGACCACAATTGTCAGAGATACAGGAGTGGCTATTTTCTTCTCTAGCTCATTTTACAGATGAAGAACTGAGGCAATCAGAGTTAAGTGATTTGACCTAGTAAGTATTTCAGGCCAGATTTGAACTTGGGAAAATGATTTTTCCTGACTCCAGGACTGGCACTAGCCATCTAGACACTTCAATAACAGGTATATCAATTCTAGAATGCAATAATCTTGGTCAGTCACATTTCCCCTACACTGACCTTCATTTCTTCAGACAGTGTTACACAATGGTTCTTTATCCATGGAACCGATGCAATGATGAATGACAAGAAAATATCCAGAAAAAATGAGGCCTACATTAATATTTATTATTCATATGGGATGTCTAGTATTTAGTTAACAACAATCTGCTTGTTCTCAAGCTGCCTTTCTTAACAGAAGATCAGTCTAACACTTCTTGACAGGGATGTTTTCAACACAATATGTCTTCAGATTAATTTGTTCAAATAAAGTACAGATAAAAGTTCTCACATTTGGAACATTATGCCAGAAACTGAGTGAGATTTTCTAGCTGGGATCCAAGATTCAAGAAATAAGTCCAAGCATTAGCAATTTATTCCTGGATGTAGTAGTATTTGCTAGATTTTAGAAATAAGTAGCAAATTGAGAATGGTCTTCATTCCAAAAATTTAGATGCTAATGAAAGATCAATTGATAACTGATAAATAATTACAAAGTTGTCAAGGTTGGGTTCAACAGGCTCCTAGAAAACTTTATTCAATAATCACCCCTTCAAAATTAAGATAAAAACCTTACCACACACTAAGTCAATTACTCTTGATTTGGGGGAAGCAAGTTCTATAGTAGGAAAGAGTTTGGTTTGCAGTCCAGATTTGAATTCTTTCCATATATAATAGTTTTTGTAAACATGAGCAAATCATTTAACCTATCAGCCTTCTTCCTTCACCTTAAGCTCTTAGAAAACATATTTTCCTTTGAGATTTGACTCATTTAACCTATCAACCTTTTTCCTTCATTTTGGACACTTAGAAAGAATATTTTCCTTTAAGAGTTGACAAGTGCTTCTGTGTCTGGTTCTTAACATGAAAACTCTAAATATGGTTTAAAAATTTTTGATAAGTATATTTCAATATTATTGACTTCCTTTATAATCCTATGTACTGATGCATTTAAAAACATGATTCTGAGAAGGGATCCACAGAAGTGGCTGCCAAATACCAAAACAATCCTCAACACAAAAGAAGAGTATCTCTTCTATATGAAGCTTTTCTTGATCTTCTCTCATCTATCTACCCGCAGCTACTGGTATCATAAACTCCAGCTTACCTTGTGTCTGTTTTATATATACCTACTTATGTATATGTTATCTAACATGTTAAGTTCCTTGAGGTCAGGGTCTGTTTCACTTTAGTCATTCTTCTCATCACCTATCATAATGCCAAGCACAAATTATCTACTTAATAAATGGTAGTTGGCTGATTGATTGCATATGGCAATAACAACATCTGTAGCACAGAACTCATATAATTGTAATCAATGAGATACAGTATTATTAATACATGGTATTATCCTCAACAATTATAAAAATGTAGATTTTTCCAATTACTGCACTGGTGGGTTTGTAATAAAACTCTCATATATCAGCTGAAAATGAATTCCCTGAATCTCTTTTTAAAATCTGTAACACTTCAAACACTAAAAGACACATTTGGGAGACTGCTGAATTTTTTGAGTGATCCTCAATTCTGAATAAGGCAAATATCCAGTTTGAATAAACAAATTGCCTCATCATTATTATTCATCTATCAACTAATGTCCCCTCAAGTGCAGCCACGACTAATCCTTTGTTGAAGAAAAAAACCAACTATTTCTGTTAAAAAGATGCTTCTTTATTTGCAAAGTTCACATCATCCTTGAAAGCAGGTATTGCAATTTACATGGCATATCTGTGAAGAGGGCAATTATGCACTCCTACTGAGGGAAGATACAGGTCTTTCTGTGTTTTTGGTGTGTTTTTTTTCCTCAGTCATATAACACTTTAACTAAAATGAAAAAATATTAACATCACAATAAAGTCTTCGAATGTCTAGGGTCTGGAGGAGGGAAAGAAGGGGGAGAGGTTGTGGAAGGCTAAGTCCTTTGAAGCTGGGGCCTTTTGTTTCCGCATTTCTTTTCTTAAAAATTTCTTCTCTAGTGAGGTTACAAGGGCAGACACTTATGCTGTGTATCATTTCCAGAATCTTGGTAGTGATGTGATTTAAAAAAACAAGTAAAAAAAAAACAAAAACAAAAACAAAAAAACCTTCCCTTAGAAAGATCAGTACAGTTCAGACAGCCACACAAAATTCAGCTCACATATCCATGTAATCATCCACACCAAAAAAAGCAAGGAGCTCGTATTCATACCAAATGTTAGAATAAAAGTTCATGCTAAAATACAGATAGCAATTCTTCAGAAGGAGATGAGGCTAATGGGGGATTCAACAAGTTGTTTTCATCTCTGATTTCCACAATTCTGCTTGGATAACAGAAGACAGGCAGGAAAAAAATCTATTTCTAGATTTTGTTCCATATTGATGGCATACTCTCTATAGATAAAGTGTAAGTGACATCTAGCATATCTTACATTCACTGAGCAGCTCTCATTGAAAAGTCTTAAATATGGCAGCCTTTACACCTGCCATAGAAATGGAGTCATTTTTAACAGAGGAAAAGAGGAAGCCAACAAGACATATTGAATTTGGATTCAGATAGCTTTGGCTTCAAATCTTGTCAATCATTTTCTTGCTGGGAGATTTAGGCAAATCACATCCATCTCTCTGGACCTCAATTTTCTATCTGTAAGATGAAGAATGGGTCCAGATCGCCTCCAAGGTTCTTACTATATCTAAATCTATGATCCAGTGATATACTAGAAAATGTTTAACAATTTAATCAATGGGGGAAAATAAGCATATGACACACTTTTACATTAAAGTACATTATTAACATCTCTGATGCTTTTTTTTGAGTCTGGACAATAAAATAATACATCAAATTCTGTTAAATTTCATTGTGAGCATTTACTCCTTGAAAAACAGCAAAACCTACAAATCAATCCGTTCCCAGTAGCTAGTGGGAATTGGTTCCAGCACATTGCTGCATTATCTGTGAACTTAGTTCCCATGAGGCTGAGTAACAAATAAATATATAAATGCATAACATGTAAAAATCAAAACTGACATCCAAAAATGTTTAGGACCAAGACTGTGAAATACAGATATTACTTTCTAAATATATTGCTAAGGCCTTTGGTTGCCTATATAAAGAAACAAAAAGTAAGGAATCTTAGTTTGTATGACAAAAGAGAAAAAGAGCTGAGTTTCAAGAACATTTTGGGATGATGTAGTTATTGTTGATGAGTTGTTTCTCAGTGTCTCACTCCTCAAGATTCTATCTGGGGGTTTTCAAGGCAAAGATACTGAAGTAATTTGCCATTTTCTTCTCCAGCTCATGTGACAGAGGAGGAAACTGAAGCAAACAGAGATAAATGACTTGCCCAGAATCACATTGCTAATAAATAAATGTCTCAAGCCACATTTGAACTTAGATATTCCTGATTCCAGGCCTGGTACTCTATTCACTAACCTAGCTGATTTAGGCATTATTGAGTTAATATAACCAACTTATATTTATATAACAATTTTGTCAACTTTACAAATTGCTTCATATGCACATGTATTCATCTTATTGTATCACAGAAACAATTCATGCATCCAAGAATTATTACAAGCTTTTTAAAATGACATGCACAAACATTCATAGGATTTAGGTAGGTAACACAAGCATTATTATGCTCATTTCATATGTTTAAAGCCTGAGAATTTAAGGTCAAACAGCTTGTCCAGTCACATAATTAGTAAACGCACCAACTAGAACTGGAATCCTAGTGATTTGACTTCAGGTCCCTTTCTCGTTCTACTACCTCCATACTCTCCTATAGAATAAATAAGAACAAAATCTGGGGCAAATATTAAAGCTAATTCATCACAGCCTCTATTTTATATTTACTAAACAAATAGAAAGCAAACATCAAAAATCACATGAGCATCTTTAATTATTGAATATTATCTTTTAACCATGTATCTTTTGCTAATTTCAAATTCCTTTTAAATTCATTAAGGTTTTATCTCCTTTCTTGCCTTTTCCTCAAATCTCTAACATGAGGACAAAATTATTTTTGGTGTAAAAAAAAAAATTAGTTATATCACTTCCATTCACCAAAAATGTTCCTGATAAATGATTTTTGATAATGATATGGTGAACACATTGAGAAGAGGCAGAATCTAGTAAAGGAAAGAATGAAATAATGAGTCAGGAGGCCCAAGTTCAAATCCTGACTTCTCTGCTACTGACCACTGATAGAGGAGAAAGACCACTGGATCTATAATCCAAGGGCATGGGTGTGAATCACTGCTGCTTCACTTACTACAGGTGAGCCCTTCCCTTATCTTATCTCTATCTGCAAATCCAAAGGGCCAATCTAGACAATCTCTAGCAGGAATATCTTAGCCATTCTGAGTCCCAATTTCCCTATTTGTAAAATGAAAGGGTTGGACTCCCTATACATCTCTAAGGTATTTTCCAAGCACAACAGTCTATATTTCTAGAGCAGGCAAAAGTAGTATGTGGTCGGCCTTTTCTTTTAATAGAATGAAGTCACCATGTCAGACTGACTACAGAACAACCCACACTACAACTTTGATTACTGCTTCCAAATGCAGCTTTAGAGGGAAAAAGGAATCCTAACATAGAATCATAGGCCTGAGAGGCACCCTGTAGATTATCCAGTCCATCAGGTTCACATCTAATTTATAGTCATCCTAAGACTGGGTAGTCAACTGTGGAAACTCATGTCTACTCCTCCCTATCTTGCAGTACTAAAATTCTCCTGTTTAAGTAAACTTCAACATTTAAATCGTAGCATATGTGTTAAGAGAAAGCAAGAGACTAATATGTTTATGATGAGGATATTACTAGATCCACCCATTAGGACATGCCCGAGTCTTATCTAATAAAAAAATTAATTCCTTTAAGTGTCTTCATTCTCTGAAACCTGGAATGTACATGTGTACACATATAAATATTTGCACAATACACATATATAATTTGGTGAATTAATTCCTTCAAGAGTCAAAGCTCTCACTTGTTGAAACCTAGAATGGAAGCCTAGGGACAGAAGAAATCTTAATAGTTGATGAGAGAGAGCTACTTATATGTGTACATATAATAATGCATATATGTATGCATGTGTATGTCCATAGATATTTGTATTATCCACATACACACTTATACACATATATAATTAAAGAAACTAATTCCTTCAAGAGTCCAAGCTTTCATTCTTTGAAACCCAGAATCAAAGTTTAAGTTAAGAAGTAATCTCAATACTTGACAAGAGAGAGACAGAGAGAGAGACAGAGACAGATATATATAGAGACAAAGAGAGAGAGAGAGAGAGAGAGGTGTATATGTGTATGTGAATGTGTTTATATATAGATATTTGCATTATACAAATAAAAATACAAATATCTAATAAAGGGAATTAATTCCTTCAAGAGTTTAAGCCTTCACCCTTTGAAAACTAGAATGGAAATCTGGGGCCAGAAACAATCTCAATATTTGATTATATGTACATAGAATATAGAGACGGATGCACATACATATAGACACATATGTGTATGATATACATATGCACATATACATGTACTGCATTATAAAATACACACTGGGTATACATATTGATATATGCATATGTGAATATGTGTGTATATGTATGTGTGTGTACACATAGGCCCAAGTTCAAATGCTGCCTCAGATATTTACTAGCTCTATTACTCTAGGTTAGTCATTTAACCACTTTCAGCCTCTTTTGTAAAATGGAGATAATAATAGCACCTATTGCATAAGGTTGTTGTGAGAATTCAGTTAAGATAACACTTGACAAGCACTTTGAAAACCCCCAAATCTTATATAAATGCTAATTATTATTATTGTAATCATAGTCAAGCTAAACAAATAAACACAGTGGCCATATCTAAAAATCTGTCTCAGTCAGTCTCTGGTTTTTAGGTCACAGGGGCTAAACACCTGTGATAAATCCAAAGGGGGGAGGGGGGAAAGCTATTTAAATTATTCTTCTACCATCTAATTTATGAAATGCTTACAGCTGGATCTTTTGATTAGGACTGATTTACCTCTATCAAGCTACAAAGCTAATATTTTCTCAATGTCAATCATTTTCATAATCAAAAGCTCTTCCTATACATCTGCTAGTAAGTCAATCTTGTGAATAAGCTTGGGATCAATGGTCAAAGGTACATGTATAATGCACTTTAATTTTTTAAATAATTGTATTGGGCTGATTGTCTCTATTCTGTATAACCATGTGGACAACTTTACAATTAATTTTGAAAGGATTCTTTTTGTTAGCATTCCTATACATAAGGAATAGGCATTTAGCTGCTTCAAAAGAGAAGAATAACATATACAAACACCATCTGTGCAGCAACATTAGCATATTGGTTTCAATCATAAATTTCCATGAAATAAAGTATATTCCTTGATTTAACTTCTACCTTCTCTCTGCCTTTTGTTTGGCCTTTTCATTTTGGAATCATGAAGCAATGCAAGGCAAGGCTTAGACTGAAACAGGGCGGTACAGTATTCAGGACAACTACTCCAAACCAAGAGAATGACCAGCAGTACAAAGAATGCCTCCATATATTTATGGGGAAGAGATCACAAAGTGTTGTATAGGAAGGCAGAGACATCGGGATATTTAAGCCTGTGGATGTGAAGTTACCGTGGTTGGGCTAAGGGAATGGGACAGCAGGGAAGAGCAGAGTTTACTCCTACAGTATGATCTAGTAGCTTCCTATTTAAACTAATTTTTCTTATTAACCTGATGCTTTGCTCTGTTACCATCACCCTACTGAAATTAAAGCATAGTATATGCTTTGAGAAGCCTGAAGAAAAGGCCCAATTATCCCTCCCTAGTTATAGTTGAGATCTCATAATCTAAGATCAAGTGACACTTTGGGGGAAATCAATTATATTTCATTCAGTGCAACCCTAGAAAAAGCCAAAGGCAGGTCACAGATATCATTTCCTACTGGCTTTTCAGGCCTAAATCCAAGAATCCAAAATATTTTGGGACTATACCAATCAACATCTACAGGAGAGGACAGGTGGCCAAGTTGATGTCTCTGGAAAGGAATTAGTCTGATTCTATTCTAGACTCTTGCTAACCCCAGACTTCTATATTATAGAATGTTATTATATTCTATTTATTATATTAAATATTAATCAAAATTTCATGTATTATCATATTGACATTATAATTATTATATTTTATTATATATGTTATATAATAGAATATATAGGAATATAATATACATATTATATTATATAACATATATTATATTCTATATATTATCTACATTATTTTCCTTCATGGACAGTCCACTCTGAGGATAGCTCACTAGGTTAACAACGCTGCAAAAATGTGCTAATATGGACACTAGTTATTCTGCATATGGCAGGTTTTGTCCAGGTCTCTATTTCAGCCTTTTGCCTTCATTACTTCCTCTCTTGGATTTCTATTCTCAATTTTTAGTTTGTGTTACATTTCCTCTCTGCAGAAACTCATATCCTTAAAATGATCTTTATTGCATAGAAAAAGTCAATTCTTTAACAAGGAGATGATGATGATAGTTATAATGATAGCTAACATTTTTTACAATGCATTAAAGTAGGTCAAAAACTTTTTATATATTATTTTGTTTGATCCTCAAAATACTCCTGTTAGATCACTACTATCTCCGTCCCATTTCACAAACAAGAAATTAAGTGACTTGCCCAAAATCACATGAACATGTGAATTCAAGTCTTCCTAACTGGTCCAAAAACTCTTTCTACTAAGATAATTCTTCCTCTCAGGGAAAGTACCATATAAAGAGTAATTCACTGTTGCTAGAATTAGGGGAAGAGAAGATGGGGAGAGGAAGTACCATTACATGGTCTATTATCCTTTAATACATGCTAGCAGCCAATAAAAATTGATTGACTATCAATTATATACTCAAAGCACAGAGGTCATGATTGTGAAAATTACATAGAATTACAGAATGTCAAAGCTAGAAGAGGATTTTAAAAATCATATAACAGCAACAACAACTTATTGAAATATTATTCATCCTATTCAATATAGTACTAGAAACTCTAGCCTCGACAATAAGAGCCGAGAAAGAGATTCAAGGAATTAGAGTAGGAAATGAGGAAATCAAATTATCACTTTTCTCAGATGACATGATGGTATACTTAGAGAACTCCAAAGACTCTGCTGAAAAGCTATTAGAAATAATTCAGAATTTTAGCAAAGTTGCAGGATACAAAATAAATCCACATAAATCCTCAGCATTTTTATACATTACCAACACAATCCAACAGCAAGAGATACAAAGAGAAATTCCATTCAAAATAATGGTCGATAGTATAAAATATTTGGGAATATATCTACCAAAGGAAAGTCAGGAATTATATGAGCAAAATTACAAAACACTTGCCACAAAAATAAAGTAAGATTTAAATAATTGGAAAGACATTCAGTGCTCTTAGATAGGCCAAGCAAATATAATTAAGATAACAATACTCCCTAAACTAATATATTTATTTAGTGCTATACCAATCAGACTCCCAAGAAACTATTTTAATGACCTAGAAAAAATAACAACAGAATTCATATGGAACAACAAAAGGTCGAGAATTTAAAGGGAAGTAATGAAAAAAAAATTAAGTGAAGGTGGTCTAGCTGTACCTGATCTAGATCTGTATTATAAAGCAACAGTCACCAAAACCATTTGGTATTGGCTAAGAAATAGACTAGTTGATCAGTGGCATAGGTTAGGTTCACAAGGCAAGATAGTGAATAAAAATAGCAATCTAGTGTTTGACAAACCCAAAGATCCCAAATTTTGGGATAAGAATTCATTATTTGACAAAAACTGCTGGGAAAACTGGAAATTAGTATGGCAGAAACTAGGCATGGACCCACATTTAACACCACATACTAAGATAAGATCAAAATGGGTCCAAGATTTAGGCAGAAAGAACAAAATCATAAATAAATTGGAGGAACATGGGATGTTTTACCTCTCAGACTTGTGGAGGAGGAAGGAGTTTATGTCCAAGGGAGAACTAGAGACCATTATTGATCACAAAATAGAAAATTTTGATTACACCAAATTAAAAAGTTTCTGCACAAACAAAACTAATGCAAACAAGATTAGAAAGGAAGTAACAAATTGGGAAAACATTTTTACAGTTAAAGATTCTGATAAAGGCCTCATCTCCAAAATATACAGAGAATTGACTTTAATTTATAAGAAATCAAGCCATTCTTCAATTGATAAATGGTCAAAGGATATGAACAGACAATTTTCAGATGATGAAATTAAAACTATTTCCACTCATATGAAAGAGTGTTCCAAATCACTATTGATCAGAGAAATGCAAATTAAGACAACTCTGAGATATCATTACACACCTGTCAGATTGGCTAAGATGACAGGAACAAATAACGATGAATGTTGGAAGGGCTGTGGGAAAACTGGAACACTGATCCATTGTTGGTGGAGTTGTGAAAGAATCCAACCATTCTGGAGAGCAACCTGGAATTATGCCCAAAAACTTATCAAAATGTGCATACCCTTTGACCCAGCAGTGCTACTACTGGGCTTCTATCCTAAGGAAATATTAAAGAAGGGAAAGGGACCTGTATGTGCCAAAATGTTTGTGGCAGCCCTTTTCATAGTGGCTGGAAGCTGGAAGATGAATGGATGTCCATCAATTGGAGAATGGTTGGGTAAATTATGGTACATGATTGTTATGGAATATTATTGTTCTGTAAGAAATGACCAACGGGAGGAATACAGAGAGGCTTGGAGAGACTTACATCAACTGATGCTGAGTGAAACGAGCAGAACTAGGGGATCATTATACACTTCAACAATAATACTGTACGAGGATGTATTCTGATGGAAGTGGATATCTTCAATATAGAGAAGAGATAATCCAATTCCAATTGATCAATGATGGACAGAATCAGCTACATCCAGAAAAGGAACACTGGGAAATGAGTGTAAACTGTGAGCATTGGTTTTTTTTGTTGTTTTTTTTTGTTTTGTTTCTCTTCCCAGATTATTTTTACCTTGTGAATACAATCCTTCCTTTGCAACAACAACAACAAAATTCAGTTCTGCACATATATATTGTACCTAGGATATACTATAAGATATTTAATATGTATGGGAATGCCTGCCATCCAGGGGAGGGAGTGGAAGGAAGGAGGGGAAAAACTCGGAACAGAAGGGAGTACAAGGGATAATGTTGTAAAAAAAAAAAAAAATTACCTATGCATATGTATTGCCAAAGAAAATGTTATAATTATAAAAATTAATAAAAAAAAGAAATATTATTCATCCTTTAAAGCCCATTCTAACTACAGTTGCCTTCATGAAGTCTTCCACATTTTCTTAATCAAATAAAATCTACTTTTCCAGCTAACTCTCACTTACTGTGTTCTAATTCTTTGGAACTGGTTTTAGAACCAATCTCAAATATTGAATTATTGTCCTTATTAGTAGGAAGTAAAGATTAAGAAAAGAAATATATTCTATGTGATTTGTACTATATTCATTTCTTCCCCTTAGGCCATAAGCATCTTGAAGGCAGGAACTAAATCTAATTCATCTTTGTATTTCCCAGACAATGAAGTAAGAACATGAATAAAATGATAACTACATATCAAAGTGAACAGGACCTCAGAGCCCAATTGCCTTATTGTACAAATGAAGAAACTGACCCAAGAGAGTTTTGAGTGACTTGCCCAGTAGTAAGCATCATAAATGGGATCTGAATTCAAGTGTTCTGGCTTCAGAGCCATATTTTTTCCACTGTACCACTTTGTGTAAATACCTTATCACCTCTGAATTTCCAGGTTACTACCCCAAACTCTAGTCTGCAAACAATTGTAATGTTGGTTTAGGGACAAGAAGGCAACAGCACTTAAAAGTAGTCACAACTTAAGTCTTCACTCCTCTCCCCATCACATATACTCTTCATGTGTGCTAAGGCAGGAAGCCCAGCCAAATCCCTTAAAATGCCCAAAGTATGTGTATGTTGGCTGCTGAACACAGATCCTGGGGTACATTATTGCTTGTGAAATGGCTTATTAGAAGGCAAAAGAAAAAAGCAGCATGGAACCTTTGAACACTCAAATAATATGTTTATAATCCAAAGAAAATCATTCCATTCCCCAGGCTTGTTATAAGTACTGACTAGAGAACTACAAAAATACTCATAGAAGTATTACTATAAATTTCACACTAATGTTTTCTCATGTGGTGCTTAATTTTTAAAACCCTAAAAGTTTTGTTCTTTTTTTTAAAAAAATGAAAGTTTTCTTCTTCCTTTGCTCTTTCCTCCTCCTATTGTCCCTCCAGAGGTTTCTTGGAACAGATGGGCAGTGATGGGATAAGCAGACAGGGCTCCATTGGACTATGGTTCTTACTGTAGTCCTAATGGAAGAATGGGAAGAATTAGTGAATGTTCACTTGAAGGTCACTACCCAGGTAGTCTTCTACCCATTCTATACAATTCCATTTAACCATCTGGCTTAAGAAGTAGAAAATGAAATTTCTCTTGCAAAGACAGAATATATTTTGAGGAATAGAGACCAAACCAGTCCAGAGGTGCAAAAGCCCCTGCCAAGAGCTAAGTATTATTCACAAGGAAATCTACAACAAATAAACTGTGTGCCATGGAGAAAATAATTCATGATAGGAAATTAGTCTGTTTAAGACATAGAAGAGGTAGGCGTAATATTTAGATGAAGCAAAAGGCTTTCATCTGGTCCTTTGAAGTAGGCAAATGTTTCTTGCCCCAAACTAAAGTGTAAACAGGACATTAGCAAAAGGGTATGTTATAAACATCTGGGTAATATGCTTCTAAAGGCTGGGACTCGATATCCAGAAATCAGCTGGCAAGAATTCCAAACCTATCACCAGTTAAAACACTTTTTTAAACACTAAGATGTCTGGTAGATACAGTGGTTTGGGTTACAGCAGTTCATTGTGGAAGTTTCAATATGTTTTATAAACTTATGTGTAGATATTGTTAAACTTAGTCAAACTTCAGTTGGAAGAAAACAAGAAAACTAAACCACATACCCCTTTCCCCCAAACACATACATACACCACACAAATTTTAAGAGAATAACATGAACTCTAAGATCAGAAATCAAGTGGGAACCATCATTTCCAAATTTTCTATTGAAATTTCATTTCTATGAGAAATTAATACCCTTGTCTTTTACAGAATAATAAAAAATCATTACATCATTTAGTCAATTCACCCCCCAACTATTTCATTCCCACATAGTCCAATAGCAATAAATGTGATCGTAGTTTTATTGTTTGCCTTGTGAAAATATTATAAATCCTAAGAGACCTCACTAGTTGATAATTTTTTCTACCCTAACCTGTTATAAAATTTCATTTCTGTTAATAAGAAAATCCTTCATGTAGATCCAGTCTTCAATTTTTATTTAGATAAAAGTGGCCCTAAAACATGTGACTTAATCCATAGAGTTTTTTTTTTAATTATTACACTTTTAAATTTTTCCATCACCAGATTAATACTGGAGATTGTCAATTTCTAGCTGACTAAAGAGAATAAACTTTGAACAAGTAATCTTACTCCTCTAGGTCACAATTTCCTATCTACAAAATGGCAGAATTTCTTGCCAAAATGCAGGCCAGAATGGAATCTCCCACACACTTCAGCAAAACTCTGAAGAAGAACATAAAGGAAGGAACAGCCATAAGAAAACAAATTTCTTGATCCAAAATGGGGAGGAAAAAGGTGGAAAAAGAAAAGAACTAGAATTAAAGGAGATATCTTGAATTCCATCCCTGACAACTAGAGAATGGCTAAACAATTTTTGATATAGGAATAAAAAATAGTATTGTGCCAAAAGAAATTATGAGGAGAAGAAATTTCAGAGAATCCTAGCTAGCATGAACTGATGCAGGGTGAAATGATCAGAAGGATCATCATCACAAAGAGAATAATATATAAAAAAAATTTAAAAATTAAAAAAAAAACTTTGAAAGACTTGAAAATTCTAATCAATTCAGTGTATAATCTTATCTTCAGGGGATCCTTGATAAGTCAATTACCCACTTTATGATACAGAGAAATGATAATGATAATACACTGAATATGGCTACCATAGTAGACTTGTTTTGCTTCATGGTGCTTATTGGTAACAAGATTTCTTTTCTTTTTTTTTTTTTCCTCTCTCTCTTGATTAGAAGGGGTTATCAGAAGAAATAGATTAGTATTATTGTTGTTGTTGTTGTTGTTTTTTAAGATAATCACTGAATCTTTAAAAAAAAATTATGGAGGAGAACTGAAGAAGTTTCAGAAAGAAATATAGATACCAGGTCTATTTCCAGAGATCATTAGGGACAAAGGAAAACACACACACACACAGTTTTAAAATATTTGTAAAAGTTTTCTTTGTGGTAGCAAAGAACTGGAAATTTGAGGTATTCCCGTCAATTGGAGAATGACAAATTGTGGTATAAGATTGTGGTGGAATACTACTGTGCTCTAAGAAATGATGAGCTTGATGATCTTAGAAAAGCATATATTGGGGAATGCTCATCAATTAGGGAAGGGCTCAATAAACTGTGGTGTGTGTTTGTGATTCAATATTATTGTTCTATGGGAAATGATGAGCAGGATGCTCTCAGAAAAAAAAAAAAGAAAAAAAACTGGAAAATCTCCCATGAACTCAAGCAAAGTGAAATGTACTGTATACAAAGTAATAGGAATGTACTGGAATGACCAGCTGTAAATGATTTTGCTATTCTCAATACTACAATTATCCATGACTACTCTGAAGGATTTATGATGAAAAAATCCAATCCATATCCTGAGAAGGAATGTTTATGTCTGAATACAGATCAAAGCATTCATTCTCATTCTTTCTCTCTCCCTCTCTCTCCCCCTCTCCCTCTTCCCTTCTCTCTGTCTTTCTTTCTGTCTCTCTGTCTCTGTCTCTCTTTGTCTCTCTCTCTGTCTCTCTCTGTCTCTGTCTTTCTGTCTTTCTCTCTCTCTCTTCTTGAGGGTTTTAATTTTCATTAAGGGGGGAGAACTCTTGTTTTCTTTCATGACTTTTATTGAAATGTTTCACATGCCTTCATATGTGATTTTTTAATTGTGGGTGGGGATAAGGGAAAGAACCTAGAACTCAAAGATTTTAAAAACATTTTTTTTTGTTTTGAATATAACTGGGAAAAATACTAAATAAATTAAATTGAATTCAATTGAAAAACATAGACTTGCCCAAAACAATGGAGATTGAGAGTGAGATGAGCAGAATCAAGAGAACCATGAATACAGTAACAGCAAAGAATACCTATGAACAATTAAGTCATTCTGCCTATTATAAATGCTCAACTTAACTGAAAAGAACTTGTGAAGAAACAAATTGTATCCAGAGAAAGAACTAATAAATAGAAAAAATATATATATATGTATATATATATATATATATACATACAGAATGATGTTACATACATATATACACAAATATATATTAGACTTAAATATGTATGTATGTATATATACATGCATATTTATACATGTATACATACATATTTAAGTCTAATAGTAATCTCTAGGAAAGGGGGAGAGGAAAAAAGGGGGAAGAAGTTACATGATAAATTATATATACATATATATTAAAGAGTAGTATTTGTACATAACAGATTTGCAGTTTCCTGTGCAATCTTTTTTTTCCTATTCTCTAATGTCAAGAATGTGCTTGTTTTATTTCTTAAGTTCAGAATAAAAGTTCTTTTAAAGTGGGAAAGTTTTGAAAGTGATAAGTAGAATTTATGATATATATATACATATATGTATATGTATATATATATATATATATATATATATATATATATATATATATATATATATATATATATATATATATATATATATTAAAGCAAGTGGTATGAAATCAAAATTCATGGCTTCATAGAGAATCTAAATCATGTATGAATATGACATTTTAGAGCTGAGGACAAAAATCAGAAACTTTTTCTTAAAAAACAAAATGAGGGAATTGGAGGTCTCTTCCAGTTCTAGGGCTATGATCCAATATAGAATCTCAAAGACCATGTGGCATGTTACATTAGGATAGAGCCTTGATCAAGGGCATGAGAAAAGATCTTTGGTAAGCCTTTTCTTACCCCAAGGATTGGATAATTATTTCATTGTCCATCATTACTGGGGGGAAAACAAACAAACATTGCATTCACTTAGGGAAAATGTAATCTTTTCTGGTAATTTTGGAGTCAGCAGATAGGCTTTCCTACTTATGCAATCTCAAGCATTTGCAAGAAGTTCTCCAGACCTTTAATCTCCTCTGTGTCATGAGAAGATGACATAATCTCAAAAGTCCCTTCCTGATCAGAGGCAATGGTCCTCCCTCAGCTGGAATTATTCTCAGATCTCTGGATTCACTTAAAATCATTATTATATGAAATAAGAAGCAACAGGCATAATGGGTAGAGGGCCAGTCTCAGAGTCAAGATGACCCAGATTCATGCCCTGCCTCTGACACATATTGGTTTTGTGAACCCAGACAAATTACTCATTCTTTTTCAATGTACCGCAAAAGACTATCCAATTCAAGTTGCAGAACACTACCCAGGCAATTTTTATCCCTACTCTCCTATTTCTCTGAGAAGACTGATAACAAAGTAGATGTTTCACCTCTTTGAAGAGGTGCTTCATGAAACATATATTTTCCATTCATGATCAGTATAACTATATTTATTCATTCCTTACTAGGGAGGGTATTCTATTTGGGAAGGATAGAGGAAGAGTTGAAAGATAGAGATAATGATGAGAAAAAAAATATGGTAATGACATAATTAAAAATACACAAAAGAAAGCAAAAGGAAGTTCAAAAGCAAGCACAGATAAGCAGTGAAGTGTTAATATACATGCTAAAAAAAAAAAAAAAACTATACCTAACAGAATTTTACATGTTCATGTCCAGTGCTCTTTTCTATTATTTATATATTGAAATGCTTGTGTTTTCTACTGATTTTTGTTAAGTTCATAATAAAAAAGAAAAATTGTTTGTATGGAATAAAGTCATTTCACCTTGTGTTCCTCATCTATAAAATGATTTGGAGAAAGAAATGACAAATCTTGACCAAAAATGAAGGGAAGGGGCCCAAGAAAAGTCAGACACAACTGACAAATGATTTTTATTTGAAGTCAAAAGACCTGGGTTGTAATTCTGGTTCTAGTTTTTACTACTGTGATCTAAAGCAAGTAAACATTCTAGAACACAACATAATAATGATAATAACTAATATTTACATAGTACTTTATAGTTTGCAAAGCCCCTCATATCCTTTCATAAAATCCATTTACCCTCATGACATTCGCAGCAACCCTAGGAAGTCAATGTTATCATTATCCCCATCTTATTGATGAGAAACTGAGGCAGGATAAATTTAAATGATTTGCCAGGGCCATACAACTGGTCAGTGTCAAAGCAGTCAGGTTTTGAACTCAGACTTTCATCACTTTATCCCTTCCAACTTAAAGTCCATGCTCCTATGATCCCAGAATGTCTATGGTCCCTTCCAGATCTACTCTTACAATTTTATTGACTTGTTCTTTCCATAGACAGTTTCATTCCAGTGTAAACAGATGAAAAGGCATGTGTGTCTATATCAGGGGAAGTCAGCCTGTGGGACATTGGAGGAAACTGCTTTTACAACTCAACTTTATCACCTCCCATTGACCAACACAATCCTTGTCAAAATTTCAAAGGAGATGGTTATTTTCTGTTCTTTTAACTTGCTTTCTATGCTCAGACTCTGAACATGTCCCACTTTCTAATGATCCTTCCCCTAGTTTTTCCAAGAGTTCAGTGTCTCCATGCATGCATGCTCCAAATCACCTTTCCCCTTTGCATCCTTCCAACTCCCTTAATGCTAAGGGTTAGAGAAACAAGTTGATTAAACTACAAGAAATCCCCAGAATCCATGGATTTGTAGTTGCATCATCTTCAAATATACAAGGTACAAGCAAATTCCCATAAAACAGAGCTGCCCTTTTGTAAGCTCCTGATAATAGCTGCATTTGGATCAGTTCTAAATACTGAAATATTCCACTCCTTGTTGGTCTTTTTTAAAAATACCACACAAAAACCATAACATGTTTTTCATTCTGATAATTCAATTTGCTTCTCATCTAGCTTCCACCTCTAGCATTTTCTAGGTTTTTATCCCTCAGTCCTAATCCTCCCCCCCAAAAAAAAAACAAAACAAAACAAAACAAAACAACAAACACTTTATTGATGAGTTTTTATGTATTGGCTGGTTTTATTGGGAGTTTGGAGGACATCATGTATCATACTTGTCATTGTAAACTACATAGAGTGCCATGAAAATGTGAGCCATTTTGGCTTCTAAAGAACCCTAAAATCAAATCACTCAGCTTTCGTCATTGAAAGATATGGCACCAGAAAGGGAGGTAAGAAAAAGGAAAATAAGAAGCAAATATAGGGAGAGGCTAAGATTTGCTCAGAAGGTCCCTTTGAAGAATTTTATGGAACTTCTCTGGCTTAGAAGACTAACATTCAAATCTTTTGAACTTTAGATAAGTCACTGATGAGTATATTAGAATCAGTGACTTCTAAGGCCCTAAATCTATGATCATGTGACCTTAATAGCTAAAATTCCTTGTTTCTCCAACAAAGGATGGTCTGATTTCCCTTCTAAGTTTAGATTTTTTTCACTTCAAATTTAGTTCAAGACTGTCAGGATTAAATTGTTAACTGTTTTGAGATCTGGCTTTGACCCTGATCTAGCTTTCTGTTTACTGACTTGAATAAAGTTGCCCTCAATAGAGAATCCACTTTCCCCCCAACTACAATGTCAATCCAACCCACCCCCTCCCCACATATTGAAATCATGCTTTCCCTGCTTATTGAGACCAGACAAATTCTGGCAGTCATGAGTTTCCAATCTCCCTCACATCCGAGGTAACTTTTCCTTCTGAGCAGACCCCAGAAATACCCCTATTCATCTCACAGACTGCTGCTAAATTAATCTTTCTAATACATAAGCATAATCACATCACTGGGTTGCTGGAAAACTTTTAATGACTTTTCCTCTAAATTCTTCCTGCACTAGATACTTTGCCTTTTCAGAGACAAATGGATTTAAATGGAAGTCACCTGAGTGTGGTATATAAACATTCCAATTAGAAGATATAAAGATACTTAATTCCATGAGCTTCTGCCCACTTTGTACTCCTATCACAAGTAACTTACTGCCTAACCTCCTGCTCCTCTTCTTCCTGAGATACAGAAGCACCACTTACCTGAACACTTAATCCTGTCATCTCTCTTACCTAGTTTCCACATTTATAATTCTTCATGTCATTCTCTTTTAAGACCCAAATCAAGAACTACTTCCATAAAGCCATTCCCGATTCCCCAATAGCAGTAATAACCTTGCTCCCCAGTCTCTCAAAACTCTAACTTCACTTCATACTCTTTTCTTTAAAGCTTTTTATGTTCAAAACATATACATGAAAAAAAAGCATAAGCATGGATAATTTTTCAACACTGACCCTTGCATAGCCTTGTATTTCAGATTTCCCCCTCTTTTCGCCTACCCTTTCCTCTAGATGGCAAGTAACCCAATACATGTTATACATGTTAGAATATATGTTAAATCCAATATGTGTAAATATATTTACACAATTCTCTTGTTGCACAAAAAAATCAGATCAAAAAGGAAAGAAAATGAGTAAGAAAACAAAATGTAAGTGAACGACATCAAAAAGTTATCCACATTCACTACTCACAGTCCTCTCTCTGGGTGTAGATGCTCTCTTCATCACAAGATGATTAGAACTGACATCAATCATCTCATGATTGATGAAATGAGCCAGGAACATCAGCATTGATCATTGCATAATATTGTGTTGCCATGTACAATGTTCTCTTGGTTCTACTCATTTCACTTAGCATCAATTGATATGTTTCTCCCAGGCCTCTCTAAAATCATGCTGCTAATCATTTCTTATAGAACAATAATACTCCATAACATTCATATACTGTAACTTATTCAGCCATTCTCCAATTGATGGGCATCCATTCATTTTCCAGTTTCTTGCCAATACAAAAAGGGCTGCCACAAACATTTTGGCATATGTAGGTCTCTTTCCTTCCTTTAAGATTTCTTTGTATATAAGCCCAGTAGCAATCCAGATTGCTGGATCAAAGGATATGCAGTTTGATAACTTTTTGAGCATAGTTCCAAATTGCTCTTCAGAATGGCTGTATCCATTCACAGATCCACCAACAATGTATTAGTGTCCCAGTTTTCCCACATCCCCTCAAACATTCATCATTATCTTTTCTGGTCATCTTAGCCAATGTCAGAGTTGTCTCAATTTTTATTTCTCTGATCAATAGTTCTTTGGAGCATCTTTTCATATGATTAGAAATGGTTTTAATTTATTCATTTGAAAATTGTTCATATCCTTTGACCATTTATCATTTGAAGAATGGCTTGATTTCTTATAGAGTCAATTTTCTATACATTTTAGAAATGAGACCTTTATCAGAACCCTTAAATGTAAAAATGTTTTCCCAATTTATTGCTTCCCTTCTAATCTTGTCTGCATTAGTTTTGTTAGTACAAAAACTTTTTTTAATTTAATATGATCAACACTATCTATTTGATGCTCAATTATGAGTCCAGTTCTTCTTGGTACACAAATTCCTTTCTTCTCCACAGATCTGAGAGGTAAACTATCCTATGTTCTTGTAGTTTGCTTATAATATCACACTTTATGTCTAAATCATGAATATATTTCAACCTTGCCTTAGTATGTGGTATTAGGTGTGGGTCAATACCTAGTTTCTTCTATACTACTTTCCAATTTTACCAGCAGTTTTTGTCAAATAGTAAGTTCTTATTCCAAAAGCTGGGATCTTTAGGTTTGTCAAATACAAGGTTGCTATAGTCATTGAGTATTTTGTTCTATGACCCTAACCAATTCTACCAATTGACTACTCTATTTCTTAGCCAGTACCAAATGGTATTGATGATACTGCTTTATAATAAAGTTTTAAGTCTGGCACAGCTAGGCCACCTTCTTTGGAATTTTTTTTCATTAACTCCCTTTAAATTCTTGACCTTTTGTTCTTCCAGATGAACTTTGTTATTATTTTTTTAGGTCTGTACAATAATTTTGGGAGGGTTTGATTGGTATGACACTAAATAAGTAGATTAATTTAGGTAGTATTGTCATTTTTATTATATTCGCTTGGCCTACCAAGAGCACTTGATATTTTTACAATTGATTAGATCTGATTTTATTTATGTCGAAAGTGTATTGTATTTGTGTTCATATAATTCCTGACTTTCCCTTGACAGATAGATTCAATCAAGTTATTTTGAATGTAATTTCTTTTCATATCTCTTGCTGCTGAATATAAAAAATAAAATGATAAATCAGATATAAATGTAAATATGCTCATGATTTATGTGAATTTATTTTTATTTTTTTTACTTTGCTAAAGTTGTGAAATGTTTCTAGTAGTTTTTTAATTGATTCTCTAGAGTTTTCTAAGTATACCAACATATCATTTGCAAAGAGTGATAATTTAGTTTCCTCATTACCTATTCTAAATATTTTAATCTCTTTTTTCTTCTCTTATTGCCAAAGATATCACTTCTAATACAATATTGAATAGTAATGGTGATGTGGACAGTATTGTTTCACTCCTGATCTTTTTGGGAATGGTTCTAGTTTATTCCCATTACATATGATGCTTGCTGATGGTTTTAAATAGATCCTACTGATCATTTTAGGGAAAACTCCATTTATTCCCAAACTCTATAATGTTTTTAATAGGAATGTGTGTTGGATTTTATCAAATGCTTTTCCTGTATCTATTGAGATAATCATATGATTTTTTGTTAGTTTGGTTATTGATATAGTCAATTATGCTAATAGTTTTCCTAATATTAAAGCAGGCCTGCAATCCTTGTATATCCTACTTTGGTCATAATGTATTATCCTGGGGATGACTTTCTGTAATCTTTTTGCTAATATTTTATTTAAGATTTTTGCATCAATATTCATTAGGGAAATTGGTTTGTAATGTTCTTTCTTTGTTTTCACCCCATTTGGTTTGGCTATCAGCACCATTTCTGTGTCATAAAAATAAATTGGTAGGGCTCCTTTCCCTATTTTTTCAAATTTTTCAAAATATCTAGTTTATATAGTATTGAAATAAATTGTTTAAATGTTTGGTAGAATTCATATGTAAATCCAACTGGCTCTGGAGATTTTTTTCTTAGAGAGTTGATTACTACCTTGTTCTGTTTCTTTTTCTAAAATGGGATTATTTAAATAATTTATTTCCTCTTCTGTTAATCTGGGCAATTTATATTTTTGTAGATATTTCTCCATTTCACTTAGATTATCAAATTTATTGGCATATAGTTGGGCAAAATAACTCCTAATTATTGCTCTAATTTCCTCTTAATTGGTGGAAAGTTCTCCCTTTTCATTTTTGAGAGTAACAATTTGATTTTCTTCTTTCCTTTTTCTAAGCAAATTAACTAAAGGTTTATCTATTTTGTTGGTTTTTTCATAAAACCTACTCTTAGTTTTATTGATTACTTCAATATTTTTATTATTTTCAATTTTATTAATCTCCCTTTTTATTTTCAGAATTTCAAATTTGGTATTTGAGGGTTTTTAATTTGTTCTTTTTCTAGCTTTTTTAGTTGTAAGCCCAATTCAATGACCTTCTCTTTTACTATTTCATGCAAGTAAGCAACTAGAGATATAAAATTTTCCTTAATAACCACCCTTGGCTGCATCCCACAAATTTTGGTTTATAGTCTCATTATTGTCATTTTCTTAGATGAAGTTATTGATTGTTTCTATGATTTGTTGTTTCACCCATTCATTCTTTAGGATTAGATTATTTAATGTCCAATTAATTTTTGGTCTATTTTCTCTTGGCCTTTTATTCCATGTGATTTTTACTGTCTGAAAAAAAATGCATTTACTATTTCTGCCTTTCTGCATTTGATTTTGAGATTTTTATGCCCTAATATATGGTCAATTTTTTAAAATAGTTTTTATTTACCAGATATTTGCATGGGTAATTTTACAGCATTGACAATTGCCAAACCATTTGTTCCAATTTTTCTCCTTCTTCACCCCCGGCCCCCATGGTCGATGGTCAATTGTTATATAAGTTCCATGAACCACTGAGAAAAAAAAAAAGTAAACTCCTTTCTGTCTCCATTCAATTTTCTCCAAAGATCTATGATACCTAACTTTTCTAACATACTGTTTAACTTCTTTCTTATTTATTTTGTGGTTCAATTTATTTAGTTCTGAGAAAACCAGGTGGAGATCCCCCACTTGTAGAGTTTTGCTATTTACTCTTGCATCTTTCTTAACTTCTCCTTTAGGAATTTGGAAGCCATACCACTTATTGCACATATACTTAGTATTGATATAGTTTCCTTTCTTATTTCTTTTAATTAGCTCTATCTTTGCTTTTACTTGATCTGAGTTCAGGATTGCTACCCCTCCTTTTTTAACTTTACCTTAAGCATAATAGATTCTGCTCCAGCCCTTTACCTTCACTCTGTATGTGTCACTATGCTTTAAATGTGTTTCTTGTAAGCAACATATGGTAGGATTCTGGCTTTTAATCCAGTCTGCTATCAGCTTTTGTTTTTTGGAAGAGTTCATCCCATTCACATTCACAGTTAAAATAAATAATTCTATATTTCCTGCCATTGTATTTACCCTGTTATGCTTTTCTCTTTCTTTTCCCCCTTCTCTTCTCCCCAGTATTTTGTTTCTGATCACCACTTCTCTCAAACAGATCTACCCCTTTAGAGCCCCTCTCCCTTTTTTACACCTTTTCCCTACTACTTCTGTTTCCTCTTCTATTAGCCTTCCCCTTTCTTTTCCCCTTTCCTCTCCCACTTTCCTATAATATGAGACAAGATTCTCTTTGAAACCAACTCTGATGGGAGTAAGACTCACACAATGTTCACCCTTTCCTTTCTTTCCTTCAATTATAGTAGGTCTTCTTAGCCTCTTCATGTGATGTAGTTTCTCTTATTTTTACCTCCTTTCCCCTCTTTTTCCAGTACAATCCCCTTTCCATCTCTAGTTTATCATATTATCATAATAAAATCAAATTATACCCAAACTCTGTAAGTATACCCATAATAGAAATATAGTTCTCAAGAGTTCTTTCCTTTGTACTTTTTTATGCTTTTCTTGAGTTCTATGTTTGGAGGTCAAATTTTTTTGTTCAGTTCTGATCTTTTCATCAGAAATAAGTGAAATTCATCTATATCACTGAATGTCCATCTTCTTCTGAAAAATAATGTGGATTTTAGCTTGATAGCTTATTCTTAGTTATAATCCAAATCTTTTCCTTTCTGAATATCAGATTCCAGGTCCTTTTATCTTTGAGGTGGAAGCTGCTAGGTCCTGGGTAATCCTGATTGTGGCTCCTTGATATTTAAAGTGTTTCTTTTCAGCTGTTTGCAATATCTTTTCCTTGGTTTGATACTTCTGAAATTTAGCCATGATATTCCTTGGAGTTTTAATTTTGGGGTCTCTTTCAGGAGGTGATCAGTGAATTCTTTCAATGGCAATTTTACCTTCTGATATAAGACATCAGAGCAGTTTTCCTTTATGATTTCCTGTAAGATATTGTATAGGTTCTTTTTTTTTTTTTTTTTTCCAATCATGGCTTTCAAGAAGTCCAATAATCCTTAGATTATCTCTCCTAAATCTATTTTTTCAGGTCAGTTATTTTTCCTAGGAGGTATTTCATATTTTCTTTTCTTTTTCATATTTTAAAATTTTGTTTGACTGATTCTTGAAGTCTTATTGAGTCATTCACTTCCATTTGTTCAATTCTAATTTTTAGTATATTATTTTCTTCAGTTACCTTTTTTAGTTCCTTTTGTATTTGGCCAATTGTAATATTTTGTTCATTTCATTTTTTCCATATCTATTTTGTAAGAAGTTATATGCTTTTTCCATTTCATCAAATCTATTTTGTAGGGGGTTATATGCTTTTTTCATCCCTTCTTGCAAAGATCTCATTTGCTTCCCCCATTTTCCTTCTAACTTTCTTTTAAGATCTTTTATGAGATCTTCCAAGAAAGCCTTGTGAAATGGGGATCAGCTCATATCTCCCTTTGGGGCTTCATCTGGAATTAATTTTCCTCTAGGAACCTCAGGATTTGAGGTCTGTTCTTCTCTCTCTCTCCATAAAAGGTATCTATGGTGAGAGTTCTTGGGTTTTTTTGCTCATTTTTAAAGGTTTGATAATTGCTCTTAATAAAGGAGTGACAGCTGCTTTAGTTTGCCCTGGGGGCAGTGCTGCTGTTTGATTTCTGGTGCTAGAATTGGCAACTGACAACATAAATCAAATAAGACCAAAAAACATGTTTAAAAAAAAAAATAGCACCAAGGTTTTGAGCATAGGTGACTGGGTGAAAAGCATAATCACTGAAGAAAAATGTGACATTTAAAGGAAAAAAGTTTAAAAAGAAAGACAATAAACTTTAATATATTGTTATATGTTATTGTGACATTAAGTTGGAAGTTTGTTCAGACAGTGAGACATCTTGGGTAAATGTCTCAAAGGCAATTGGAGGTGATGAGACTGGATTTTAAAAGACAGTTTCTCACAGTACTTGGCACAAGGTCGGTGCTTAATAAATACTGGAATTTATTGAATGTTTTCTATTGTCTAACAAATAAAAATCAACATGTAAGAGAGTCTTTAAAATTTGCAGACCTTGTGTGTATATTATCATCTTATTCCCACAACAAGGTGGATATTGTAGTTATTAAGATACTCATTTTACAAATGAAAAATCTGAGGCTTGGAGCAGTACAATGACTTCCTGAGGCTTATAAAGCTAGCAAGTGTTTGGGGTGGGATTAAACCAAGGTATTTCTAACTCCAAGTTCAGTCTACTATTCCATGCTATCTCTTCAAATAAAAGAAGTCCTAACCTGGAATTCAAGGTATCAAAGACCAATGTACTTGATGCTGAGGTAATGAAATGTTTCTAGTTAGACTATTCAAGGAACCAACACTAAGTCCATTTTGGGATTGGGCTAACATGTTACAATGAATTTCTGATATAATTATAAATATTTCATTTCTCATTTTTCCAAAACATGCGCATTTCTCATCTATTATTCTCATCAATTTTTCCAAAATATGGATAGAGCAAATAAATTGGGAGCATCAAGAGATCTCTACTTGCACCAGTGAAAGTACAGAAAAAAACTTACACTTCTATGAGCCCAGCCTTAAGAGTAAAACAAATACATACATATGCAGGAATTAAGGAGGGGGGAATCCCCATATTGCTGTGCTTACACTGCTAAATCTCAGATAAGATTCCAAACACCATTCCTAAGTAGCACCAAAACAATATTTTCTTATATTCTGTTTCATCAAAATATATACAGCAATATTAAAACAATCTCCTTTAATACTTTTACAAAGAAGAAACATTAGATGCTAGGAAATTCTTGGTGGCCATTGCCATGAATATTCTCATCAAATCCAGTCATCTTTACCTTAAAACAGCCAGCCAGAAAGAGTCTGTCCAATGAAGAATCATCTATCCAGGGAATTGATAACGTGGCATAATGGATAGAAATATTAGATCAAAATATCTTAGGTTAAAATACTCCTCAGATATTCATCAGCTCTGTGACCTAGTCAAGTCACTTAAACTATCCACGTCTAATCTCCCTTACCTAAAAATATAGAGATAATAATAGCATCTACCTCCCATGGATGTTTCAGTCAAATGAGAAAATGTCTTCAAAATGCTATAGAAACTTTAAATGTTATGTAAAAATGCATTGCTATTAATAATAATAGCAGTACTAATAATCCATTAGTATTATACTGGACTAATAATCTCTTTCCTAAGCTTTCTTTGCTAGTAAACAATTGAAGCTACTGTACCGCCCTCTGATCTCCAAAAAAAAAAAAAAAAAGAAAAAAAAAAAAAAAGGCTAACAAACATCTAACCAGTTACTGGAAATTTGGCAACAACCTTATTAGCTAAGATCAAAGCTATCACAGAAACACTAAACAAATTCGAGTTTGTTTTGCTTTGTTTTAATTAACCAAACATACAAAATACTCTTTAGTTCTCTTCCTTGGAGCAATGTGGAAATCCCCTTTCCTCTATCCCAATTCATTCACTCTCACACTCTAAAAAACTATCCCAAATTGTTGTATCTTGAAATAAGAAGACAATTGTTCTCTTTCTTAAGACTTGAGTCAGATCTAGATAAAAAGCAGGGACCTCCTTTTATTCAAAAAGCAAACTAGAGCAGACTACTTGGAAAAAAAACCAGGAAGATACTCAGTGAGATATCATGCAACTCTATCATTCTCGAGAATTTCTGAGAGAGCAGATAATGCCAAGGACATGAAAGAATGCCACAAAATTTACCTCATAAAATGAAAAAAAAAAAAAAAAATAGTCACTGTAATTTCTTACAAGCATCCCTACCCCAGTGTTCAAGATTTCTTCCTTTAGGTTTGATACTGCAATATCTCCAAAAGAGAATAGACTAGAATATGTATGTGTATGTATACAAACACATACATATTCATTTATTTAAGTTTTGTAGTATAATCTTTTTATGTTATGGTTCCCTTTGGTAATCTGGTGAAGCCTATAGGATCATTTCCCCAAATAATCTTTTGAAATGCAAAAGATAAGATAGTATAACATAGAAAATGTTTAAATATAGCTATTAGAATTTTTTTAAGTTCATGAATCTTAGATTAAGACTTCTTCATATTTCCCACTCATATAACAAATTTATTATATAACAAATTAATATTCTAATATTCATGGATTTGGAGATGTTTCTTCTTCCTTTTTCTTTCATCCAACTAACCTTTATAGAATCAAAGAATTTAAGGTTGGCAAAAAACCTCAGAATTGAGGCCATAGAAGATAGACTGAATAATTAGTTGGGTCCAGTCTCCTATAACAATGCAAAAATAGTTACAACAACAAAAAAAGCAACTAATATCTCAGCAAATAATTGGTGCAATGGATGGAGCTCCAGGCTTACAGCAAAGGAGACTTATCATTCCTACTTCAAATCTGGCCTCAGATTAGCTATGTGAGTCTCGGTTTCCTCATCTACAGAATGAACTGGAAAAGAAAATGACAAACAACTTCAGTATCTTTGCCAAGAAAACTCCACATGGAACCAAGAGTCAGACCAGTTCAGTCAGACTGAAATGACTGAACAACAACTAAATAAAACAAACACAAAATCCATAAGTCTTCATAATGAATGTGATATATGTGTATATATATATGGGTATGTGTGAGAATATGCACATGAGATTAACATGTATGTATACAAAATATAATGAAAGAATGTTATGGGTTAAAAAAAGGTAAAGAACAAATAAAAGAAGAGAAATCAGATAATTAGACCTGGAAGTATTGCAAAAATGCTTCAGATTGGATTATAACTTTACTGAGAAAAATTATGGGAGATGTAGTATCTTTAGAATTAAGATAAAATTAAAGTAACTAGGGAATTTGAGTTTAGAAAATTGACTGAAAATTATTGACAAAAAAACTAGATTTTATAGAGAATAAAAAGATTTTATAAAAAATACAATGGTATTAATGGAAAAAAAGCAGCAGAGAAGACTGAATAAATTATTAAGCAATTCAATAACAATTAGAGAAAGCTACAAGTAAAAAGTAAAAGGATTAGAATATAGAGTTCTAGAAAAAATGGAAAATTGCTTCTTTTCCAAAATATGAAAAAAATAGAATAAAATTTCTATAAGAAAAAGTTCTTGTAGATATTAGAAACAGAAGATAAGTTTGACCAAATATATGACAAAAAGAAATATACCATTTCAAAGATGAAGACATGAAATCAAGTGGTACAGAAACAAAGAATTTTGCAAGTAAACAATAAGAAGCAAGTCACATTAAAAGGCATAGAGTTTCTCAAACTGAATAAGAAATTATAGGGAAGAAGTTGAGTATAATATATTGAAAAGTAGGATAAATTGACCTGCAGTTTAAAATTATTTATATAGAAATATTGAGCATATAATTTTATATGAAAATATTATTTTAAAATTAACCTAACACTTTCCAAACATTCTTGGTTGTAGACTAGACTTCAATTATGCCTTTGATATACAAATAAGGCCATGAAACAAAGAGACAAAATAATGAATAAGTAGTGATTCAAATCATTTATGTTCTGCAGGGAAGAAAAAAGCATACTATCTCTTTGCAGTTTAGATTTTCAAGAATTTTCAAACAGCCAGTAGCTCCACAGGAAAAGCTCAAAAGGAAGCCGACCTTGAAAATTGGGGAGGTATTAAAAAAAATTATTTTAAAAGGTGATTTTACATTAGTAAGAGCAATAAAGATAAAGTGTAAGTTAATTAAGATGTAGGAGGCATAAATTATGTAATTCCTAAAATATTATTTTCTAAAAATGAGGGAAAAGGAAAGGGGGGCAGCTAGTTGGTGCAGTGGATAGAGCATCAGTCTTGAAGTCAGGAGAACCTGAGTTCAAAAATGGCCTCAGACACCTATCACTTCCTAGCTATGTGACCCTGTACAAATCGCTTAATCCCAATTTCCTCAGGGAAAAAAAAAAGAAAATGAGGGGAAGATTTGAAAAGCTAACTTCAAAGAACTAATATAGGATGGGATGTGTGTGTGTGTGTGTGTGTGTATGTGTGTGTGTGTGTGTGTATGTGTGTGTGTGTGTGTGTGTGTGTGTGTGTGTGTGTGTGTGTGTGTGTGCAATGAAATAAGGGGAATGATATCCAGCACATATTTTTCTAAAAAATACAATGTGTCAAATTTAACAATGATCCTAGATATAAATAGATTAAATCAATCATAAGCAAGAAAAGGATATCAAAATGGACTATTCACAAAATGGCTCCATAATATATGTAAAAATCCCTAAAACAAAAGAACACACATATTCAAAGTGAGAGTCTACATAATATTTATAGTTTTTCTGCTAATACCAAAAAAATTGAGACCATAATTTCAAAGTAGAAGTCAACACAAAGAGATAACAGGCAAAAGAAACAGAAATAAACAGATTAACTACACTATTATTACAGAGTACCAATAGTAAATATATAAAGAATGATATCCTAGTAAATGCATGACTTATGTTAAAGTGAAAAAATATATGAATGGAATAAACTATGTTGTCTTTAAGTTATTTATACACCTGATATAAGGCCACCTTCTTTGTTCTTTATCTGTAACTGTAATTTGCCCAGGTAGGTTTAGGGAAGTACGTTTCCCAAATCTAAAATTTTCTTTTTATTCTTATTCCAACTACTCCAGGGAAAATTATATTTAGCCCCACTCTAGAGTTTCTACAAAAGTGAGGGGAATAAAATAGTTACTCAACATAGCATATAGTTTGGCTATATGACAGGACATTTTATTCCCACATGAAAGGCAAAGATACATGTAACCAAATCACAACAGGATTAGCAGAACAATTTCAAAAGGAATCATAAATTCAACTTCAAGGCAGGTTGTAATCTACTGGGAATCTGATAACAAATCTCATTAAGACATAATGCCATTGCCAATTAGCCACTTCACATTTCACTGTACTATTCACAGTCTAATCAAACCCCGATCATGATCTTTTCTGGTAGCCCCACTCTCTCTTATGCCAATTCTTCTCTTGGCAACAACTTGTTTCTACTCTTAGGAACAACCACAAGTGATTGAGTCTGACTTAAACTTATAAACTTCCCTTGTAGGTAGATCGCTAAGTTACAACAATAGAAATAATCCTGTTCAATTAATTTCTGATAATTTATTAATAGGTGTGGCAACAGATATATACCCACTATCCACATCAAGGACAACGAGGTAGTAAAGTAGATAGAGCACCTACCTTGGAGTTAGGAGGATCTGAGTTCAAACCCAGCCTCAAACACTTATAGCTATGTGGTGTTGGGCAAGTCACTTACCATGCTTGCTTCAGTTTCATCATGTATAAGGTAAACTGTTTAATAGCAAACCATTCCATTATCTTTGCTAAGAAAACCTCAAATTGGGTCAAGAAGTGTCAAACATGAATGAAAAGATTCAAATAACAGTCCACATCAAAGATAGATTCTCTGTGAATAAAGGTCCTTTATACGCTCCTGTTTGCAAATGACACTGTGCAGATCAGATCAAATCATAAAATACTGTTGAGTTTCCCAGAGAGAATTTATAAGCAAAGGAGTTTTTATTCACCAGAAAAGGTCTGACTTTTCAATATTAACAGTGTGGCTAACAGACAAGATGTCGAGAACTATTGTCCATAAAGGCATTCTGATGAGCTGTTATCACCCAAAGGGTAAGTGAGAGACTTACAGCAGACTTGTGAAGACTGTAACACATAATGTATAAAGGATAAACAGAATTAAAAATACCACTAAGGAATTGTGTGACAGCTAGAGAAGACACGTTGTTCATGCATGATGACAGATGGGCAGTCAGAGTGCTTTACAAATACTCATATAGGACTGAAAGAAAGGGAAAAAGAGTTCCAGAACATTGAGTGGTTCTTATGATTATAGAGAATAGGAGAATATGTAATCACACAATAAATGTTTTCTTTTAATAATATTGATGATTAGCATATATGTAATACTTTGAAAATTTATACAGGAAGGTAAGCAAAGATGGGTAACAATTGGTATCCCTGAAAGAAACCCTTGAATCAATAAGCTCAAAATTCCATTTAATCAAGAGATGGCTCCCTAAGATGGGAAGAAAGGGGGAAAAAGGAATACACTAGGAAGTAAAAATGATGTTAAAACAAAAGATATTGATAAAAAATTTTTCTAAAAATTGTATTTTTTTCTTATTATAACTAGATTTATTATGCCCAAATACACAAGGAACTGACAACTTCACAAGAATTAAAACTGTTCTATGAATCTAACAGATAATTGGACATAGGATATAAACATGAAATTCTGAAAAAAACAGAACCATAACCTATCAACTACTTGAGAAATTGCTAAAGTTTACAAATAGTAAAGACAAATTAAAATATTTCCAAAAAACTACACAGCAATCAACAAACTAACAAAGGTTGTAAACGATGATGAAATTCCTTGTTGGAGTGTGGGAACTGGGCAGGCAATTGTATGGTGGATTTTTGAAAAGGTTTCCCTGTTTTGAAATTATATAATAGAATAGTCAAAATGTGCATGCCTTTTGACTCAACAATCTCTGTTTAGGTTTATGCCTTAAGGAGATTAATGCCAGGCAGAAAAGAACCTTCTGAATAAAAAAAAAGTATTCATAGCAGCACTATTTGTAAAAGAAAAAAAAATGCTGGAAACAATGCCCAATGGCAAGGGAGCAAGTGAATATATTATCTTTAAATATATTACACTATATAGAATCACAAGAAAGAATCTACATAAACATGGAAGTATGTATACAAAATGATACAGAATGAAAAAAAATAATAAAACTAAGACTACAATATCCTAGTTAGCTTCATATCTGAGGCCAAATTTTAAACTCAGGTATCTCTGACTCCAGGTCTAACATTCCACTTTTACCACCTTGCTGCCTTTCACAACTTTCCTGTCATTCATTAAAAATCATCATCAAACTAAAATTCAAATAAAGAAGTCTTCTCTCTTTTCCATAAAATAGTTTTCAATTATGGGAAGATAACATATTCTCTGTATTTTCTTTTCCCCAGACAAAACACCCCCAATTTCTTCCATCTATCTTTAAAGGTCATGATAGCCAGCCTACCTTTTTGCTGGTAGAGTATCTCAGGAACTGAGCTGTAGTCAGAACAAGAAGACTTGAGTTCAAATCCTATTATGGTCACTGGCTGAGTGACTTTGGACAACTGACTTAACTCCTTCAACATCAGTTTGTCCCCAAACTGGGAAGGAAGGACTCCAAGGCTTCTAAGATTCTTCCAGCTCTAAATCTATAATCCTATGATCTTTCCTGAAACTTATGGCATCCATAAAACTCCAGGTTCAGTGTGACCAGAGCAGCATATAATAGGAGTACCACTCACTACCTTTGATCTGAACACTACCTCTGCATAAGGAACTCAGATGAAGTTGGTCTTTTGGGGTTGCTAGGTTACACCGTTCCACACATATTGAGTTTTCAATGCCTTTCAATTCTTTTTTAAATCTAACCTTGTCAAAAGGCTCTCTTTCCAGTCATACCAGGCTTCTTTTCTACCTTTCTTTTTTCTTCCTCATTTATAATCATCTGCTGATAAGTTGACCAGTTTGCATTCTTGAATATCAGGCACATGGTTTACTACTAATTTTTGCCTGAACATTTTAAAATCTACTTCATCTATTAATCTAAAACAAGGAGTGCTATGACTTAATGGATAGAGTCAGATGGGATCATGTGATCCTTGACAAATCATCTCATGTTTCAGTGGCCCAGGGAACACCCCAATAATATAAGATAGAGACATAAATTCTATATTAATGATGAATCATGTTACCAGGCTGCACTGGTTAAGGAAATGATCATGGCAGGAGTTTCTCATAAACTGACCAAAATCACAAATCAAAAATACCTAAGACACATCAGACAATATATAACCTTAATTTGCTTTTTGAAGCCTGGAGAAGATTATATGAACTGATGCTAAGTGAAGTGACTAGAACCAAGAGAACATTTTACACAGCAACAACATGATTGTGATGGATTTGGCTCTTTTTATCAATGAGGTGATTCAGGCTAATTCCAACAGACTTGTGATGGAGGGAGGCATTTGCATCCAAAAAGAGGGCTATGGGGAATTAATGTGAATCACAATAAGATATTTTTCACCCTTTGTTGTTTGTTTGCTTTTCTTTTTTTCTCATATTTTTTTCCTTTTTGATCTGATTTTTCTTGTACAGCATGATAAATATGGAAATATGTATAGAAGAACTGCACATATTTAACCTATATTGGATTATTTACTGTCTAGGAGAGGGAAGTGGGGGGAAGGTAGAGAAAAAAAAAAAAACTGGAACACAAGGTTTTGCAAAGGTGAATGTTGAAAACTGCCTGTTATATTTTTAAAATAATAAGCTATAAGAATTTATTTAAGAATAAAAAAATAGGACTTCCGGCCAAGATGGCGGTGTGGAGGCATACAGCTGCTTGAGCTCCGTGTTTTCTCTCAGGACTTACTTCATGACAAACCTAAGAGTTAATGCTTGACCAGAAAAGAAACCCACAAGAGACAACATCCTTGAAATTTGCCAGAGAATACGAAACACTTGCCACAAAAATAAAGTCAGATTTAAATAATTGGAAAGACATTCAGTGCTCTTGGATAGGCCAAGCAAATATAATTAAGATGACAATACTCCCTAAACTAATTTATTTATTTAGTGCTATACCAATCAGACTCCCAAGAAACTATTTTAATGACCTAGAAAAAATAACAACAGAATTCATATGGAACAACAAAAGGTCGAGAATTTAAAGGGAAGTAATGAAAAAAAAAAATAAATAAATGAAGGTGGTCTAGCTATACCTGATCTAGAACTGTATTATAAAGCAACAGTCACCAAAACCATTTGGTATTGGCTAAGAAATAGACTAGTTGATCAGTGGCATAGGTTAGGTTCACAGGGCAAGATAGTGAATAAAAATAGCAATCTAGTGTTTGACAAACCCAAAGATCCCAAATTTTGGGATAAGAATTCATTATTTGACAAAAACTGCTGGGAAAACTGGAAATTAGTATGGCAGAAACTAGGCATGGACCCACATTTAACACCACATACTAAGATTAGATCAAAATGGGTCCAAGATTTAGGCATAAAGAACGAAATCATAAATAAATTGGAGGAACATGGGATGGTTTACCTCTCAGACTTGGGGAGGAGGAAGGAGTTTGTGTCCAAGGGAGAACTAGAGACCATTATTGATCACAAAATAGAAAATTTTGATTACACCAAATTAAAAAGTTTCTGCACAAACAAAACTAATGCAAACAAGATTAGAAGGGAAGTAACAAATTGGGAAAACATTTTTACAGTTAAAGATTCTGATAAAAGTCTCATCTCCAAAATATACAGAGAATTGACTTTAATTTATAAGAAATCAAGGCATTCTCCAATTGATAAATGGTCAAAGGATATGAAGAGATAATTTTCAGATGATGAAATTGAAACTATTTCCACTCATATGAGTGTTCCAAATCACTATTGATCAGAGAAATGCAAATTAAGACAACTCTGAGATATCATTACACACCTGTCAGATTGGCTAAGATGACAGGAACAAATAATGATGAATGTTGGAGGGGCTGTGGGAAAACTGGGACACTGATGCATTGTTGGAGTTGTGAAAGAATCCAACCATTCTGGAGAGCAATCTGGAATTATGCCCAAAAAGTTATCAAAATGTGCATACCCTGTGACCCAGCAGTGCTACTACTGGGCTTATATATCCCAAGGAAATACTAAAAAAGGGAAAGGGACCTGTATGTGCCAAAATGTTTGTGGCAGCCCTTTTCATAGTGGCTAGAAACTGGAAAATGAATGGATGTCCATCAATTGGAGAATGGTTGGGTAAATTATGGTACATGAATGTTATGGAATATTATTGTTCTGTAAGAAATGACCAACTGGAGGAATACAGAGAGGCTTGGAGAGACTTACATCAACTGATGCTGAGTGAAATGAGCAGAACTAGGGGATCATTATACACTTCAACAATGATACTGTATGAGGATGTATGCTGATGGAAGTGGACATCTTCAACATAGAGAAGAGCTAATCCAGTTCCAATTGATCAATGATGGACAGAATCAGCTATACCCAGAAAAGGAACACTAGGAAATGAGTGTAAACTGTGAGCATTTTTTTGTTTGTTTTTTTTTGTTTTGTTTTGTTTCTCTTCCCAGATTATTTTTACTTTGTGAATACAATCCTTCCTTTGCAACAGCAACAACAACAAAATTCGGTTCTGCACCTATATATTGTACCTAGGATATACTACAAGATATTTAATATGTATGGGAATGCCTGCCATCTAGGGGAGGGGGTGGAGGGAAGGAGGGGAAAAACTCGGAACAGAAGGGAGTACAAGGGATAATGTAAAAAAAAAATTTTACCTATGCATATGTACTGTCAAAGAAAATGTTATAATTATAAAAATTAATAAAAAAGAAAAAAAAATTAAATCAGTTAATCAGTAAAAAGTTTAAAAAAAAAAGAAAAAGAAAAAAGTAATGAAAAAAGAATAAAAAATAAATTTGCTTTTTGATCACCAGATGCTTTAGGACAAGAATATTTTTTCCTTTTGTCCTTGTATACCCCCCCTCACATAACACAGTTTCTTGAATATAAAAGATGGTTAATACAGTCGCTTTTCATTGTTCAGAATTAAATTCCATGTAGCAGATTCCTAAAATCTATCTTGAAAAATAAAATTATCAGAAAGGCATATTGTTTAGATGATACATGTATAGAAAAAATACTGTGAACATAAAGGCACTAAATAAAAGCGAATTACTAGTTATGATAATGGCCATATAAGATTTTAACATAAAGACTATCTCTTCCTGGTTGCTTACAAAAATCACTCCAGAAAACTGAAGTTCTAATACTTGGTAACTACATTTTGAAGTATGCTAAATTCAAGATTGCTCTGTGGGTTCTCTTACGCTCCTTTTTGTTTCAAATTGCTTTTCTTGATACTAGTAATTATATGACTGTCTTATAGAGACTTTAGGGGTCTATCGTTTAAATATCCAGTGTCATATTTCTTAGTATTAAAAAAAATTTTTTTGGTCTGACATTTGTTGACACAACTACTCTACTGTATTCTCCCTCCACCATTTTCTTTCTGAAAGTGTCTAGGGAATTGTCAAAATTTTTTTTTTGTTCTGAATCACTGATTTCTTCTTCCCCACCCCCACCTTTAACAGTTATGATTTCCCTACTTATGTTTTCCTTCAATTTAAAAAAATAAAGATTCTAACCTTCTCCAGAAGAGCTAAATTGTTGCCCTATTCTCCTTTCAGAGGGGGATTAATTTTGGGTTATGTAGTCTTTTTGCTTTGGTCAGAACATTTTATAATTTTCATTTACCTAATTATATTCACTCAATATTTTAAGGAAGATATATTTCTTTAGTCTCCACTGATTTTTCTGAGTTACCTTTTGAATATTTCTTTCTGATATTTTCATTAGATACTACATATTCTTGCAAATTCAGGCATACCTTGCTTTATTCAACAGATGTGTTCTCCAAAAGTAGTAAAATGTCTATTGAAAAAAATTGTATGGTAATAATTACATGCCTCTATTTATCTTTACTATAAATCTAGTTTTATATTGATAATTTGCTTTTCAAAAGGGACACCTATATATATATGTGTATGCATATATACACACACACACAATTTCATCTCTTTTTCAGACATTTATATTCCATATCAATAATCAATACATTAGGTCTTAGTTTCTCCTGCCTTCATCCCATACCACCAAAATTAAGGGGTTCTATTAAGCAACCAGACAGTGTAAGAATGCTGGACTTGAAGTAAAAAAGCCTTAAGTACAAACCACACCTTAGACAATCATTAGATATGAGATCCTGAACAAAGCACTTAAATTCACCCTCAATTTTCTCTTCTCTTAAAAAAAAAAAAAAAAAAAAAAAAAAAAGGAATAATACTATTATCTACTTCATAAATTTGTTGTGAGAATCAAAGTATATGTACACATATACACATATATAATTATGTGTATACACATGTGTATATATATATGCATATATAAAATACTTTTAAAATCTTTAAACTATATAAAAACAAGGTAAAAGTTAACTTTTTATCAGTGCTTTTCCCTCTTGAAATTACTTTGTTTAAACTCTTACAGTGTGTATTTTGTATTTATTTAAGTGAGTTTAGGCTGAATATATGATCCTTGAGGACAAGAATATTTTTTTCTTTTGTCTTTGTATCCCCCACACATAACACAGTTTCTTGAATATAACATATGCTTAATAAACTTTGATTAAATTGAGTTTTGAAAGTTATATTATCAATGCTACAAATAATTTTGTGATGTGGCATTGGAAAAACAACTGGGCTCCCAGACTCTTAAGATCTCTTCTAGCTCAGTCCATTGAAGAATCTTCTCCAATCTTTGTCCTCTTTTTTTACTTGAAATTTCTTTTTAAATCATTCAACTGGGAATTGGTGAATGGATTTTGATCCTGGAGTAGAAAAGGCTCAGAGGGAATATAATTGCGTTCAAGTGTTCAAGTATTTGAAAGACTATCAAGTGAAAGAAGGATTGGACCTAATGTGTTTGCCCCTAAGGGCCAGTATCAAGAAAGGTGTGTAGAAATTGCAAACAAGCTAATTTAGTCTTGATGTCAGGAGAAACTTCCCAATAATTAGAATTATTCCAAGTAGAATGGGCTGTCTTCAAGCATCTGGGACATAGTACTAGGATCTTCAAACAGAGGCTAGATTAGGTAAATTAGAATGGAGATTCCTATTGGGTATTGATAGATATAGATGCACCCAAATCTCAAATTTGGTTATTCTGATTCCTGTGAATCACATCTTACAGGTATTAGACTTCTTACTCCTGAAGTCAAATTCTTTTAGAAAACAAAAAAGAAGAAGAGAAAGAGGAGGAAAAGGAGAAAGTGTAGAAAGAAGAACAAGAGAAAGAGAAGAATTTGTAGTCGGACAATTGACCAAACAATTCACTATACAGGCATTGCTGTCCTGGAAGGTAAAGTGCTTGCTTTAATAATAATTTAATGATTTCAGCCTTTACATAGTACTTTAAATTTTGCAAAAAAAATTACAAAATACTACAACAATCCTCTGAGTATTACCATCCCAATTTTTATGGATGAAGAAATTTAGTCTGAGAAAACCTTAGGAAGCTGTCTGAGGAAAGATTCAAACTTGGTTGATTCCAAATACAGCATTCCACACATATTACCATCTAACCACCTGCTTTTCAAATTTCTTTTAAAATACTACTAGTCCTTTACAGCAAATTTTTTTTTCTTTTTTGTTTTTTGTTTTTACATGACACGGGCTGAAAGGAGGAACTTTCCATAGGACACTTGCCAGAAAAAAGTAAAAGTAAAAGGGACATCTCTGACAGCATGAAGCAAAAGGGCATCCAAGGCCAAGGCTAACTGAGTAATTCCACTCCAAGGGTTCAGATCATTTCCTTCCTCCACAGACTTGGCAACTAATCAGTTTCTTAGTCCAGGAATTATATGTTCCTGAATCTTCCCAGGAGCAGGGGGTCCAGCCCTGGGCCAAAGAGGTCAATTGCTCTAGGATAAATATGGCTTCATTTCTTAATCATTCCCTACTCCACTCCCCAGCCACAAGTTGTTACAGGTTTAATTCAATTCAATAAACATTTATCACTATGTCTACTATGTACAGAACCCAAAGTTTTTGTTATTGTTCAGTCTTTCTTTTTTTAGTTGTGCCCAACTTTATTTGGGGTTTTCTTGACAAAGATATTAGAATGGTTTGCCATTTCCTTCTCAGCTCATTTTACATATAAGGAAACTGAGGCAAATAGGATTAAGTGACTTGCAAAGGTCACTCAGCTAAGAAGTGTTCTAAGTGACATTTGAACTCTTTCTGACTCCAGGCCTGATATTCTATTCATAGTGCTACCTAGCTGCCCCAGGACACAAAGTAAAGAGACCTCATTTTTGCACTCAAAGTATAAAGCCATCATTTTTCACTGGGTTATTCACATCCCAAATCCATTTGCTGGGTTAATAGCAGGCTGCTAAAGTCTCCTCATTTCAAGAGAATGTGCAGCCTGTACTAAAGCTGCCTTAAGTTAAGCTGCTACAAAAGGAGAAAGGAGAAAAGAGGTCTCTTTCAGAATTTTAGGTTAACTGTCTTGAGTCCTAAGACTTATTTTTACCCCCCTACCTATTTGGCAAAAAGCTTAATTCCACCCTTGAGAGGAGAAGACCATGTTGGATCAGTCTCACCCTAATATTAACACACAAGCCCCAACACTGGAGAAGGACATTTACCACACTGGTTTCTTTCTAGGTTACTCCCCCATCCTGGGAACAAGCTCTACCCCTGCTCACCACATGACATCAATAAAAGGCTAAGAAGAAAAAGCTACTAATTTTTTCTCTGTATGGGCATGGGGAAAGAATGTTACCGAATGCACTGAACAAATACCTCCACAAGGCAAACTTCATAGCAAAGACATGGGTAAATCTCTGTTATAAAGAAATTACATACCCAGTAGCTTGTACAAATTGGAAGAAATAGTTTCAGAATTTTCTCAGTATTCTGGAAGGGCTCATCAACCCCATTTTAAAATTCCCTTGTATTGAAAATATGCTATTCTTGGTGACTAGTTATTTTCTCTGAGTTATTACTTTCTCACCAGTGCCCACATTACTCTCTGGTAACTGAAAGAAATGCATTAAAACTCCACGGGGTCAATAGAAGTTTCACAAAGGCAGCATTTATATATGTCAGGTTATCAGCGAGGTTAGTACTCACTAGGTCAAAATAATGTACTCAGTAGTTCCCCAGTACAAAGAAAAGGAGAGAAATAGATACACAGAGACAAAGATTATGAGAGACAGAGATATAGAGACAGAGAGAGACACAGAGAGGCACAGAAAGAGAGACAAAAGGCAGAGACAAGAGAAGAGTCATAGATAGAAAGTCACACAGAGAGTATCTCTCACTAAGTATCTAACCAAGGAATGACTACAACTCAAGTTGAGTCAACAAGCATTTATTGTTGTTGTTTTTGTTCAATCTTTCAGTCATGTCCAACTCTTTGTAACCTTGTGGACCAGAGCACAGCAATGCTGTCCATGGCATTTTCTTGGCAAAGATACTCATGTGATTTGCCATTTCCTTCTCCAGTGTATTAAGGCAAATAGAGATACTCTCCCATCTATAGTGCATTGAGCATGTATGTCCTTAGATATTTATACATTGTCTTCCCCATTAGAATAACTTTAAATGTGTTTTAATTGATTGGCTGGTTGATCACAATAGGTAAGACAAGGCCATAAACATTTATCAAGTATTTGCACTATGCCAGACACTGTGCTAAACTCTGGAGATCAGCAAAAAGAAAGACCTTTCTTAATAAGAACGAGATTAGGATGCTACCTCTCTTACTGAAAGAGTACATAAACTGAATTTAGTAGTGAGAAACAATGGAAGCAAAAAAATTCAGTTTAGGTAATTTTTAAAATAAAAGTTGAATTGTACACAGTAATAGTAAAATTATGTGATGATCAATTATAATAGACCTCACTTTCCTCAGCAATACAGTGAACTAAGAAAATTCCAATAGACTTGGGATAGAAAATGACATCTGCATCCAGAGAAAGAACTATGGAACCTGACTATAGATAGAATCACAATATTTCACCTTTTTTTGTTTGTTTTTTCTTTCTTGTAGTTTTTCCCTTTTGTTCTGATTCTTCTTTCACTACATGACTAATATGGAAATATGTTTAAAATGAATGTACATATATAGTTTTAGAAAGGGAGGAAGAAAAAATGGAACTCAAAATCTTGAAAAATGTTGAATGTTAAAAACTATCTTTACATATAATTGGAAAAAATAAAATATTACTAAATGAAAAAAATAAAAGTTAAAATAGACATACATGCCATTTTCAATGAGACCTGTCACAGTAAAAAGAAAATTAATGAAAAATTTCAGTGTCACTGAGAAATTCTCAAAGAAAACAAACTATTAAGGGTGATCTCAGAAAAATGGAAACATTTTTTAATAATAAGAGCTACCATCAACATAACATGTAAGGTTTACAAAGCACATATCTTCACTACTACCCTGCAAAATAGGTGCTATTATTATTAATGAATCCCATTATAGATGAGTAAAACCTCCTGAAAGAGGTTAAGTGCTTTGGCAAAGATCACACAGCTAAAGTATTTGAGGCTGGATTTGAACTTGGGTCTTTCTGATGCCCAGTCTAACACTCTGTATACGGAACCATAGCTGCAACCATGGTATAAATTATTAAAAGGGCATCTAATATGGTAGAAGCTTGGATGTCATTCATTCTAAGAGTTAAGTAAATATTTACTAAGTATAAACTACTTCTCCAGAATTGTACCATGCATTAAAACCAAGGTCTTCTATAGACTTCTATACCTATAGAGATAATGTAATAATATTTTGCCTCTCCTGATTAATTATCTTCTTCTTGTTCCTCTCTTTCATCAAAAGGCACTTCAAGATTAGCCAGTCTGTGTGTAGAGATGGGATGGATAAAGGAGGGTGGAAATGGGTTGGGAATGAGAGAAAGTTGTGAACTGGAAAAGTTGGAGAGGTAATAACAAGTACAGTAGTTTGGACCCAGCAGATGTGCCATAAATATTTATTAACTGACTTGACCACACGGCTATTCTGGCTGAAGTGCTTAGTTGTGTAACCACTGATGGAAATTGATGGGCTACCAGAGCACTCTAAGCCAATTCTGGTTAGGAATCATTTTTCATTTATCATTTCAGTAGCTGACCAACAACCCAGCAAATTGCTTCTTCCTGATTGTTCATCCTTATCTTGGGATAAAGCAGAAAGGCTTGAGGGCAAGCTAGGTTCCTTGGAAATTTTTCTGTTTAAATCAGATGGTATGGAAGCAATTACTTCATAAGAAAAGTTTTAACATGTTCTTTAAACAAAGGGAAAGGCTGGTTTGGGAATTTTTGTTGTTGTTGTTGTTTTGTTGGTTTTGATAAGCAAGCAATCATTCATTAGATCCTTCAGGTAGTACCTCCTGTCATCATGAGTGCAATGGCTCCAATTTATACCCTCTTCTAACAGTTCTAATCTTCCCCATCAGTGATATTGAGTTACTTCTTACTGATAAATTTGTGGCAGGGTTGTGTGTGGCTACATGAACACATAGGTGGGCTGTCCATGACTATTAACAGCCAGGTTCCCAGGGAAACAGCTAAATTACGGGCCTGCCCAGACAGTGGCTGGTGGGTGGTTTAGACATTGCTAGCCTGGGAGGAATTTAACCAGTTCCCCATTCCTTCAACCGTGAACAGCTAAAAAGGCAGAAAAGGGTTTGGAGGTTGGCTTTCCTATGTCAGAGATGACTGATTAACTGATTAAGCACCAACTATGTGCTTAATGTGTGGGCATAAAGAAAAGTCATTATAACAACTAACGTTTTAACAGCATTTTTACGTATAGTATATGCATACATTTTAATAAATATTATCTCATTTGATGTAAAAACTCCAATCCATCCTGCCAAAGCTCAGGGCTGGCTATGTTAGCCATGTAAATTCCACTAGTTCCCTATTACCTCCAGGGTCAAATATAAGAGCCTCTGACATTTAAAGACCTCCCCAGTCAGGCCCCTTCCTACCTTTCCAATATTCAAAGACCTCAATTTCCTCCATAATACCCTACTCTCCTGATCTATTTTCAGCATCTCACTCCCTTCTGACTCTTTTACATTTTTCACTGTCCACATGTCTGGACTACTCTCTCATTCCTGCCTTCTGGCTTCTATCAGGTCTCAGTTCAAAGCTGATCTTTTGTAAAAAGTTTTTCCCAACTCCCAACCCTTTTCTTTCCCTGTGAAAGATTTTCTTCTATTTATACTGTAGAAATCTAATATGTATATAGCTATTTGCATATTGTCTCTCCTTGAGGACACAGACTATATTTTCATCTTTCATTATATCTCTTATACCTATGTTTCCCATTATGCTTTGTATTCCACAACACCAAGTACAAAGAACTTAATAATATGTTTACTGACTTACTGAAATAAGTACTACCATCAATATTATTCCCATTTTACAGATTAGGAAATAGATATTCAGAGAATTAAAATAACTTATCATGGTCACATGGCACATAATTTTCAAAGATATATCTCCTGACTTTCATCTCAGAATTCCATATGCTATGCACTATACTAACTCATAAATAATTCCATGCTATCTGCCCTTATGGAGTTTACGATCTAACTGGCAAAATGAGACTAACATATGTGAAACAGAGTCTCTGAAAGATAAATTGCCCAGAATGTAAATGAAAGATAGGCCTTAAATCAGAGCTATGCTATAGTCAGCTCATACAACTTTTGGTGTGAATACTTCACACATCCTACATACTTTTTGGTAGAGCCCATTGTTAAACATTTATCATTATATCCCTGAGCTAAAGTACAAGGGGATCAGTAAGGTCAGGGTCAAGAAAGGTTGCACAGAAAAGGTAAAACTTGAAATAGTCAATGAAGTCTAAGAATTTAGATTTTAATTTAAAATTTAATTTAAATTAATTTAAATCTAGAATTTAAAAAGGAAAGGAAGGGGAGATTTTATTCTAAGCAAGAAAAACATGAGTGAATGGCAAGAGGATAGAATATTCAATAATTCAATTCAACAAATATTTGTTAAATACTTCCTTTGGATAAGCATGGCTATACAAATATAAAAACAAAACAGTCTTTTTCTTTAAGACACTTACATTCTACTTAGGGCATAAAATATATGCAGATATATACATACAACACAATTTGAAAAAGAATAAAATAATCATTGATGCAGTGGAAAGTTTTCATAGAAAAACATGGCTTTAAACTCAAACCTGTCTTTTATTAGCACAATATGGAAGACACAATGTTCAAATCACAGAGGTAGGTGGAAGCAGGTGGAGCTGGGGCACTAGTCAGGGCACTTTTGCTTTCATGTGGCTTTGAACACTGGCAGCAAATCAATGTATTTAAGTCAGAGGTTCTTAATCTTTTTTCAAGCATGGATCTTTTTGACAGGAAGTTGAGTTGAATTCTATGGATCCCTTCTCAGAATAATGTTCTTTCAATGTACAAAATAGAATTAATTGGATTACAAAAGAATACAAAAGAAGATTACAAAAGAAGCAATATGGATTATATGAGTGAAAAAAGTAAATTTGTGGTCTCCAGATAAAGGACCCCTAAGTTTCCATCTTTAAATCTGTCTCTGAACAGTTATGTATCTACTTTTACATTTGCCCATTTCCTCCTTCATCAGGCTGGGATTTTAACATCTAAGTGTCAGTTGACCTTCTATTAATAGTCTTCGCTTCCCCACCTTGCCCTGCCTAGTTTGTTGCTTCTAATATTCTGTGGGTTGGACATTCACATAGCCAAGCTTGTTAAAAATTCTATAAATCAACAAGAATGTATTATGTATTTGAAGAGAGGGAGAAAAAGTTATAAATGAGTCAAAAGGGTTTTGAATTAGGGTGTCAAGGATAAAGCACAGGATCTTTATGATTGATTTTAGGTACTCAGCTACTTCATATGACTTTTTAACTCTAGTCCAAAAGATTTTTAACCTTTTATGTATCATAGACTATCAGATGAAGCCTAAGGCTCCATTTCAGAATATTGGGATTTTTTAAATTAATAAATGAAGGAAACCAAATTTTGATTCCAATTTAGTGAAAATGAAGTTCCAATTTTTCTCACCTACCTTTAGAAACCCTCTAAAATCTATTCATAGATTCTTTAGAGATCAATGGATCCTAGGTAAAGGTGGTTAAGGTTATTATAGCACCAAACACTAAGGAGGTAGGTGAAGCACTGGATTTGACATCAGAAGTCAGTCAGATTCTGTCATAAATTAACTGTGTGGCCCTGATTAAGCTACTTAATCACTCTAGATCTCAGTTTCTTCATTTGCCAAAAAATTAAGGGGTCCAATGAAGTTGGTCACTTCCTAAGGTCACTTCCAGCTCTAAGTCTGACATATGAAAGTGGAATGAGGCAACTCAGAAGGCAGTGCTTTCACATCACAAAGAGCAGATTGAGCACCTGGTAGGGAGGGAAGGCTTGAATAGGTAGAGATTGGACCAGATGACCTCTTAACTGTCTCCCTATACTGAGACTACAATTCTGTGAAGACTGACCTCTGCAGGAGTGGAGAATTCTAGGAAAATAATCAAAGCACCATCTTTCCTGAGTTTTGTGATATTCATATTAAATAATGAATATAAAGTTATTTTTTTCCCCAAACCTTAAAACAGCATTTCTGGTTACATCTACTATTACTGCTTTAGTTGTTTTGGCATTGACTTATAGGATTCATATTGCTTGATCAGAGAAGTTGCTGAATATACAACCAGGCAATATGGGAAATGCCCATTTCCCTGCACAAATTGATCTTTTATTTCTTCAGGCTCTGCTACTGGGGTAGGTTGAATCACAAAATTATCAACATTCCAGAACCTTCAAAAGCTTGCATATTCAGGGCCAAAGTGTACCAAGCTGGTAAAAATAAACCTTCTCAAGTGAACAAATATTGACATAAAAATCAATATACAGCATTATAAACATGTGCCCTATTCGCTTCCCTAAATCATCAACTTGTTTTGCTCTTGCAATAGGTCTGCTGAATGACCAGCAGCAGTTTAATTCCAGGACTTGTCTGACAAGCATAAGCAAATAGAAAATGTTATATTAATAACTGTTGGGTTTTTTTTTCCTCCTTTTGTTTGTGGTCTGGGGACATAATCTCTTTCTTTCTGCCCTGTAAGTTAAGGAGATAATGCTCCCTAGATTATAGCAATTCACAATGGTCTAACCTTAAATTTCAAAATGTTCTACCCATATGGAAATCACATATCATAGAGCAAAATTATCTTTCTAGGACATTTGAGTATACAAGAGCCTTGCCTTGTCCAAGAGTGAGGCAAATAAGTATATCTAATGGGCAGCTGGGCATTAGGAAGAACAAATAAGGTGGTATCTGACCATATCTTCTTTGTAAGAAATGTCAGGACCTAAATAGAAGTGATGGTTTGAAAAAGCTGAATTTTTTTACAACTCAGGTAGAAGAACTATTGTTTTAAAAAACTAAGCCTAAGAGACCCTCTAGGAAGTGGCAGTAATAAACAAAGACTATTCTTTTGGAAGAAATGGCACATAGAAAAACACTTTTTTGGCCTCTTTGAGTGGGCCACGAACAAAAGCACAGAAACAAGGAAAGGGCACTTGGAACATGAACTACAACTCTGATAAAAGTTTCTCCAGTAGAACCATCTGTTGTGTTCTGGCACTTGTCATCCAAATTGCTATTCTCTTGAACAAATTTAGTTTTCCCTAGACAGTTCAGCTTAAATGAGCTCATACTGTATATCTGACACCTGTCAGGAAGAGTGAAAGATTTCTGGAAGCATGAAAGTGGAAGAGATCATGCAAGCTCAGGCTTCTTCCATGGAGAGTAGTATTTTTGTTTCTTTCCTTAAAAATTCCCCAACACTAAGAAAAATGAGAGCAAGTGAAAGCATCAAGTCACCTTTGCCCGAAAACTAGGTAAAGTGTGCAACTAACTACCATTCCATTCCAATGATTATCAAAAAGAAAAGAGGAAAATGTGGAGAAGGAAGGAAATAGCGATGGAGAAATTTGAATCTCTTTTGACAGCACTGACTGAAGCTCTCTTTGCTTCCTGGCTAGAAGAGAATTCAGTAACAGGCAAGGGCAAGCAGGGCAGTGATTTCATTAACCAAGTCGTGATTTTGTGGTTTGCATATCTACAGATTTGCTTCTTACTTCCCAAAGTCTAGGAAAGCAGCCAATTTGAGTGAGAAGAGTGATGATAATGGATTGAAGGTGCCAAAGGGCATGTCTCTGGAAGGAGAGATAGTATAAATAACTCCTAGGAAGGGGCCTGTGGCATGCTGTTGGAATATCTGGAAGAAGAAAATTTAGAAAGCACCAACTGGAGGGCCATAATGGTGTTAGTCCAGGATGGAGGAAAAGGAAAAGGATAGCAAGAGGCAAGAGTTAATAATAAAAATTTGCATTTGCATAATGCTTTAATGTTTGCAAAGTGCTTTACAAATATTACATTATTTTTTCCTCATAATAACACTGGGTGATCAGTGCTACTATTATGATTATTATTCCCATTTTATAGAAAAGGAAACTGAAGTAGAGGATTATGTCACACAGCTAGGAAATATTTAAAGCAATATTTGAATTGCAATCTTCTTGACTTTAGTTTCAATGTTTTCTCCATTTCACTACCCAGTTGCCTAGAGTTTAAATTTGTTGAGGGCAAGAATTGTCTTTTTGTCTCTATTTATGCCCTCAATGCTTAGCACAGTGCCTGGCACATTGGAAAGATTTTTTTTTTTTTTAATGTTGAGTGATTGATTGACAGACAAATGTCCCCAACAACAACAAAAAAAAAAAAAAAAAAAAAAAAAATGGTCAAAGAGTTTTCCTAGGTCCCCCAGGAAAGATTTGATGCAAAGTAGTTTAATCAGAGTACTTTACTTGGAAATGAGAAAGCATTCATGAGCAAAAACAGCTAGTATGACTGATAAATCCATATGTTATAGTCCCTAACACCAAAAGAATTCTACCAGCATTTGTACTTACACTTAAATAACCAAATCATAAGTGGTGCATTTAAAGGTACTGAAATTGTAATCCATTTATGAAAGGCTTTAGCTGCCATTGATTATTTTAATGCAGATCTCTTCAACCTCTAACGGCCTCAGGCTATTTGGAATGATTCTATTTCTGGATAGACCAATTGGCTGAGTTGCATTCACACAGGATAGCTCTGCTTGCCATAATCAGGCAAACATTGGGATCCATTAGTAGCAATGGTAAAGAAGCAGCATATCTTACATTCTTTGGTAAATGAGTGTTTCACTAATGATTTATGCACTATCCTGTAGTAGCTTCAGATGAGTATGGCTACATTTCCATTTTTTGAAATCTCAAACCACATTACAAAATGTTGTTTTGAATTACTAAAGCCTTATTTAATGGAAAAGTCAGTGAGGTTAAGGCCATGTAGCATGCTGGTAAATTCTGTCTTATCATTCTGAGTCCATTTGTGATCCATGCTTTCCTTTGGAAATTGTGATATTTTGTCTTGACTCCTCTAGCATATTTTACTAACCTGACAACACAGACCTCGACAGTTGTCCTGTAACCCCTTTCTTGTTTAATTGGATCGAATTTCCCAAATGCAATGTTGGAAAACAAATTTCAAATGAACAAATCTTTCATAATGTTCTATCAAATTATCAGACATTTTAAAATTAGTTTTAGAGAAGATCATATGTGTTTATAATAGAAGAAATCCAGATCCAAAATTTATCAACTATGGTATATTAATTATAGTTTTATATGTGTATGTATGTGTGTATCCACTTATGTAGATATATAATGTATATATATACACACACACACACACACACACACACACACACACACACACATATATATATATACATGTATGTGTGTGCATATTTTTTATAGTTGAACAAAGATGTTTTGCCATTGACAGATTCAGTTAAAGATGAAGTCTATATAACCTTGTAATGCTTTTTCAGGGCACTTATAAATATCCTTTGGGCTTTAACAAAAACTTATTTCAGCATAAAAAGACTTTAAACACATCATGGTGTTTTGCACCCAGCCAGTGCTAAGCAACCTGAGGCTTGTAAGCAATGAAGATCTATTTCACAGTTTCTTTCCTTAGCTGGTAAAGGGATGACATTTTGTCTGCCAAGGATCCCTGGAGATTAAAAACCAAGCCCCAGAGGAATGGCCATGCAGCTGACACAGGCTCTTCCTCTATTAGGAAAAGGAAAATAGAATGAAAGTATGCACAGTGAGCATTAGTTACAAATGAGGGGTTTCTACTTCCTCTAATAGTGTACAGAATATGGACACTGAATTATTAAAAATCCTACTGAAAGAATGAAGGACTAATTTATTTTTGGTGAAAATGCTGCATGATCAATGTTAGAGACAAATGAATAAACCTAAATTTTGCAAATCTCAATTTTGGAGAAAAAACACAAAGAAAATGTGAGAGCATACCTAATTAACTTATACAACGCATTAGAAGCCTCCATTTGGCATTGATTTGCTTGACAAGCATCTTTCAAAGAGGGAAGAAAAGCAAGAGAGAAGAGATAATTTTAAAGTAATCTTGGGTGCCAAAATAGCAGAGAAGTAAAGAGGATGACAAAAAATGGAGAATGTGATTTGTAAAACAAAATGAAGCAAAGACTCCCACTTTATAGGAATTGATAATATAATTGTCTTTAGATATATACAATATATAGAAAAGGGAGAGAAAGACAGAAAAACTGAGATAGAAAGCAAGATAGAAAAGAGCCAGAAAGACAAAGAGACAGAGAGACAGAGACAGAGATCACTAAGGGTCAAAACTTCCTGAGAGAAGGGAATGATAAATAATAAAATCCGGAAATAAATAGGACAGTCTAATATGTGATGTATGGATTGAATATGGACTTTAAAAAAAAACTGTGGTCAAAATCCTTGAGTTTCTACTTACTATGTGACTATAGGCAACTCACTTAAGCCTCAAGTTCTTTACCTATAAAATGGAAATAATAACATTAGGCAACCTCTCTTTTAGAGCTTTCACAAGGTGCTTCTATATAAACTTTATGGAACTTTAAAAAAAAAAAACTATGGAAAAAGTGTAAATGTCAATGATTATCACAATTAAGATTCACCATATTCTCCTCTTCTTTGACAAAGTTCAGATAGAAACTGTCCTGAGACAAGTCACAATTCTTTTATTATTTTATATTTAATGTCTGTCCAATAAACAAGCTTCTGATTCTAACTCTCAGGTCATGCTTGCTAAGTATTCATTAGGTGTTAAATTCCTAAAGCACATAGGGTTCTATTTACATAGTTTCTATGTTTCCTTATATAGCAAATACTCTGGCCTCATTCTCTTAGATCTAAGTGGCCTATATTGCCTTCTCAGGGTTCTAGAGGTTCTCCTGAGAAGTCAGAATATCTTTCTCTAATATTATTCACTCAGGTTCCCATTCCAATGTGTTCTCTCCACTATGGACCACAAATTAATTTCATTTAGCAATATTAATTATCCTTTTATCAAGATATATTTACTTTGAAAATATGGTAAGACAACAACAAACATTATTTGTAATACAGATAAGCTAGAAGTCTTCCCAAGAGATTAGGACATCCATTATCATCAATATTATACAATATTGTTTTAGGAATGCTAGCGATAGCAATAAGAGAAGAAAAAGAAATGAAGGAATCAAAATGAGCAATACTATCTTTTTCAGACAAAAAATACTATACTTTAAAAATCCTAAAGATTCAACTAAAAAGTTAAATTAATAATTTTAGTAAAGTAGCAATATAAAATTAACCCACATAAGTCATCAACATGTTTATATAACACCAACCCTGCAAGAAGAGATAGTAAGAGATACCCCTTTTAAAATATTTGTAGACTGTATAAAATACTTAGGAGCATACCTACTGAGAAAAACCCAAGTACTATGTGAGCATAATTATTAAAGACTTTTTTAGAAAATAAAATCAGATTTTTAAAAATGGAAAATATTGCTTGTTCATGAATGGACAGAGTAAATATAATAAAAATGACAATTCTAGCTAAATTAATATCTTTATTTAGTACCATTTCAATTAAATTACCAACAAGTCATTTTCTTGAGGTAGAAAAAATAATAATAAAATTAATTCAGAAAAAGTCAAGCACATAAAAGCAATTAATGGGAAAAAATGTAAAGGAAGAAGGTTTAGCAGTACCAGATCTAAAACAACATTATAAGGCAATAATTATCAAAACTATCTAACATTGGATAGGAAATAGGTGGATCTGTGAAATAGGTTAGATATACAATACACAACAGAAAATTGTTGTAATAGCATTATGTTTGACAAATGTAAAGATTTAAGCTTTTGGAATATACTGGGCATATCTTGTGAGAACATAATTATTTTGTACATTGTTTCCCTCGCTTTAAAATGTGGGCTCTTTGAGAACAGAGGCCACATTTTGCTATTCTTCATATCCTCAGCATTTAGGACAATGACTGGCACACAATTATTAAAATTTTTTGTTGACTGTTCACTGACAGTTTATAGATAGAAGCTCCAATGATGAAAATTTGGAATATATTATATGGGAGAAATTGTTGGGAAAACTGGAAAGGAGCCTGGCAGAAATTGGGTACAGCTCAATATCTTATACTATTTACCAAAATATGGTCAAAATAGACACATGACTTACATTTACATATCATAAGACAACTGGAAGAACATGGAATGTATTATCCACAGACTTTATTCTCCTTCACACATTCTATAGTCTATATTATTCAATTTGCTGTTCCTACCATACACACTTCATTTCCCAGATTTGTGACTTGCACTGGATAATCTCTCATTAGTGGAATGCTTTCCCTATCCCTCTCTCCCTCTTGACATCTCTGACTCCTAGCTTTCCTGTCTTTCTTAAGCCAGGACAAAGAAGCCTTTTTTCTGTCAAGGCACACTTGGATATTTATAACATCACCTGTGAGCCAGATAAAATTTTCAACTTATAGAACTCAAGCAGTAGGAAGCTATTGTACCTAGCTTTCAGTTCATTGCCTACAGTTGCCTTGGCAAATGATGCTGTGGGTTTTTATGACCTGCAGCTTGAATGTTCCCCACCACTACTCTAAATCCTAATAAAAATCCAACTTTCTGCAAAAGTCCTTTCCTACCCACTTCTTTGTAATTCCTCCCCTCTAAGATGATTTTTCAAATATACTGGGCATATCTTGTGAGAACATAATTATTTTGTACATTGTTTCCCTCGCTTTAAAATGTGGGCTCTTTGAGAACAGAGGCCACATTTTGCTATTCTTCGTATCCTCAGCATTTAGGACAATGACTGGCACACAATTATTAAAAATTTTTGTTGAATGTTCACTGACAGTTCATAGATAGAAGCTCCAATGATGAAAATTTCAAAAATAATTTTAAAACAGTAAAGTGCTTTCAAATAAATATTTTGCCCTAAAGCTCATATGGGCATCATGTGGTAGGAACAAAATAGCCCAGTCTCACTTAATGGGTGGATTCCGAAGCACCATTGGAGAAGTATATCTCTAAGTGTTTTTGTTCATTCCTTTTTTCTTCACAATGGGGGAGTAGGAGCCACACAATAGAGTTTGAGTGTGGTTGTTAATGTTGCTGTTGTGTTTTTAAAGAGGTGTTTGGGGAATGTTACAGATAAAAATGTTGGGCGCACCTTTAGATGAGATCATTGTATTATGTTTTACTTTACTGTTTTACTTTGTAACGAGAGCACTTATGAAGTAACATTAATCTGTGAATGTCTAATGTAAAAACAAGATACAAGAGTATTTTTTTTAAAATATAAGTATAGAAGTTTAAAACATATTAGAGAAGCCAAACACACATACACACACATATGGTTTTATGTAGTTATATGTGTACATACAAGATATGTTATATAGACAGTACATTTACAAGTGATATAAATACACATATAACTATATATATGCAGTAACATATATACACATATAATCATGAGCTATATAATAGAAGCTCTCCCCTCCTAATCCTTTGTTTTAGCTTTTCAGATTTGCTATGGCAAAGAGAAGAACATTAAAGCTTTAAACTCCAAACAACTCAACAAAGATTTGCCTAAAAATACAAAGCAGGTAAATGGGGTATGTTCTGTGGAAATCTATCATGAAATTGAAATTTTTCCAGCAGGCTTGTCCATAGATAACTCTTTGGCAATTATGAAAGAGATATATCATTTAGCTAAACTGCATAAAACAAAGGAAGTTATAATCTTCATTTTTTCATCCATCTCATCAAAAAACAGTTATCAAGTTATCTATTAAGTGTTATCTGACTACTATTCAATGTGATGGATTAAGTTAGATATTACCAGTTAGTAGTCAGTTCTCCAAAGACTCTGGATACCCATTCAGAATAACTGATGATATAAGGAAACTGAGGGGGTAAATGATTTTTAGCATTTTTTTTCACAAGCTCTCAAAATTATGACATGTAAACTGACATTATATGGGATAATCAGGCAACAGGTCAGTCCCCATCCTTTTATTTTCCTTGGTTATAATAAGTGTTCTTTCAAATTAAATACCCCTAAACATCAGCAAAGAGTGGAAAAGGATGAGAAGCAATGACTGTACTTAAGATATTTGCTCCTTCAGGTTTTTTTTTTAATTTTGTTTTTGTTTTCCCCCCCATTAACAGCAATTTTGTTTGTTCATTTGCATATCACTTCTATGGCATAGATGGATAATGATAATCTCTAAAAATAACTACAGAGGTTATTACCCCAAATCTCATGCTGTTAATGAGAAAGTTCAGTGGAAATAGTATTGATTAGACTCTGTTAATGAGCCATCTTGAGGAAGTTTGACTTTTTTTTTTTTTAAATCATCAGATTTGCTTTTAGTGTCCCCAAAGAATTCAAGTTTAATGCAATGTAGTCATCAGGAAGAAATGGATTTAAAACCCACCTCTGAAGTTTCTTCATTGATGGTACCCTAAAATGAAACTATGATTTCATAACTCATGTATGTGTGTGTGTGTGTGTGTATATACACAGACACACACACAATGTTTTAGAATCTGTGATGCTCTAGCAAACCTGCTTCAAATTTCATAATATTTCATTCTCATAATTTCAAATAAAGACCACAGTATGCTATATATTATTCATAAACTGACACGTGTAAATTGTTCACTTATGGCCCTAAAAGATCCAACTGTAAAATATCATTTCAATCGGGTGACCAATGAATTTCCAGGACAGATATGTAAAGAATTAGTGGAAGACAAAGTTGAGTCATCAGAACTCTAGTCCAAAAGATAAGGCAAGATCAATCACTAGGAAAACAGAAGGAAAAGAGCTTCTTGAGAGCAGAGACTTTTTTGTTTGAGGAGTGTCCCTTTTTTTTTTAACTGCCAGAGTTTAGCATTGTGCCTAGTACATAATAGGTGCTTTATAATAATATGTGCCTAAGCCTATAGTAATTATTGATTTATAACTGATTGATTATGACTGTAATCAATATAGCAGGCTTAAATGCTAGTTAACTGACTGCAGAAAGTCTACAAAGCACTTTCCTGAATAGGCATGAAAAAGTAAATGGATCAAAGCTCTCTGGTAATCAGTAACCATAGTTGTTTTTCCAACAACTACCAAAGGATTCCTGCTGTCCTTCAAATTTCAGTTAATAATAAGTGGATTTAAAGCCATGATTTGGTGGATTAAAAATAGATTAAGATGCAGTTAGTTTATGGAGTTGAAACTGGAGTCAGGAAGCCAGGAGTTTAAATCTTATCTTGGACTCATACTGGCTAAGTGACTAGCAAGTCATCCTCAAATTCCTCATGATAGCACTCATCGTGAAGAATTACCATAAGGATCAAATGTATAAAACATTATATAAACATCCAATGTTATTAATAAAGTGGTTTTTAATTTGGAGCTTGACCTTTTTAAAATATATTTTGATGACTATATTGTTTTCCTTTCATATTTTATATTGGGCATTTAAAAACATTATTCTGAGAAAGTATCCATACCCTTTACCAAAGTGCTAAAGGAGTCAAGACACATATCAAAACAAAGATTTAAAATCTCTGATTTAAAGAATCTTTGTCTCTTTTACTCAGGCCCCTTCTCCTAAAGCTCCTATTCTAAATATATGTGGGAGCTCAAAGGAGAATTAAAACTGAGATGGTATAAGATCTAGGACTCACCAGCCTGATGTATCTTCTTCACTGGCATCATACTCTGAGGCCTTGCTCACCCAAGCTCTCATAAAATCCTGTCAAGGAAATTGTCTAATCAAAGTAGCCAATTTCATTAATATAATCATATTCAGCATCCTTTAGTTCTGAATGGCACCATTTGTCATTCCAAATCTTGCTACTAACAATGAGGTTAATGAGATGAAGAGGAAAAACAACTACCATATTACCTATGTTGTTAGCTTTGGTTTGTTTTGGAGGTTTGGGTTTTGTTTTGTTTTGTTTTGTTTTACATTCAGGCAACATTTATTAAGCTTCTCCATGAAGAGCATCCTGCTACAGGTGCTATAATTACAAGGGAAAAAGATTAAGATCTTTTCCTAAATAAACTCACAATATTTCATTATTCTATTGCCCTTGTCCTGGATAAAATCAAAATATCTTAGTGGATAAAGTTGAATTAAAAAGAAATGAGACTGACTTTCCAGGTTTCTCTTTTGAGCTCCATTTTTTCACTATCATGTGTCTAAAAGACATTAGATTATAAGGTGTTTGAGGGCAGTGACTGCCTTTTTGCATCCCCAGGATTTAGCATTTAAATCCATAGTGCTGCTTAATAAATGTTTATTGATTCATTGATTGTAGGCTTCTCAAACAACATGTCCTTCTGGCTATTTCTTGTTAATCAACCAACAAAAATTTATTGCTAATTTAAAACAGGAGATAATTAAAGGTCAGGGATACAATAAAAGGACAAAAATCAAAGAATAGTCCCTAATCTCAAGGAATTTCCATATAAAGAAGAAGAAAACATGTAAATGAATATGTACCTGCATATGTTTCTCCTATGTTAGCTGCCATTTCCCATTTTTGTGGAACTTGTACAGGCTACCTAGAATATATTCATTTTTCAATTCTACCTCTAAGAACATCAATTTTCCTTCAAATTTTAAATCAATTGCTACTCCATAAGTGAAACTTACATTGATCTTCCCAATTGCTAGGATCCCCCAAATCACCTGTTTTTACTATGTATCTAATTTATACATACTTATGTGTACATACATAGACACCCCAAAAGACCATAAGATTTTGTGCTAGCATATCAGACACATAGTTAGATATTGATTGAGGCTGAATAGGGTTACTATGAATAAGTTACAACAACAATCAGTACCTCAATTTTTTCATCAATAAAATAGAGATAATTATATTTGCAACACCTACTTCTCACAGGGTTGTCATGAGGAAATTACATTGTAAAGTATAAAATGTTAATTATATATATATATATATATATATATATATATATACACACACACACATATATTATACACATATGTATATAAACATTTTACATATTTGATAATATATGTTTCATCTACTATATTAATATTTTCAATTCTTACATAAGCAAGAAAGTGTAACATCATATAGGAAGCAGTATGGTACAATGGAAAAAAGTACACTGGGCTTAAAGGACCTGGGTTCAACTCATTGCTCAGATGCCTCCTTCCTGGGAGACTTTGGCTAAGTCATTTCACTTCCCTAAATCTATTTTCTCATTTTTAAAGCAAAGAAGTTGGATTACATGGTTTCTATTGTCTTCCAAGTTTAGGGATGTGTGTATATGTGTGTACATGTGCATACAGATGTGTACATATACATGTATATATACACCTTTGGAGTATTTATCTCATTGCGCCAATCATATGCCACTATACATCATTAAATTTATCCAGAGATATCAAACATATGTAGCCCCCGAAAAGTATGTGTACACAGGATTAGGAAAACAGTATGAAATTTCTAAGAGTTACACTAAGGCTCTTAATGGCAGGACTGGACTTTTGCAAAAGGAACTGCATAAATTGACAATATTGCTATAATCTCTAAAAATGCATTAATTCCTTTTTAACACTAAAGATGTTCAGAGAAATATACCCTAGCACTGTCGTTGTTAAGTCTGTACTTTCTGGTCATTTGAAAAATAGAAAGTGAACATTTGTAAGTTTTAAAATTACATATGCAAAGTAGCTGCCAGAAGTGAATTCTTCTATCAAAGTTACAAGCAGATGAAAAATGGCAGCTTGTACCAGAAACTCAAACAGATCATTAATTTTAGAAGCTCTCTAAAGTATTACTATAGCACACAGTTTGCATGTACCATGCAGAAAATTTCCTTAACTCAGTGGTCTCTCATTTCTGACATTCAATTTTTGACAAGTAGTAATACAAGGGGCTCTTCACTTTGTTGGTATAATATGCAGCTTTGGTGGATGTGAAATTAGAACTCCCTGAGTTAGTGCCTTAGCCAACTGAAAGGGCCTTTCTTCTAAGGCTTTTGTATCAAAGAGTGGTTTAAATGGATAACTCTTCAAGACTATGAGAGCCAATAGATCATAGATTTAGACCCAGAAGAGATGTCATATACTACCTAATCTAACCCTTTCCTTTTAAAAATGAGGGAACAGATTTAGGGAAGTTAAGTGACTCACAAGAAGAATCTGAACAGATATTCAAAGTCAGATCCTTTAAGTCCAGAATGCTCTTTGGTTTGTACCATACTGCCTCCTATGTGATGTTAGTTTCTTTTTTATCTAAGAGTTGAAAATGCCAATATACTAGATGAAGCATTAATGATGATGAACAAGAGTTGCATGCAAAATGAATCTCTTTGTCTGAGTTCCAGATGTTGGCAAAAGTTGCTTGATTTGATTGCACTGCTTTGTTTTGTGCATAGAAGGCAATATGTTCCCATTACCTAATTCAGGGATAAGAATTCTCTGCTTCAGAAACATTTCAGAATTCCTTTCAAAGTCCCTCTTAACAAAAAATCTGGTCCTCCGAAATGAGATAGAAAAGAAAAGGAAGAAAGGAAGGGCCAGGAAGGCAGAGAATTGTATTCAATGCCGGCCTTTCTCGTTCTCTCCCCTTGAGAGCACAGTGGCCCAACACCTGCTTGAATGATGAAACCTGGCATTCTGCATGATTACTGTACATCTGCTACAGAACTCAGAACAAATTAAGTAAAAGAAAAAGGAGGGGAGGATTAGCAAGCAAGGTTGGCCCAGTTGCACCACTGTGAATCACACTGGTATTTTTCATATTTTTATAATCATCAGTGGGCACACATGCCCTAAAAATTGCAAAGATATTTCCAAAACAATTTAAATCAAGCTTGATAGCTAATTACCCTAACATCACGCTGAATAACCAAACCACCAGGATACCAAAGAGAAATAAAGACCATCTAAGTGTGAACTACAAGTATTATTCCTTTCCATTTTTATTCATGTTACTCCCTGAGAAAAGCTTCCCAACTATTTCCAAAATACATGTCATCTATACTAAGTGCTTTAAATTGGCTGTTAGATTACAAAAAAATGCCCCAGTTCAGCTTCATCACTATACTTCCTCATAAGTCAAAATGTTTTACTGTTTTACTGATTATAAAGGTTTTCATAGTATCATAGATTTCAAGATGAAAGAGAACTTGGATGCCATCAAATTCAACCGTATTTCCCTACTTCCCCATTTTAGAGATGAGAAAAATGAGGCCCAGAAACATTAAACCATTTTGACAAAAGAAATATAGGCATTAAGAATTTGAACAGGATTTGAAAATAGACCTTTCCAAGTCCAGTGTCTTATTCTGATATTGCCCCAACTCAAAGTGTGCTCTGCCAAACTACTTTATATTTTTCAATTTATTTTATATACATATATATACACACAGAACAAGAGAGCAAGAGAATGTGCGTGTATATGTGAAAGAGAGAGAGAGAAAGGAGAGACAGAGAGAGAGACAGAGATAGATAGAGACTGAGAAACAGAGAGAGAGAGGGAGAGAGGGAGAGAAGACAGACAGAGAGCCTAGTGAGATAGTGAATCTCCCCTATTGGAAGATAAGCCCTTTTGAATAGGGATTATTTCATTCTTTGTATTGTATCACCAGTGCCTAGTAGAGTGCCTGGAAGAGAATAGGCATTTAATAAATGTTCTTATGAATGTCAATAAGTCAACAGTACTCACAAAACCAAGAGAGCAGTTTCTTCAACAAGTTTCTATTTCAACAAATCTGCCATCAATAAACAACTCTAACCTTGACTTGATGCAAAAGTCTTATATTCAGAGTTGACTAAAATACATAGCCAATTTTCTATAATCTAGATTAGCAGAGGTGACCATTGATAGAAATAATACAAAACAAAAAAATAATAAAATAGAAAATAAGACTTTGAAGGACAGTCCATATATGTAAAGCAATATTTAAAGCACAAAAAAATAAACTATAGAAATATGAATTAGTATTATGATTTCTTATCCCACATCTGTTCTCACACCATTCATTCCTCTAAAGCTTTCTCCTTTTTGGCCTCTCCATTCATCCTTGTCCTGAAAATTGTCGTAGCCATCAATAATCTCTATTTCCTCCAAACTGGAAGGCAAGTTTCAAAGGAGGAACAGGTCTCATAATAGTCTCGTTTAAGAGAACTTACAAAAGCTCAAAAGCAAGAAAGAATGAGAGTCAAGATTAAGCTGAGGTCAAGGGTAATTTCTCTTCTTTTATTGAAATCTAATATGCTGAAGCCAGTACCTATTAGCCCCCTTGTTAATTTTTAAATGAAAGTACTAATACATTGAAAATCAAAAAAACATTTCAAATCAGGGCTTAATGTATTATTTTGTTGATTGTCTAGACTTGAGAAAATGATGGAAAAATTATAGTAATGAAGATTAAATTTTAAATTTTTCATGTATACATTTTTCAGAGCTAATTATTAAACATTTACTAGCATATTCCCACCTAATACAACATCATATATTCCAAAGAAGTTCAATAAATCATATATGGATTGAACTAAATGGAAACCAACAGCACACTAAATTTGGAAGTACCTAGGAATCAGATTCACATTTGGAGCAAGTTTGGTTTTAAGAAGGAAAGGATATTGAAAGGACTATAGCAAGCAAAAACATTCACCTGGGTGGACTGAAAGTTGAAGTAATAGCTTCTGATAGGGTTTATATTTAGATTTTCATGATGAAATACTTTTTTAAAAAATCTATAAGACCAGGCAGTTTCACCCCTTTCCAACAACTTAAGACCAAAAATCTGACTATGCAATTAGATTTCCCAAAGAAGGATAAAGCCTAGAGCACACTGATACATTCTGCCATTTCTTATATGCAACCCTTCTGATCCACATAGCTTCTGGGGCCTGTCTCCCTCTGCTGAAAACACCTTATTTTTACTTTGTGAATATTTTGGATCTATTAATGTATGCAGGGCAGTTAAATGACACAATGAGTATGGTGTTGGGCCAAAAATGGAGGATTCATCTTCCCAAGTTCAAATCCGGCCTCATACATACTCTATTTGATCCTGTATAAGTCACTGCACCCAGTTTACCTCAGTATTCCCATCTGTAAAATGAGTTGGAGAAAGAAATGGCAAATCACACCAGTATCATTGCCAAAAAATCCCCAAATGGAATCACAGAGGGTCTAACACTACTGAAAATGACTAGACAACAAATTGCATATATTATTTCTCCAATAGAATATAGGCTTCTTGACAGAAATTTTTTTTAAAGATTTTATTTTTTAAAAAAGGTTTTATTTTTATATTTTTCTCTCTAGTGCTTACTCTAATGTAAGGCACATACAGGGGCTAAATAAATGCTTATGGATTGACTGATTGACATTCTGGTGAGATGCCAGAGTATTAATACTTCTATATTACCTTTTTAAGTTAGACATGGGGAGAAAGGCGATGTTGGGAGGAGGCCTAGGCTGTGACAACTACTCTAACAATTTGAAGCTATTCTTTTACTAATCTGGCTTGATAAAAAGTAATACACTGAAGCTGAACACTCAAAGGGTCAATGATTTTTTCAGTATAGGGCATTTCCAAATGACCAAAGCATATAACAACTCACTTCTAAACATTATGGGAATTGACTAATATACAAAGAGAAACAGAGGGGAATTTAAATGCAGGTCTTTCTGACTCAAAACCTGGCATAGAACTCTCCAGTATACAATACTACAGCAAATAAAACCTTGACAAGATTTATAGAGGGCCACAGAAAGTGAGGAAACTCTGGGTGAGGTATAAGACCCTTCATCCCAGAGGGAACCTGCTGACAATGTCTGGTTCGGTTCCCCATCTCCCTTAAGGGCTCTCGGCCTTCTTGAGAAATCAGGGGGTAGTGACAACCTGTGTTGAGATTGAAGCAGAGTGATACCAGGTGGCAAACTACCTCCAATGGCAAGTTGTTTATGTGATCCCAGGTGTGCAGTATATACCGGGCGAATGCCCAGTGTTGTTTTGCGTACATAAAAATATTAGGATATAAAAGGGGAAAAGAACTTGGAATAAACAGACTCCATTTTCCCACCATCCTCAGGAGTCTCACCTCATCACTTCTCCACTAGGATGGTACATTTTATCACCCCAACTTGGGGGTTCTAGAAAGCAGGAACAACAAAGATTATAGGATTTCACATCACAAGTGTGTGGATTTGGGAACTGTGAGTGTGGAAAAAGAAGAGAGATAGAGCTTTGTGGGGAAAAAAAGATAACCAAAGAATTTTTTAAATTCACAAAAGAGAACAGAGGGATGTTCCCAAGGAAACACAGAAAAACAGAACAACTTTGAAAGTTACATATTTGCTAAATTTATTATATATATTTTTCCCCCATTTTTCCTCCCAGTTTTGCTTCTGGCTTTCTGGATATTTTGCCTATATATCTCACCTGCTTCAGCCCCTGCCTTCTCACTTTGGAACAATTCATGTCATTTTTCTCCTCTCATTGGTGAGCTTCTCCCACAGCCTCCATTTTCCTTTACTCATCTTCTAGACTTTGCCATCATGCTCCAAAACAGTACTTTTATTTGCCCACTTTACAGCTTTGTGGACTTCTAATACTAGAATGGAAACAGCTTTAGGGCAGAGCTTATATCTTTTTTCTTGTATTTCTATCTTCAGTTCTAAGCACAGTGACTGGTAGATTTTTTTATTGAATCATTTCAGTTACGTCCAACTCTTCATGATCCCATTTGGAGTTTTCTTGGTAAAGATACTTAAGAGGTTTACCATTTCCTTCTTCAGCTCTTTTTTTTTTTTTTCAGAGGAATTGAGATAAATAAAGTTAGGTGACCTACCTAAGGTCACACAGGTATGTCTGAGATCACACTTGAACTCAGGCTTTCTTGATTCTAACCCAGTCCTCTATTTACTGTGCCATGTAGCTACCTGGCAGTTAGTGCCTGGTAGATAACAAGAACTTAATAAATAAATGCTTGTTTCCTGACCTTAAAAAGAAGCAAGTTATAGATAATAAAGATTCATAGTTTAACAGATAATATTTTTCCTTTGTATTTCATACATGAAAATTTTTTGTTAATTTTAGAATTTTTAAAAAATTGTTTACAATTTTAAAAAAAGATTGCAGAATTCTACATTGGATTCACGTTGCCATAAAAATTCTTACTCATTGGACACTGCTCTGCAACACAGAGTCTTTCCTCCGAAGGATACCTGCTAGAACCACAAGATTATGGATCAGGAAGAAAGGGGAATTTTTTCCAAAGGCATTTAAATTACTTTTGCTGTTGCTGCTTCTGTAAGTACCCAGGTGTCTGACCCATAAGGAAGGGTGGTTGGGAAACTTGCACAGTGAAGGGAGACACCTGAAGTAAGGAAGTATTGAGAGAAAATAGATTAGTATAATTGCGTTGTAGACACAGACCCCATGATTGGCTATTGAGGGAAGATTGAAATGCCACCTATCTTCCTGATCACTGATTAATCACAAACCCCCTGGGGAATGGGTCATGGCCCTCACTTTGTAGATTGCTGCTCTGGGAGATATGACAACCTATAAGTAAAGCAGAAGACATTTCCAATTCCTTTTCAGTGTGGATGAGCATGCTGGGGATGCACCCATCATCTCTGCAAAATCCACATTGATAAAAAGAGCAGCCAGTAACTTTACCTTCAAAGTAAAGAACCCTCTATAATGGTGTTTGCATCCTCTGTAGTGTAAGGGAAAACATTAGAAGACTTCTGGATATCTACCCAACTCTGTGACCTTTTAATATGTAAACAGAATGTGGAATAGGACATTCTTCCAAGGGAATGGAACTTAAATAACACTCATTCCCCAAAAGACTAATAATATAGTGGACAATTGGCAGGAAGGATTTTTTTAAAACATAAAATAACTGGATCTTGGGTGTTGCATATTGACTGCCTTCATATAAAAACTAAGATAAACCACTCCCTAGACAGGCATTTCAGATCTAGACTTTTCAAAGTTACACAGAGCCAATAAAAGCCCCAAGCCGATAGTGGGGTGCCAGTTTTGACACTAACTTGCTATGTGACCTCAAACCTTTCATTTGTGTGGACATATAATAATATCTAACACTCACTACCTCATTAGGTGATTGTGAGACTCAAATAAAATGATCCATATAAAGCAGCTTAGCCATCTTAAAACATTATATAAATGTCAACTATAACGTAGTAGTAGTAATAGTACCATCCAGTAATAATGTTTTGGTGTTTATATTATGTTACTTAGGTTTATAGAGTGGTTTCATATAGGAAGCATAATCCATTTTACAGGTAAGGAAATGTATTTATTTTCAATCAATCAATAAGCCTTTTTGAAGTACCATATGTGGTTGTTCAGTCATTTTCGGTCATGTGTGACTCTCTATTGGGATTTTCTTTGAAAGATACTGGAGTGGTTTGCCATTTCCTTCTCCAGTTAATTTTATTGATGAGAAAACTGAAATAAACAGGATTAAGTAACTTGTCCAGGCTCATACTTCTAAGTATCTGAGCCACATTTGAACTCAGTTCTTCCTAATTCCAAGCTGACCATCCTAGCTGCCCTTTGAAGCATACACTCAGTGCTTAAAGGCACTATGCTGAATGCTAGGGATTTGTCTTCCCAAAAACTGCCAGTCAAATAGAAAGGGTTAAGTGTAGAAGTTTGCCATTATTTGCCCACACCTTAAAGAATAATTGGAAGCCAGGGCCTGGGATTTCAGATCCAGATTATTTATAGTACAGTAAGTTTTCTCGTATTATCAAATGAGATGACATGTGTGAAAGCTCTTTGTAAAATGGGATGCCTATACAAATGTACAGTCATATTATTGTAACCTCAATTGTGGAAAAAAACTGATTTGACAATCCAAAGAGTTTGAAAAATGCTTGGCTGAAACATTATTGAAAAGATTTAATCAGGCCAGAACTAATAAGTAGGATTCCTATCTGTTACAGACCACAAGTTGTTGACTTTAAGCCTTTCAAGTGGAACAGTAAAAAGATATGTAAAATGTCTTCAGTCAAATAAAATGTTTTTCATGCTTACAGGCTGTAGGCTCGTCTCATAGATGTCTTCATTTAAAAAAAAAAAAAAAGCCCAATAAAATCAATATGGTACATCAAATGATTAAGGTTTAAATCCTACCTCTGACACTTATTATCCCTGTGACCCTAGAAAAGTCAATCTTTCAGGGCCTTAGTTTTTCATATTTAAAATGGGAAGGGGGTAGGAATGACAGTGAGGTGATACTAGATCACTGTAAAAATTCCTTCTAGTTCTACATCCCTGATCTTATTGTAAAGTGGGAGAAGATTCATTGATTACCACATCCCACTTAACAGTAATTATCTTTTTTAAATGAAACAATGACCCATCCCTCGGATGTGGAAAAGACCCATATACTTTTTTTTTTTTTTTTTTTTTAAATCAAAGACATTCTAATTGAGTGTAACTGGACATCTGTTCTTATTGGAGGATGGACTTGGTCACACCCTAGGGATCTTGAATAAAATGAGGAGAGACATTCTATGAATCTAATGGTAGAGAATTAGTAGAGGAATCCAGAGCCAGAAAGAATTGGACAGACTCTGGAAACCAATGAAAGAGAAAGGTAAAACTGAGTGATGGGTAAGAAGAAGGAATAAGAGGAAGGCCATCAGCCCTACGAGCATCTCAAAGGAAAAGACTTGGGCTGAAATCTCCACATACTCAAAAGCAGACTGAATTCTTTCTCTAGCTTTCCCTTCCTGGTACCTGATAGTATGATAAAAGCTCATGCTTCTTTATCCAGATGCTTTAGATAAACTGAATTTTGACTCAACCACAAAGAGATAGGGATTAGATAGAAATAAACATGAATATTAATGAACATTCATTCCAGACTTCTGGAAACATTAGGAATTTTCCCAACTGGGAGCTTAGAGCAAATGTGATTGCAGTCTTAACTTTTCACTTGATGTAAACTCAGTAAAGCAGGAGAGGGAATTACTTGGATCTGAGGGGCCATTATATTTCCCTAGCTTTAAAATAAGCTAATTATTGCAATAGTTGAACTATCAACTATGGTCCTATGAACTAATGAACTTTGGGAAATCCTTAGCATTAAGTAACCTACAAATAGTTTTGGATTTTAATGAAAAAATGATGTTTTCCACCAATCATGGATTCACCAAACAAAACAAAACAAAAACCTAAATCTCTAAGAGAATTTCTTCAATTAAAATAACCATGAATAGGTCAATCTGGAAGGTAGATTAGATGGAAGGACAAAACAAACACACTCAAAGTACAATAACTATTTCAAGTTGCCACCTCTGAAGGTATTTGATTTGAATGAAGTGCTTTGAATTGAAGAACTGGATTTGAATTATGCTGTCATAATTGAATTGTGCAACCAGGTGCAAACTGATAAAACTTCTGATCTAAGCCTCCAAGTTTCACTTTCTTCATCTGAAAAACTGAGTTAATAATAATTGTAGCAATTATTTCACCTGATTGCTGTAAGGCTCAAATAATATGAAGCCAAAGAACTTTACAAACCCCAAAGTGCCACATGAACATTAGCATTTCACAGCAGTAGCATTCCTGGCATATTCTATAAAATCATCAGATTTAGAGGGAGGAACCTTAAAGATCATCTGGTGGAATCCCTTTGTTTTTTCAAGAAGGAAAGAGATTCAGAAAGAAGAAATAACTTTCCCAGCATCACACAGGAAGGAAGTCTGAGAGTTAGGATTTGAGCTTTCCTCTTCTGCTTCCACATCCAATGCCTTATTCACTTGGCCATGAACAACTGTCATGATTTCATTAGCCATGAGATCATTTAGAAAACCAACAGTTTTTTTTTTTTAAAGGAATTGCAATATCATATCTTCAGTTCTTGTTCCCATAAATTTCCCTACAAATGACCATGACTCAATCTAATCTTCCTTTCATGGGAGGAGGGGAAGGGGAGGGAAGAATAAACACACACATACCCCTCACCATACATATATACATACAAAAATACATTTTGTATGTATATGTGTGTATATGTATGTATATATGTATATACTAGTATAAGAAAGAAAAGTATTATATTCCTCTTCTCTTCTTTTTTGGACAGTTCCCCTTGGAGGGGATTTCCCAGTTCTGGGCTCACCAAATTTTTCAGTTATTTCCTTTTGAAAGGGTGTGGGATGATAATTGAAGTCTAGCAGCTGTGTCTACAACATTCATTCTACAGTAACTATGTGAAACAAAGAGATTTTCCCTTCACACCCAAAAGTCCAGATTCCATTTGGAATCTTAACTAAATACTATCTCCAAATGTTTTAAAGATTTTTTTTTTTACATTCATTATATCCATGTAAAAAGGTTATATGATGAGAACATTAATTCCTAGATACTATTTCTTTCTGTTTACTCTCCTCATTCCTTCCCCCCCAAAAGTGTATTTTATCCAAAGTCTACTACAACAATCTACCCAAAGAAACCAACATGTAAATGACAATGTTTTGTGTCTTTTTCTACATAAAACTCCTAGACTTTATCTGAGGGAAAAGAGCCTCAAAGACTCAGGGATGGCAAGAGAGCATCATCAGGAGGGCAGGAAATTAAGCACTGAACAATTTAAGATATTGTCAAGTTCTTAAATTTTTGAGACTTGATTTGTATTTCCGGTTTCTAACAATAATGAAAAACAGCCAAGCTTCCCAAAGTGATTAGGAATCTTTGATAAAACACAGATGTGAATTCATCTCTCCTTCCAATGAAAGTACATAAAATATAAGGCACAATATTCAAATTTATTATCTCATTAGAGATAAAGAAAATCTTTCAAAAGGTAAGCACAAATGACCCTTTGAAAGTGGATAAGGATGAGGCAGTCATGACAAAGAAATGAGTAAAAACAATTTCTGTAGATCAATGTATACCTCTGTTTGTGTGTCTTAGAAAAAAAGGATTATATTTTCTTGAAGACATTTGTTTTCTGGAAATCAACTTGTGACCTAGCAATAAAGTGCTCTGTATTTTGAGTCAAAAAACATGGTTTCAAGCGCCAGCTCAGCCATTTATTAGCTGTGTAATCTCAATGACATCAGAGACACAGATAACTTCTCCCAAGAATCTAAGAACTTGGATGGGAAAGAAATTGCCTATGTATGTGTATAAGAGTGTGTGTGTGTGTAGATTAAACTATATATATATGTCTGTGTGTGTGTGTGTGTGTGTCTAAATATATCTATATATGTATATTTGGACATAAAATTTCAACTAAGAACAAAATAGTCATAATGTTTTGCTATCCTTTTTAATCCTATGCATTTTATTTTACACATTTAAAACTATTATTCTAAGAAAGAATCCATTAGACTGCCAACAGAGACCATAATATCAAAAATATTTAAGAATCCTGGAGTGGATGAATTCTTAGGTTCCCTTTCAGGTTCTAACATGCCATTATTCTGTAAGTCTGTGATTTACTACAAAGAAGATTCAGATAAGCAATACAGACTTACCTATAGATAGAGAAAGAAGCAACAGATCTGATGAGGGAGGCCACTGCACCCACTTTTGCAGCTTCTACTGCCCCTTGAACTCTATACTGTGCAGTTTCTCCATAATCTTTGTACGGCTGGTTATAAACAACAATCTTCCCTTTTGCTTCAGAAGCCCTTCTATGCAGTTCATCAAAAGAGGACACCACCAGAACTTCAGCTGTAATTCCTAGAAAGAAAAATTATAAGAATTTGATACAATCAGCTAATTTGGTACACAGAAAAATGTGACATTGATATTCATTCAACAACATGAATGAATCACATATCCTAAAGCAAATTAGAAAATTTGACCTCATGAGTATCCACTTAAGTCTTCTTGGGATCAAATCCATGAATAGAATATAGTTCTTATTCAAAAGAACAGACTAGGTTTAAGAAAAAAAGAAAAGAAAAGAAAAAAGGGAGGGGAAGGAAATACACCTGCACTGTATATTAAGAATATATATTCAGGAGGTCCACATTTGGAAATGTGACTAGTATAGGGATTTGTTTTGCCTATGTATATATGTTACAAGAGTTTGCTTCTCTGTGCCCCCCTCCCCCAAATTAAAAAGAAGGAAGTTGGAATAGATGATTTTTAATGGAAAAATAAAAACTTTTTCTTAAAAAATCAAGTGATAAAATCTTGGAACCTTAAGGAATCAAATATTGTTATTGGTGTTGTTCAGTTGTTTCAGTCTGACTCTTCATGACTCCATTTGGGGTTCTCTAGGCAAAGACACTAGAGTGATTTGTCATTTCTACCTCAGCTCATTTTACAGATGAAAAAACTGAAGTGATCAGGTTAAGTGACGTGCCCAGGATTATAAACTAGTGAGTGTCTGAGGCTGACTTTGAACTCAGGAAAATGAATCTTCCCAACTCTAGGCCTGCAGGCCATTCACTGCACTACCTAGCTACCCCCAGGGAGTTGGAATGTGAGAAGCATTTAGGCAAATCAGCAGAAATGAAAACAGAAGCAATTTAGTAATCAATAAGAAAAACTACCGATCATCAGGTAAGATAGAAAAAAACAGATGAGGAACTCCTGACACATCACAAGCATAGAGTTAATAACACAATAGTGATGGAGACCTCCTATGGGAGAGCAGTTTCAATAGGTAAAAATTACCAAGAAATACAGATTTATTTCTTTGAGGAAGTAGCTTTATTATCATAAAATCAACCAAGCAAAAATCAGGAAAACTTCCAGTATGAGGAGCTTACCTGATATTTATAAGACAAAGATTGTCTTATAAAGGAGGTAAGCCTTCAGTTATTGATTGGAACTAACAAGCTTCTGTTGGGGCCCCAAAACTTGAAACATTCAACATGGCAAACTTCCTATATCTTGGCTAAGTGGCCAAAGCATCCCCCTATAATCAACTGCTCAGGGAGAAACTAACAAAGGCTCTTCTGGGGCCCATCCCACAATTATCCCAACATCTACAGGAACTTTCTTGATGTCAAAAATTTAACAGACAATGATTTATTGATTTGTCTTACTAATAATTTCATCTTCCAAGAGATAAAGGATTTGGGATCTAATTCTCCTTAGTGAGGAACCAGTTAATAAGGAGGAGGAAAAATGGAACTTTGGGGAAATAACTACTCCATCTGAGAATTCGATATAGAAAAGCTGAAGAAGATTGTACAGTAGTCTAGCATGAACTGCCATGAAGTTGGAAGACAGAAGATTTCAAAAAGAATAGGTAGTATACCAAAAAATAAAACTGAACAGAAGTCAGCTCAGGGAAAGTCTCTGAAAAATGAAATTCAGAAGACACAAAAACTATTATTAAAAGAAAAAGGAGGGAATTGTCTAATGAAACTAAGATGGATATACAAGAAACTAATCAATTTAGTTTTTTTTTTTTAATGTATAAAGGGGAATCAAGATTAGATAATGAGCTGTATTTCAATATATTTGGTTTCCTTAGTATTTCTATTTGTTTTATCATATGCATTTAAAGACATTATTCTTTAAAGTGTCCATGAATTTTGTCAGACTGATAAAGGTTAAGGACCTCTGCCTTAGGCACATGTAGCTCATTGGTAGGATTCAAGGATCAGTGGTCACTAGAGCTTTGGATTACCAATCCATTAACCTTCAGTTTGACCTCAGAATGCCTTTCAGTTCCTGACACAAATGTTGTTATTAGCCACTACTGTTACAGGGACAACTGGTCCTCACCAACTTAATTGGATTAAATGGCTTCCAAGATCCTGTCTTCTTCTCAGGTTCTGTGCTTCTGTGACCACTTACATACCCACTGCATACACATCACTGTACCAGGTCTGTGAGTCATATGAAATGCATATATGAAAAAGTTTCTGCCCCAAAACAAAATCCACAGATAACAATAATGTATAATATTAACCGATACACAGCTTCTGACTGAGAAAGCCCTGAATTCAGTTCCTGTCTTTGCCATGCACTGGCTATGTGTTACTGGGCTAGTTGGTTGATTTCCAGAAAGTTCTATGAATGACTCTAAACACAATTTTTAAACAATGTGCTGTGTTGATCTACACAGATATTCCATATGTCAATGAATTTATAGCTCTAGCCCCATTTCCCTATTGTATAAGTACATTAGAATTATCATACTCTGAAATAATCAAAGATATCCAGAGTCATGTGAAAAATGATTTAATTTACTATTTATTAGAGAAATGCAAATTAAAACAATACCAAAGTATTACCTCATACCTAATTAGATTAGGTTGGTTAATAGGACAGAAAAGGAAAATGATAAATGGAGGAGGGGATTTGAGAAAAATGAACCACTGATGCACTGTTGGTGAAGTGTGAATTGACTGGAACATTTTATAAAGCAATATACAACTACATCCAAAGGGCTATAAAATCATGCACACCCAAAAGAGATTTTAAGCTCAAAGGGGAAAAGAACAAATACACCAAACAAACGTATATTTTATAGAAGCTTTTTTCTGTTGTCAAAAATTGGAAATTGGCATGATCCCGTTAATTAGAGAATGATTGAACAAATTGTGGTCTCTGATTATGAAGGATTACTATTGTCCTATAAGAAATGATGGGCAGAATGTTCTCAGAAAAACCTGGAAAGACTTATATGAACTGATGCAAAATGAAATGTACTGTGTACAAAGTAACAGCAATATAGTAAGATAATCATTTGTAAATTAATACAATGATCCAAGACAATAGTGTACTTATGATGAAAAAATGATGAAAGAACTAATAGTATCTCAGTACAAATTGAAACATACAAGATACTTTTTAAAAATTATTTTTGAGGGGTTTTTTGGTCTATGTTTTCCTTCACAATATGACTATTATAGAAATGTTCTGTATATAATAATCTAACTCAAATTGTTTAACCTTCTCAAAGTGGGGGAGGGAAGGTAAAAGAAGATGATTTTGAACTCAAAGTTTTAAAAGCAAAAGTTAAAGATTATATTTACATATAACTGGAGGGAAATGATAAATAATTTATTTTTTTTAAAAAGATATACTCTGACAAATAATGAATACGAAGACTTCTTAGAAATTTAGTTAAGACAAATATGAACTAAAGCTAAGCAAAAAGGAAAGTAGAACCTGAAGATTTATACAATGACCCTTTAAGGAAAACAATGCCTGTTTTGAAAATTTCAGTACTCTAATCAATACAGTGACCAATTGTGATTCCAGATAATGCCACAAAAAGAAAAACCATAACTCTTACCTCAGAGGTAGTAGACTACAGGTACCTAACACTTTGTTATAGTTAAAAGGTTGATTCATTTTGTTCAATTGTTTCAGAGAAACAACAATTTTTTTTAAAGGAAGCAAAAAATCCATTATTTTCTAAACCTATTTGAGACATGTATAAAAAGGATACATGAATAATGAAGAAAAGAAAGATCATTATAGACTGATAGGAGTGGGGAAGACAACAAAGACGATATAGATAAGATAGCACTTGAGGGACACTTTTAAAATTGATTAGAATGCAATGTGAAAAAACAGGAAAGAAAGATTTTTCCAAGTCTTGGTAACAGTTAGCAAGTATACCCACAGGTGATTATATGGTATAATCCATCATTGTTTTTGTTCACTTGTTAAGTTATATTCAACTTAATGAACCCATGGACCATGGCACATCAATACAATTTGTAGGTTTTCTTGGCAAAGATAACTATAGTGGCTTGCCATTTCCTTCTCCCGTGGATTAAGGTAAACAAAGGTTGGGTGATTTTCCTAAGATCACACAGCTAATAAATATCTGAGGTCTGATTTGAGCTGCCTCCCTGCTTCAAGCCCAGTATTCTTATCTAATGGTCCATGATCCAGGTTCAAAGAGAAATTCGTTTGGATGGAGCACAAAGTATGTCTCATGGTAAAACACAAAACAAAGCTGAAAAGGTAGGTTTATGCCAAACTGAAGATTGATCTTAAATACCCTACAAAGGCACTAAACATTAGATCAAATGCATCAAGCAAACTGGGTCAAGAAGTTCATACTATTCAAGCCATCTCCCATGCTTATAATAGTCTCTTGGATAGCAAACTAATCCTAAATCATAATTTGTGAGAGAGAATGGGGTGGGAATACGGAAAACAAAGTTGAAAAGTCACACATTTAAAAGAATGACAGCATTTTTTTTACCAAGGAAAAAGCATTTTTTTGTTTCCTTTGAGATTTATGAAACATATTTATCTTATCTTGGACATATTTTGATATGTTGCTAAACAACCCACACTGACATCACACAAAGGGATTGACAAAGTTTGGGAACAATGCCCTTGGAAGCTAATGCACCTCATAAATCCAACTCTTAACAAATGGTTAATGTAACCACTCCCAAAGGCCACAAAGGAGTTAGCTTCTTTTTTTGCTCCTTTGCCCAAAAGCTCTCAGGGAATATGGAAGTTTTTCTTGCTTCTCAGTTTACAATACATGTACCTTGTTCATTACCAAGTACATCACTATTGTTCAGAAAAAAAAAATACTTTGAATATATCGTCTGAGTGTCCTATAATACTGAAGCCTTGCTTAAGCAAATAGAAAGCATTCTGCCATCTTCCCACCTGACCAGGCTTTACTTAATTGGGAACCATATTTAAGGTCTTCGAAGAATTCATTCACAAGATTGCCAAAAGACCCAATTTAGTCAAGTGGTAACAGTGACAAGTGAAAAATGTTCAACAATAAAGGCCAGTCACTGTAGTAAGAGAGAAATATGGATATAAAAGAAAGCCACAGCTGATTTTTTTATTTGTGACTCTTAGGTAAATTGTGTAGTACTAAAATATGTCAGTAAAAACTGAAAGTTGTAATAAATGTCTGGCCAGCTTGCTTAATCTCATAAGCTAAGGAACTGGGTTTTGATGAAAGTTTAATAGCCACCATAAAAAAGACAAATATCTTAAATATTTCTTGGAAAATACTTTTAAAATGAATTGCAGAACAACAATATAAGTACAAAGAATAATAAAATGAAACTAAATCTTATCTAACTCTAATGACCAAAGTTGGGCCTAATGAAAAACTGAGTAAATGCAAAAAAACAATAACTCTCAAGTCATATTACCTAAGATTAATTTCTACTTCTGATAATGACATGTGATCTTGGGTATATCACAATCACCCTGCACCTTAGTTTGCTCATTTCCAATAGGAGGGATTGTACTCAATAGTCTTTGCTCATCTTTCCAGTTCCAAATCAATGATGTCCTTTCACCTTAGAGGCAATTGCCTATGCATATAGAATATTGTACACAGGCTGTCAAGCATCACTATAATTATTATTATTGCTATAGCATTGATATAATGTTGTAATGTTTGCAAAGCACTTTATGACAAATATCTCCTTGAAATCACACAACAATCCTGGGAGGTAGCTGCTTTTGTTATCCCTATTTTATAGAAAAGGAAACTGAGGCAGGTAAAATGTTTAAATGATTGCTATGGGGTCACAGAGTTAGTAAGTGTGTGAGGCTGGATTTGAATTCAGATCTTCCTACTTCCAGATACGGACTCTATCTACAATGTCACCCAGATGCTTTAATAGGTGAAGAAAGTTAGGGTAAAGATTCCAGGCACAGGAAACAATGAGATATTTATTTCTTTGAGGGCAATATGATTCTATTATTAAAACAAACTTAAATCACATTAGCTTTTTTGGCTCTTAGGACACTACTGATGCATGTTATTATTATTATTATCATTAAACAGTGAAAATGATGTTGATAACAACAGCTAGCATTTACATAAGATTACTGTGCTACAGGATCATGGAGTTGGCTTGTTTTGCCTAACTGCATTTTTTGTGTTTTTTGGTTTTGTTTTGTTTTGTTTTGTTTTGTTTTTTTGTTATGAGGCAAGACTTGCTATCTAGGATATATTTGAAGGAGAGGGCATATTTGGAAATGAATGTGATATAAAAATAAAATGCACAAAATTTATTTCAATAAATGAAACACAAACATTCAAGAATGCTTGATTTCAAGATAGCACCAATCTGCAGAAACCATGGAGCCTGGCCCCTTTTGTCCCTTTTGCCCTACTCTATCTAAAGATATAAAACGCTGAATAGGTGGTTTTTCAAATTCAATAACTGCCTACAGATCCAAAAGCATATCTTTAACCATAATTAAGAGTTTAACTTATCTCAAAATGTCAGCAGGCATATACTTACCCAGAAGAACAAAGAAAACGGAAAGGCAATCCATCTACTTGCTTTTTTATCTTAATCTAAAATAGAAGCTGTGGGAAAATTGGAACTCATTGCCTTTATCTGGACAGATATTGAGATTCATAACTTTCTGGAATCAGGAAAACTACTTCATAATTTAACTGAGGCTATTGTTGGCATATTAACGAAAATATGTTGATAAGTTACAGCTGTTTTTAATGAACAACAGACTTGAACATCTACCCAAAAAATGCCCTAGTAAGAGGAAAACTTTAGTGTCTGGATTAGAGCCCTGGAAATGGAGCCAAATACCTGGAAAATTTCATGGTCCACTGTGAAATTAAAGTCATATTAAGGCGGCATTCTACTATGTTCAATATTTAAATGGATTCCTACAACCAACAAGAGAGTCATTGAGTCAGGAGTAAATGAATATCTACTAGCCACCAAAAGTGATGATAATTCAACCAGATTAGAAATGTTCAGGTGTGCAAACTGATAGCAGACTCCAGTAGGAGACTAACGTCTTTTATTGTCTTGAGGTTTTCTTGCATCAAGGAGTGAGCCATGGAATCTAGCTTGGGAGACATTTGCTTTAAAGAGATATTCTTTTTCAGCAATAGGGAAATACCTACCTATCCAGAACTCAGGGCAAACCTGACTTATCCAGAATACTGCCAAGAACAAATAATAAGGGAAAGGGGGAAAAAACTAATGAGAACCAAAAATGAATGTTACCAAATCTGCTAACTAAAACTCCTTCAACAAAATTCCTTAAAAAGAACTTTTGGGACACACTCAGAGAATCAAGAATCAAAAGTCAGGGATCATTAGTTCCATTCATACTAATACAGGAATTTCACTTTAAAATCTGCCAAAAGATGGAAAACGTCATCTGAATCCAGAGAGAGATCTATGAAGATTGAAGTACTTTCACTTTTGTTTGTTTTTTCTTTTTCATGAGTTTTCCCCTTTAGATTTTTTTTTCTTGTATAATATGACAATGCAATTATGTTTACAAGGATTGTACATATTTAACCTATTTCAGATTGCTTGCTATCTTGGGAAGGAAGGAGGTAAGGGAGATAGGGAGGAAAAACTTGGTATACAAAATCTTACAAAAATGAATGTTGAAAACTATCTTTAGATGTATTTGGAAAAATAAAATATTATTGAGAAAAAAATAAAACATGTCCCAAAAGTGGGTGGTACTTTTCTTGACTATCTGGAGTCAGAGGGAATTCACAATTTCCTAAAGCCAGCCATTGCACTTTGGGATTCTAACTGTTGGTAAGTTTCTCCTAATCTCAAATAAACAATCAGACTTTTGGAAACTCCAACCTACTGGTCATAGTTCTGCTCTTTAGAGGCAAATAGAACAAATTTAATTTCTGTTCTGTGTGAGATTTCTTTAAAAGTTTGAATTATTTGTGCCCACTAAGTCTTTATTTGGCTTACTTACTAAGTGCTTAGTTACTCAACCAGTCTTTATATGGCATATCCTTCAGTACCCTGGTTATCCTCCTCTGAATGCTCCTCCACTAATCAATATTTTTCCTAAAATTCGGAACCTACAACTAAATTCAAGATGTTGTCTGATCCTTCCCTTCCCTTTCTTTCCAATAAAAATTCTAATGGGTGGTGCTGAATATCAGGATTTAATAAGGATAAATCCAAAATTCTCTATTTAGGATTTTTAAAACATCATACCCACAAATTAAGGATGGATGAGGCCTGACTAGACTGCTGTTCCTGGGAGAAAAATATATTCTCATGGATGGCAAGTTCAATATGAACTAATAGTTTGATGTAACAACCAAAAAAGTAATGTGACCTTGTACCCAGAACTAAGGAGATGATGATCCTATTATACTTCCAGTACAGTGACAAGGATGGCAAAAATGTCAATTCAGAAAAGGACAAAATGCCTTCATGTGAAACCTCAAAGAGGTTTCAATCCCAGAGGATTCGTGGAAGAGCTCATAAAGGATTTTAAAATGCAAAGAGGTAGAAGAAAAAATGGGAAAAGAAATGAGAATTATGCAAGAAAGAATCAACAAAAAATTGACAGCAGAAAACAATTTCTTAAAAATAATACTGCGCTCTCTCTCTCCACTGATCATAGACCAAATGTTTTCCCTATGCTTCCTACTTCCATTTCCTAAATATCTTCCTAAATGTAATTTCTCAATGTGCAATGTTACTCTACAACACCTTACGTGTATTTTTTAAATAAAATATTCCCTTCCATATTCAAATTTGAGACTAATTCATTAATTCTCAAAAATAGCTATGCTATCAGATTTTTAGTGGAAAAAAATCATTGAATTTGAACCAGAGAACTTGAGTATCCATCCTGGCTATGCCACTTTCTACCTGTATGAACTCGGAAAATGTCACTGAACTTCTCAAAGTCTCAATTTTCTCATTTTTAAAATGAAGGAATTGATCATCTTCATATCATCTGCCAGCTATAAATCAAGTGTCCTATGACCATTAGGCTAGGTTGTCCGGTTCAGCTTCTTCATTACTCAGTCCTTGTGCATGTGTGTACATTATCCAAGACCATGGGGTTTCACTTCCAACCTTTTTATTGGATATTGTCTCCAGAGAATTACCCTTCAATATTCTTCTTCCTGTGATATACCTACTCTATACTAACTGATTGGAAGATTATTCATGGGCAATTATTCCTTACAATGCCATTTTCAATTTAAACACCTTTACAAAAATTCACAATACCGCATGAAAAAGATATTTCAACCAGTTCTCAATAAGTATTCTTTAAAAGTCCATTGTGCCTGTGTTTTAAGCCATCATGGAGAAATTCAAATTCCATTTTCAGACTTTGTTTTTCCAAACAGCTGTCTGTGTCTTATTGTTTCATCAAGTGTCCCCCGAGCTTCTTAGAATTTCGGTCCTTCCTACTGGCCATTCTAGGAAATTTAGTAATCTTGTTTCCAATAATAATATGCCTCACTAATATCAAGAACTTCAGAGTTTACAAAGTACTTTCACATATGTGATCTCATTTAATTTTTACATAACAACTCTCTGAGGGAAGTATGATAGGAAACTTTGTTTTCTACCAATAACCTGAATTCTCTATTGTACTCTCCTCTCTCTTTTTTTCCTTTTACATTCTATACAAAACTCCCAAAGACAAAATTCACAGAGAATCCTGCTTCCTAATCATTTATAAACAAACAAACAAATACTTATACATTAAGGAACTAGTTTGTTTCCCTGAACCACTGGAGAAAAAATTAAGTTCCCCACAAACAGCCTAGTGAAAGAAAAGTCATATTATGTGCTTTTCTATTTCCATTTTTAATATGACTAAAATGAACAAAGGAAAGCTCTTATTTCCATGCATATTACTCAAAGTCAGATTCAATTATCATTTATTTTCCATTAGACTCCACAAGATTTCCCTCATAAATCAGGGGACCATTATCACATCAGGTCCCAATCTATTAATAGAGATGATAGGAGGGGTGCTTCCTCTTAAAAACAACAGTAATCAGACTCTATGTGAGTAATGAAAAAGACAAAGATGGTTAATCCTGAAAAGAAACCTAAATTATAGTTAAGACTGTCAAGATATAAAACACTGTCTTAGGCCACAGCAGAGAGTATCAAAATCTCCTGGTTTTTTTTTTTTCCTGCTCCATACTCACCCCAAAATGTAAAATACTCAGGGATTTTCAAACTCTCATCACTCTTCGTAGTCTTGGAGGAAGAGAAGGAAGCCCTTATAAGGGAATAAGCATTTAATAATCACCTCTTATGAGCCAAGTACTGTGCTAAGCATATTATTATATTTACATATATTATTTGATTCTCATAATAATCTTCTAGTAAATCTCTTAGGTCTTTGCCATCTTCACACAATAGCAGTTCGCTGCCAATGTCAAGAGTCAAAGGTGGTTTTTTGGGGTTTCTTTAGGGTGAGTTCACATTCTTGCCCAGGTATGCCTGATTAGAAGAGGCAGCTAGCACAGCATATAGAGTACTGTGCCCTAAAGTTAGGAAGATCTAAGTTCAAATTCACCCTCAGAAACTCTCCTAGACATCCCCTAAAATAGAAAATTTATTAAGTTAGCTGATAAAATAGAAAGAACATTGGCTTTGGAGTCAGAGAACCTCAATTCACATCTTCACTACATGGACAGGGAAAGTCACAAGCTCTTTTGCCTTTATCTGTACAATAAAAGAATTGGACTAGTTACCATTCAAGCTCTAGATTTATGATCTAAAGCCCTCAACACTATGTTATCTTAATTACAAGAGGTCATATTACTTTTGCTTAAAACTTTCTGAGGGGGGGGCTTATTCTACTTTTGTTATTTAGTCATTTTTAGTCAACTCCAACTCTTATGTTCCCTTGAGATTTTCTTGGAAAAGATAGCAGGAGTGGTCTGCCATTTCTTTCTCCAGCTCAGTTTATAGATGAACAAACTGAGGCAGCCAAGGTTAAGTGACTTACCTAAGATCACATACTAAATATCTAAGTCTGGGTTTGAACTCAGATCTTCCTGATTTTTTGACTTGGACTCTAATCCACTGCACCAACTAGTTGCCCTCTTATTCTACTTTTAGAAAGCTCTAACCATTACAATTTTCTTTATGTGAAGTCCAAATTGTCCTCTTTTTAATTTCCATCTGTTGTCTGGATTTTACTGTTCATGACTAAGAACCAGTTTGACGCCTCTTTTCCAGGACAACCTAAAAACAACTATCATGATTCCATAAATCTTTTTTTCTGCCCTCTAAGCAACCTCAGTTCTTTCAATTGATCATCTACTACATCATTCTAAAGAACTTTCCATCATGACAGTCCTTATTTTGTAGGCTCCAAAGTTTATTAATGCCCCACCTTAAAGATAGTGTCCAGAATTGCACAAAATAGTCAATTTATGGTCAAATGTAGAATTACAAAATTCTAGCACTGGAAGGGTTCTCAGAGATGACTTACCTTGAGAGAAAGGTGTAGTGGAAAGAACACTGGATATAGAATCAGAGGATCAGATATTCAATCCAGATTCAGCAGTTTATACTCCAGCTAATCTTGGGCAGGTCACTTAATCAATCTAATCTTCATTCTAGCTATAAAATTAGGGGCTGAACAAGATCTGGGTTGTTAAAAAAAAAAAAATTGGGGGGGGGGGTTGTGTCATGGGTTTCTTTGGCAATTTGGTGAAGCCCTCCTTCTCAAAGTATCTTTTTTTAAAAATTCAAAATTGAAGAAATTGTTAAACTTCAATTAGAGAGATCAATGATTATAAAGACGGAACATGGAATTTCCAAGTGTCCCTGAGATCTATATAGGCGAAGTTGGGTGGTACAGTAGATAGAATGCCAGGTAACGAGGCAGAAGATTCATCTACGTGAGTTCAAATCTGGCCTCAGATACTTAGTAGTTTGTGACACTGGACAGGTCACTTAACCCTGTTTGCCTCAGTTTCCTCATCTGTAAAATGAGCTGAAGCAGGAAATGGCAATATCACAAAGAGTCAGACATGGCTGAAAATGACTGGGTAACAAAAATGCAGAATGGATCCCTTCAGAAAATCTTCAAGCAAAGATAGGATAAATTCTTGTAGACAGTTAAGATAACATAGCATTGAAGGCCTGTGAGCATAGATCTAGAGCTTGAATGATTAGTGGTCCAATGAATTTATTTTATAGATGAAAAGAAAACAGTTGCATACAAATGAAACAATTCAAGAACAATATAGCATAACTATAACAAAGCAACTCATGGTAAATGCAATTAAAAAGACATAAGACAAAAAACATATGCAGAGTTCTAGATTGGTAAGTATCTTACTGGCTAGGATATCAGAGAAAAATTCATGGAGAAGGTGGCATTTGAAGTGGGCTTTTTAAAATGGCTAGGAATTCAATAATAAATAAATAAATAGGCTGATGATAGATAAAACCTAACATTTACATAATATTTTAAGGTTTTTTACCTTAAAGTTAAAAAAAATATATATATATATGTGTGTGTGTGTGTGTGTGTGTGTGTATGTGTACACACACACATCCCATACTGCAAATATCCAATACAGGGAAGGCACTCACATTAAGGAGGATCAGGAAAGAATTCCCAGAAAAAGCAGGATTTTAGCGGAACTCGAAGGATTACAGGGAAAACAAGGGGAAAAGATGAGGAAGGAGAAAATTCTAAGGTATTTAGGGCAGCTGGTAACTATGCCCAGAGTTTGGGAGAAGGAGTGTCTTAGGCAAAGAGCATAAAGAAGGCCAATTGCCACTAAATTATTGAATATATAGGACTGGATAAATTTCAGGAAGATTAAAAAGGCAGGAGGGAAAGAATCAAGGATAAAGAAATCACTGACTACACTTGAACTCTAAGCATCCTTGGGATGCTCATAAAAGAGTTAGAAATGAAAGAAAAGAAAGGCAAATCCAAGATGGTGGAGTAAAAGCAGGAAATCACCCAATCTCTCCCTCAAACTGCTCCAAATTCCTCTGAATGATGGATGACTCCAAATGAATCTTAGAGCATCAGAACACCCAAAAAGATGGAGTGAAACATTTTCCAGCCAAGGGAGACTTGAAAGGTCAGCAAAAAATGTCTGTGATGTGAGGGTGGGAATCCAGCATCAGTCTTCATGCAGGCCACACCAGAACAGCCCTGGCCCTAGCCCCAGTTTGGCTTCTGAATCAGTATCAATCCCTCAGCCTGAGGCATCAGGGAGGGCTCCATGGATCGGTAGTGAGGATCTGTGATAAGGTGGTGGGAATCTGGCATGCAGTTTCAGCTCAGGAGCCCTTGCCCCAACCCCAAGGTGTTGCTTTATAGGACTAGGATGCTTCCAACATCTCCAGGACAGAAAAGCATGCTTGTGATCAGGTCCCTAGAAGGATCACTGAAAACAGCTGCACAAAACCCCTGAAGCTTGGAATAATGCACCCTCCACCCTGGAAACAGAGCCCTATTTTAACAAAAAGTTAAAAGCCGAATAACAGGCTAGAAAAATGAGCAGACAATTTTAAAAAATGTTTCTAATCACTGAAAGCTATTATGGTGATAAGGACAATCAAAACACACTCAGAAGATGATAACAAAGTCAAAGTTTCTACATCCAAAGTCTTTAAAAAAATACAATTACTTTCAGGCTATGGAAGAGCTCAAAAAGGACTTTGAAAATCAAGAGATAGAGGAAAAATAAAGGAAAGGGAAAAGGAAATACAAAAAAGCTAATGAGGAGAAGAATGCTTTAAAAAGCAAAACTGGCCAATTAGGAAAGAAGATTAAAAAAAAAAAAAAAAACCCACTGAGGAAAATAATTCCTTAAAAATAGAATTGAGCAAATGAAAGCTAATCACTTTATGAGAAATCAAGATACAATAAAGCAAAGCCAAAAAATTGGGGGGGAAATGGAGAAAAAACTGTGGAATATCTCATTGGAAAAACAACTGACCTGGAAAATAGATCCAGGAGAAATAATTTTTAAATTATTGGTTTACCTGAAAGTCATGAACAAAAAGAGCCTGGACATTATTTTTTATTTTTTTTTTTATTAAAGCTTTTTTATTTACAAAGCATATGCATGGGTAATTTTTCCAACATTGACCCTTGCATAACCTTTTGTTCCAAATTTTCCCTTCCTTCCCATCACCCCCTCCCCTAGCTGGCAGGTAGTGCAAAACATGTTTAATATATTGAAATACACGTTAAATCATATATATGTGTATATACATATTTATACAGTTAACTTGTTGCACAAGAAAAATCAGATCAAGAAGGAAGAAAAAGAAAAACTGAGAAAGAAAACATAATGCAAGCAAATAACAGCAGAGAGAGTGAGAATGCTATGTTATGTTCCACACTGTTTCCATGGTTCTCTCTCTGGATATAGATGGCTCTCTATATCCCTGCACAAGTGAAACTGGTTTGAATCATCTCAATATTGAAGACAGCTATGCTGGACATTATCTTTCAAGAAATTATCAAGAAAAACTGTCTTAATATTCTAGAATTAGAGGGTAAAACAGACATTGAAAGAATACACCAGTCGCTTCCTGAAAAAAAATTTCAAAATGAGAACTTCCAGGAATATTATGGCCAAATTCCGGAATTCCAAGATCAAGGAGAAAATATTGCAAGCATCCAGAAAGAAACAATTCAAGTACAATGAAGACAAAGTCAAGATAACACAAGATTTAGTAGCTTCGACATTAAAGGATCAGAGGCTTGGAGTATGATATTCTGGAGAACAATGGAGCTATCATTAAACCAAGAATCACCTACCCAGAAAAACTGAGTATAATCCTTCAGAGGAAAAGGTGATCATTCAATAAAATAGAGCATTTTCAAGCATTCATGATGAAAAGACCAGAGCTGAATGGAAAATCTGATCTTTAAAAATACGACTCAGGAGAAGCATAAGGAGGTAATCAGAAAAGTGATATCTTAAAGGACTTAATAATGTTTATATGTTTACATTCCTACATGGGAGGATGATACTTGTAACTTATTAGAATTGTCTCATTATTATGGCAATTAGAAGGAGTATATATAGACAGATGTCACCAGTATGAGTAGAATATGAAGGGATAATATATTTTTAATATATGATGAAATTAAGGGGTGAGAGAGGAATGTACTGGGAGAAAGAGAAAGATAGAAGTGGAATGGTACAAATTATATGCCATAAAAAAGAGGCAAGAAAAAGTTTTGACAATGGAAGGAAAGAGGGCAAGAGAGTGAATCTTATTCTCATCATAACTAGCTCAAATAAGAAATAGTATACATACTCAAAAGGAATATAGAAAACTATCTCTTACCCTGCAGGAAAATAGGAGGAGAATAGGATATGGGAAGGGGAAGGCTAATAAAAGAGAAGGCATATTGGGGGAAGAGGCAATTAGTAGAAAAAAAAAAAAAAAACACTTTTGAGGAGGGACAGGGTGAGAGGAGAGAGAGAATAAATAAGGGGAATACAGTTAGCAATAATTGTATAAAAAAAATTTTGAAGCAAGTATCTCTTATAAGACTTCATTTCTCAAACATAGGGGGAAGTAAAAAAGTCCAATTTATAAAAAATAAGAGCCCCCATTGATAAAGGATATAATCTGTGCCAAAAGGAATGTAATTCATGCATTTTCTTTGACCTAGCAACACCACTGCTAGGCATGAATACCAAAAAAAAATTCGGGGAGGGAAAGAAAATGGCCTATATGTACCAAAAAAATAATGTTTATAGCAGCTCTCTTCTCAGGGCAAAAAAAAAAAAAAAAAAAAAAAAAAAAAAATGGAAATTAAGGGAATGACCACATCAACTGGGGAATGGCTAAATAAACTGTGGTATATGTTTGTGATGGAATCATTCTCTGGGAAATAATGAGCAAGATACTCTCAGAAAATTAAAAAAAAAGAAAAGAAAAGAAAGGTTGGACCAAATATATAGGAAGAAGATTTCAACTGCAGGTAAAGTCATTTGACTGATTGGTATACAAGATTCGAAGGATTTAAAGGAAGATAAAAGAGGGGTTGAAACTTAGATCTTGTGAATACAGGAAAAAGATAACTGAAAAAAATAGTAGCTACTGTTCAATATGACCACTCTCAAATCTATATAAAATCTTTACTAGTGTCTTCTATACATGAATTGAAGACATCATTGATAAAGGCATTGAGCGAGAACAAGCAAATTTTTACATGACATTTAGCATTGGATCACTATTTACTATGTCAAAATTAACTGCACATCTGTCTACATTCATCAAACACATTTGCTAAATACCTACTATGTACTCTGCACCAAGAAGAACAGAGTTAACTATCTTTAAGATCCTCAAAAAAGCTGAAAACTTAGCCTTTGCTTTCAAAGACTTAATAGGTAAGGTAAAATATATACACAAATGGATAGGAGGCAGAATGTAATAAATACTATTTTAAAAAATTACAGGAGACTGGAAAAGGGACCAAAACATTTTTTGGTTTTCTATTCACCATTTTATACCAATCTCTCAAAGTTTCTGGGTGAAAAGTGAATAGGTATATTCCATTTGTTCAGTTAAAATCAAGTCTCGATAAAGGGAAAACAAGTAAGCACAAATTTCAGTTCAGCAAATTCTTAGTTTGTGGGTCCCAAGACCACAGTGATTCCCTGGCAGATTAAGCACCTATTCCAACCAAGCTATACCAACATCTTATATCTAAGCACTTGGTAATCATACCCTAGTGGCCTCTAAGAGTTAATACAGTTTCCAGAGCTACCCAATATTCAACTAGGCATTAACTCAAGCAGTGGAACAAACTGGCTTTCTGAGTTTTGGGGGAAAAAATTAGGGAACATTGACTTTATTCCAGGATGTTTTCCTCGAAACAGAATTCTCACTCAAGTAGCCTCTGTATATGAATTAAGGGAGAAAGAACTACTGACAATGTATAGAGGACCAGCCCTAAAGTCAAAAGGACCTGAGTTCAAATATGGCCTCAAATTAGTTGCGTGATCTTAAGTATGTCACTTAACCCCAACTGCCACTGGGAAAAAAAATGCCGAAACTACTCACAGAGGTTACAAGGCCTACAAATAAGCAGCACAAAAACAAGCAAGTTGGTCAGTGGTCCTAGAAAAATCTTCTAGAAATATTAGACACATCCAGTTGGGATAAGACAAAGCCTTACATATCAGCATTTAATAAAAGCTTTATGAAGAAAGAGAGCATTAGAGGGCAAGGGAAGGGAGCTCCAGGAAGTAGAAACACACAAGCTATCCAATCATTCTTGAGAGCAATTTGGAACTATGTCCAAACAGCACACCTTTTGTCCCAACAGTGTCTCTACTGTATCCCAAGAAAATCATAAAGTGCAAAACTGTTTGTAACAGCTCTTTTTGTGGTGGAAAATAATTGGAAAATGAATAGATGCCCATCAGTTGGGGAAATGGCTAAATAAGTTATAGTATATGAAAGTAACAGAATATTATTGTTCTATTAAAAATGAAGAACAAGCTGATTTTAGAAAATCTTTGGAAAGATTTATAAGAACTGATGCTGAGCGAAACAAGCAGAACCAAGAATACATTATACACAATAACAGCAAGATTGTGCAATGATTAACTATGAAAGACTTGATTCTTCTCAGCAGATCAGTGATCCAAAACAATTCCAATAAATTTTGGATGCAAAATGACATCTGCATCCAGAATCAACACATACCATGTTTAGTTTTTTTTTCTTTTTTCTTTTTTTCCCTCTCTCATAGTTTTTCCCTTTTTCCAATTGTTCTCTCCCAACATGACTCATAAAGAAATGTATGTTTTAAAAATGAATGTGAATATAGCCAGAAAATTTAAAGCAATAAAAAGAAAAGGGGAAAAAGACAAGCTATCAATATTCAAAGGACAAGAAGAAGGTAAAAGTAGAAAAAGATTATTGTGCCTAAAGGCAAATGACAAAAGTTTACAAGGCCCTGGGTAAGAAAGAACCAGTACATCTGGGTAAGTGCAGAAACAATGGGGCAGAGATAATTCTGACTGTGAGAACTTGTAAGATGGTGAAATTCTTGGTTTCAGGTTCCAGGCCTGAGGAAAGAACTGAAGAAGGACCTGAAGTTCCCTCCACCCCAGGACTAGAGGTGATTACACTAACAATTCTGATTTCAAAAAAATAAGCAGGCAAAGGAAAAAGAACCCAAACAAAGAAATCGCACTAAGGGAATAAAGAAGACCAGAGTTCATCTTCAGAGGATGATACTGGAACAAGCAAAAAGCCTCCCATTGCAAAGAGTAGCATTAAATGGTCACCTGCCCAAAAAGAATTTATATTCCAAAAAAACTTTAAAAATTCCACCTGAAAGAGATCCCATAAGGAAAACCTATAGGAATATCATTGCCAAATTCTGAAATCCCTAAGTCAAGGAGAAAATTTTACAGGCAACAAGAAAAAAAATAATTCAAATATGGCAGAGCCATAATTAGAATCACACAATACCTTTCAACAGCTACACTAAAAGTCCATCAGTCTTGAAAAAAGTATATATCAAAGAGAAAAAAACAACTGGGGTTGCAGCAAAAAATATCATATTTAGCAAAGTTAAAGAAAAAAAATTGGACATTCAGTGAATTATCAGACTTTCAGAATTTGGTTACAAAATTATCTGAATTTAATAGAAAATTCAAAATATATGATACAAAAATAATGTAAACATCAAAGTCTAATTTGAAGGAACTCAATAAGGACAAATTGTTTTTAAATAAAAATGTAAACCATATAACTAAGATCATCATTAGTAACTGGGTAGTTTGAAAGAAAGATTAAAGCTGAATATGATATTATTCTAAAAAGAAAAACCATAAGAAAATGTAAAAAAAGTAATTGTAATATACAAAGTGTGAAAACAAGAAGTGACACAGAATAATTAGATGGGAGAGGAAGACTGGTAGTTCTAGAATACTAAGATCATGAAAGTGACAATCAAACCACACACACACACACACACACACACATTTATATATTTATCTAGAAGGGATAAAATTAATCTAAATTATTAAAAATTAGAAGGGGAGAGAATGGGATAAGGGGAATAAAAAAGGGTACATAGATTAATGGGAATTGGAAATAAAAAGGGAGGGAAAGGATGAAGGGAGAACATATGGGAGGAGTCCTTAGGGGAGAGTAGTTTATATAAAACTAAGGCAAGGCAGCAGGTAGAAGTAAAACAGAGAAGTCAGCAGAGATAGGAAATAAGAGATACACACATAATAACAATGATTAGTATTAGAATTAAAAAGCAGGGCTAACAATCACTGATTTCAAATTAAATTAAAATTAGAATAGATCAAAAGAGAAAAACAGGAAAACAACACTGTGTCAGTAATATTATTTGACATTGTCTTAGACTATTTAAAATAACTAAAGCATATAAAATATCTGAAAACATAGCTGCCTAAATAGACATGGGAACTATATGAGCATAAACATAAAATACTTTTTATACAAATAACATAATAAATATATAAATATAATAAAAAATATATGTCAGATCTGAATAAGTGAAACAATACTTTTCTTGAGTAAATAAAGGCAGTATGTAAAGAAATATAGTTTTACCTATTTATTTAATATATCCCAATAAAATTACTAAAACTATTTTACTAAGTTATTAAAATGTATTAAACTTAATTTAATTAATTAAAATTATATATGTAATATCTATGCATATCAACTCTCATATCAATGCTTAATTGTAGCCTTCTTTAGAGCAGGGAGAAGAGGGAGAGAGGGAGAAATAAAGTAAAAAAAAAAAATACATAGCAAAAAACAAAAGAAATAAACAAGGAAATAAAGAAAAATTGGGCAGTTTTGAAAATAATATGTAGTATTTGTTATATAGGTTTTCTTGAAATGGCAATTTATTGTTTTATATATAATCCTTTCATGTTCTGCTTTGAACATGGCAATATTTTTTCCTTTTTCTTAGTACCTAATAATAACAGAAATATTGAGAAGGAAAAAGAAGGGAGCAAGAGCCTACTATGTGATGGGTACTTTAAAAATATTATTACCTTTGATCCTCATAACAAATCTGCTAGATAGTAGTATCCCCATTTTTATGGTGGAAGAAACTAAAGCAGGGGTTAAGTGACTTGTCCACGGTCACATAGCGAGCAAGACTCTGAAGCTGGATTTGAATTCAAATCTTTCTCTCAGTACTTTACACACCAGAGTTTCTGAAACTTTTTCACTCACCTTTTTGCCTAAGAAATTTTTACGTGTCCCTGAATATACATGTTAAATAGCTTTGCAAATCAAACATTTACTTTTAATACATCATAAATTTGCAACCCTCATATTTCATTAAGAGACCCCATATGGGATTGCCACCCACAGTTTAAGAAGTTGAGTACCATACCACCTAACTCACAAATGGACATTAATTTAAGACGTTAACAGAATCTTTGAAGCCTTATCAAAACAGATGACAACTTCCCACCTCTGTTGATTCACATGAGCATAAATGACATTTCCTTAAAGAACCTAAAAAACAAAACAAAACAAAACAAAACAAAAAACCAAAAAACAAACTTTGCCAATAATTAAAGTTTTGGGCAATTAAATAAAGACAATAAAAATATAGTATATTAATATAATATATTAATTTATATTAATACTCTATACTATTTATGTAGGAGGAAGATAGCACAATGGATAAAGTGCCAGCTCTAGAAACAAAAGGACCTATTCAAATCTAATTTCAGAAACTTAAAATCAGGTTAACAAAAGATACTTTTTAAAGAAAATAGTATGATTCTTTTGAAATAGCATTAGTGAAGCTGAAGGTCAGAATGTGCCAAGTCTGGTGAAGAAAGCTCAAGGAAACCAAAAGTGGGATTTTAGAAAACGAATGTTCAAAAGACCTTTGCTTGGATTGATGGAACAATGATAACTATCAACAAAAAGAAGACAGAATGACTCAGTTATTGTTCAATTTCTATTTTCTCTGCCAAGGAGGATAACATACAAAGGAAATATCAGACTAACAAAATGACTTACAAAGAGTTGATACCCAAGAATAAAGAGACCATAAAGAATACACAGCTGCCAATCATAAAGTCAAACCATCTGCCTCACATAAGTTAAAGCTTCATATCCTGAGAGTCCCAGCAGATGCAATCTCTGAACCAGTCAGTGCTATTTAAAATATCATAGAAAGGAGAAGGGCCATAAGACTGGAGAAAAAGGGCAAAAGTCCCAATTTTTCAAAAAAGTTAAGAGAATCAAGTCTGCTAAACTACAGGCCAGAGAGTTTGTCTTTGGTTCCTGGGAAAATGAGAAAGGCTCATTAAAGAATTTGCTAGTGGATATTTAGAAAGAGAAAAACTGATTACAGGGTGTCAGCAGGGTTTTATCAAGAATGGGTCAGGCTAAACTAACCTCATTTCCTTTCCTTTTTTTGACAGGGTTCCTAAACTTGTAGAAGAGGAAATTATTATAGATACAGTTGGCCTAGATTTTAGCAAAACTTTTGATCTCCTACTATTCTTGGGGAAAAGAAATTATGAATTAGGAAGAAAAAAAGAAAAAAAATATTTACATAGCACCTACTATGTGCCAGGCACTATTAAGTGCTCTTTTACAACCATTTACTTCATTTGATCCTCACAATTACCCTGAGATGTGGGTATTATTATTATAATATACATTTTACAGTTGAAGAAACTGAGGCATTAAGAGAGATTAAGTGACTTGCTGAGAATCACACATTTGAAGCCAAATTTGAATTCTAGTTCTTCCTGACTCCAGGCCCAGTGATTTATCCACTGTACCATCAGCTTCTACTATTACAATAATACAATTGGTGAGCCACTGGTGAGATACTGGTTAGAAAATAATATAGTCAGATCAATTCAGAACACACTGAATTGTTCTGAAAGGCCAGACTCAAAGGATAGTTAGGAATGTTCAAAATCAATGTGACAGGAGGTCTCTAATGGAGTACCCCAGGGTCTGATGCTTGGCCCTGTGCTCTTTATTTTTATTAATGACTTAGATAAAAGGACAGGTGGAATGCTTTTTATCATATGTGAATATTGGAAGGAATAGTTAACCCTCTGCGTATCAGTTTGATCCAAAAAGGGTCAAATCACCCCATCAGAAGCAGCAAGGAACCCTAAGGAAGAGACAACAGACACCATGCTTCAGCCAAGTCAAATCACTAATGCCATCTTAACTTCAAACTCCCCTTAAAATGCAACAAATGAAAACAGCCCACGATTGTGTATCCCAAAGCTTTGGGAATAGCAATGCTTGCAGCAACGTGCCCTTGGCCATCAGCCTGGGAACCATCCACCATGGAGAGGCTGCCTGGCAACTGCTCTTGTAGGTTAGCCAGCCATAGTTAGTGAAGGCTCAGGAAAGAAAGTTCTTGCCACCAGTCATTGTCACTGTCAAACAACAGAAAAATAACAATAAAAACAGCTACCCCTTTTATATGGCATTTTAAGGTTTGTAAAGTATATACTTTACCTATATGATGCCATTTTATCTTCACAACAACTCTGGGACGCAGGTACTATCATTATCCCTATTTTACAGATGAGTAAACTGAAGCAGACAGAGATTAAATTATTTGAGCAAGATCAACCACCAGTAAGTCTCTGACACTAGATTTGAACTGACCAGACTATTATGCTGATATGATTTTATCAGCAGCAATTACATTATGAGACATTACAATGAGACATTAGTACTTTTTACCCGCCCTTCCATGTGATTTGCAATGGAAGCCTAGTATACACACACAGTGTCTGTAAGTTTTAAGTGCAGTGGGTAGAGCACTAGCCCTGAAGTCAGGAGGACCTGAGTTCAAATATGCTCTCACTTCCTAGCTGTGTGACCCTGGAGAAGTCACTTCACCCCAATTGCTTCAGCAAAAAAGAAAGCAAAATTCTTTCATTCCTCTTTTCATAGCTCTCTTTCATGCTTTCTATCTTCCATGTATTCACCATAGAGTTTCCAACTAAGATAGTAGATGCCTTCTTCAGGGTTATAAATGTTTTAAGGGTCTATCAGTGTACTTTTTACCCATCCCACATGGTCAGCTCAGCTCCTTTCATATATTTTATACCATACTTCAGTCTGGATCAAGATTGAAAATGTGCTATAGCTTCCTTTACCTGCCATGATTCAATCTGTTGCTTTTCAATTCACACTCAACTTCAATTGCTCAGAGCAATATTTTCTCAAGATTTTTGACCAGAGAGCACAGTCGGGAAAATACAATAGTTGAAAACATTGGGGTTTTGCAGCAGAATGGGATCTTTAAAAAGTAAGAATTTGGAATGGAGGCTTAACCTATAAGATCAGAAGTAGTTTGGTACTGCAGCAGAATGATAGCACTCATCCAGGGATCAGGAAAACTTGAGTTCAAATCCAGCCTCAGACACTTAGAAGATGTGGAACTTTAAGCAAATTACTTAAATCTCTATCTGCCTTAGTTTCCTCATCTGTAAAATGGAGATAATAATAGCACTTACTTCCTAGAGTTGTCCCATGACTAAAATGAGATAATACATGTAAAGTACTTTGCAAATTCTGAAGCAATATATAAATCCTAGCTATTCCTATTATTGTTGTCCAGTAAAATATGTGGGGCCTATAAAAGGCTCCACTTTAATCAACTTAGTATCTATTTCCTAGGGTTTTCCCATGACTAAAATGAGATAACATTTATAAAGTACATTGCAAATTTTAAGCCAATATATAAATCTTAGCTATTCTCATTATTATGATTAACCAGTGAAATGTGTGGGGCCTATAGATGTCCACTTTAATCAGTTCAATAGTGGTTGTGACAAAGAACAAACAGGCTTCCAAACATAGTTTATTCCAAAAAACATTTTCCCTACATTCCATCACCAAAATCTAAGGGCAAGAATGACGAAGATACTGTGTTTATATTAGTATTAAATAAAAATAATGTTATTATAGCTTTGTATAGAAGAGCTAAAATAATCCAAGGAAGGTTAACATACCAAAAGGGTTATGTATTTGTTTGTTTGTTTCTCCAAACCAGAGTTTGGGATTTTTAACTGCTCCATTCTTTTTTTGGAGAAATAAAATATTGACAAAATGCTGCAACAAGGCAGAAGTTCTGGCCAACATATAAGGAACATGTCGTCCATATCTGATTTATTCTGGATCAGTAATTAGTCACCATGAAAAGAAGCCAGAGACATGATAAAAGAGTAAGATTGATAAAGCAGTTCAGAAAACTTAAAACCACAAGATCATTGATTTAGAGTTGTTGGTCAACTAGCCCACACTCCCCATTTTATAAATGAGGAAGCTAGGGTTTATGATGGCCAAGTCATTTCCCTAAAATCATATGAAATATAAGGGGCAGAGCAGGATTTAAAACTAAATATAATGACTTCAATTCTAGATCTCTTTCCATTACATTAGCAGACAATCAAAAAGTGTCTGAAAGTAGAATGTGTCATAGTGGTTATTAAACTTCTTATATCTTGGGATACTGTCTATGAAATGATTTAGTTTGGACTGGGGTTCAACATGATCTCTAAGGTTCTCTTCTAGTTCTTAAGATTCTATACCTATTCTGCCAAAGAGCAAAAAAACCTGAAATTAGGATTAGAAGTTCAAAGTATTCCCTTTCCAATTTATCCCACCCAATCCCTTCAACTTTCCTGACCTTTGGAATGGGAATACATAGTTTTTCACAAAAATAAGAAACTGTGATACTGCCCCAAATCCTCCTCCCCATCTCTCTCTCTCTCTCTCTCTCTCTCTCTCTCTCACACACACACACACACACACACACACACACACACACACACACACACACACACAACACTCACTACTAGCTGAAGCCAAGAATTCACTAATCTATTAGACCTGCTGTATTTCCTTTTCATGTATATTCCATTTATCATTGACTTTCTTGATTTATATGTCTAACAATGGAATATTTGGGTCAAAATAAGAATATTTTGGTCATTTTCTTAGCCAAATTCCGAACTCCTTTGATTTCTATATTTTAGGTACCACAACTCAGAATGGAAAATAAACAAAATGGTCATCCCCAGGATTGTAATATCAAATCACAAAACAGGATTTTCTAATTATGCACTTTTGTCAAAATAAATATCCAAGGACAGGGCCTAGAAATATAATTCAACCTAAAAAACGTCCTTCTAGTTAGAAAAAGACAATCATGGGGTCTCACATTTCAAATGTCCAGAGTAAATGGGGCTCTTCTTTTTTTTTTTTTTTTGTTTTTTGTTTTTATTGTCTATTAAAAATAGAAAAACTCTAGCATTAGGAAGATCAAGCAGCAAATCCTAAGGAATCTCCCTTTTTTTGTCTCCAAGGAGCTTGGACACATCATGTTTTACTAGAGAAAAGCTCAAGGACTGGAGGGTACTGAAATGGTAGAAAGGATACTGGATTTGGAGCCAAATGGCTTGGGTTCAAATCTCACTTCTAATACTTACCTGTGGGACATGGGCAAATGCCCTCACTCTCTGGACTTCTGTTTCTTCATCTATAAAATTGTGTTAGACTAAATAGGATTTGATATTCCTTCTATTTCTAGTACTATGATCCTAAGCACATTTAGAGAGTTACCTTCAAAGATTTCTAACACAATGCTAGTCGTACTTGAGGCAAAAACACAAAATTTTAACACTTAAATTAAGAGATTCAAGATGAATTGAAGAAAACCCTTACTCTTAAATCTGGAGAAAATCAGGGTTAGATTAAGCCACAATTGCTAACAGTTAAGGATTAATTAGTAAAATACCTAATTGTATCTAGGAGTTTCTAATTTCCTTGAATCTTGTCCTAATTACATTTCCTATTTAAATAGAATAATTAGTAACACTAGTTAGTGTGTTTATACTTAGCTATGAAAGCCTGGCTATTTTGGTGGCCATGTGTATATTTCATATGTGTGCCTCTCATGTCTCTGTTTGGGGGTCTCTACATATATGTTTCTCTCCCAGTTAGTCACTGCCTCTTTTTAAACACTTTATATTTCTCCTTCTATACATCTCTCTCATTTAATTGGCCATTATACAGAACTTCACTAATTTTTTTTTTACTGCATTTACTGAATGGGATTTTATATTCTCTGTTCTTAATTTTTAAAAGTGGAATGCTTAATATTTCCATCTTAAAAACAAAACCAAATTAAGTTGTTTTCTACTTTTAGGGCTCCCCATAGGAAAATAGCTCACATCCCTAACTGAAATATGAGTTAGTAGAATGCTTCATTAAATATACAATCTCCTCAATATGAGTACTCTTTTCAACATAGTTTACATCCCATCTACACATTGTCATCATAGTGAATCACTTTCCAAGTCTTACCATCAATCCTCTATGGAGAATTTCCCTGAGTGTAAGGACCTTCAATCAGATGTCTGGACATTACCTGGGTATCAATGGAGTCTAATGGCTACTCATACATAATCCCTTATTTTTACATTTCACTATCTGGCAACTCCACCTTCTCTTTCTGATACACTGTTTCTGGTGTACAATTTCTCAATGGTAACAGCAATTCAAAACCCATCATTTGTCTCTCCTCCACCCTCACCTACAACATTAATTCTGTGTAGATTAGTGTTTCATGAATATTGGTATTATATTCCATAATTATATCCCCAAGTGCCTAGCACAGTGTTTTGGACACAGCAAAACAGTTTTGGTAGTGGATTGAGAAATTGGTTTCAGCTCAAAAAATTATGGAAAACTTCATTCGAGAGGTAGAATTTAAATTGGACCTTGAAGGAAGAAGAATAATTGGAGAGAGAGTGGTAGAAAAGAGGATATTTCTTGCAAAGAGAATATGGTGAGCTGTAGTCTGTGCAGTAATGACTTTACTAATAGGATTATAAGAAATGCCAATGGAATGGGCAAAGTCAAATTCAATGCAAAAACACCTAAAGGCAACATATTTGTAAGCCAATCCATAAACTGTCTTAAATGCATGTGAAATTTCTACAATGAAAAAATGGTTGATCACATGTCTAGCTGCTTCTCCAGATTGGAATGAAGCCATAATGTCCATTGGTCTTAAAATATTAAATTTCAAACCATAAGGGTTTTGTCCTATAGGGAGTTATAGGAGAGTGAAAGAAAGATAAGCTGTGTAGCTTTTTGCCATGCTCTAGATTCCTCTTTAGTTATCACAATTTGCAAATATAAGATTCTAGCAGCCTGATTATAAATGATTTGAAGGTCCACTCTGAAAATGGACATGTAGGGTATATTTATCTGAGCGCTTTCGTACTCACTCTCAAAGTTCTTAAAAGAGCTGATACCTTTTCATTGTTCTGCCACTCATACAGTTAATGAAAAAAGAACACTTGGCTATATCCCTGAATTCTTTTGCCTAAAACCAAAGTTTGAGTTTCTGATACCGAATTGTATTTCAGGAGTGTGAATCAATAAATCTGATATTGCTTTTCCTCCTGGGTCAAAGATCACACACTGTCTATTTATTCTAGTGATCAAAACAGCAATTTTCCAAATCATTCTAAACATAAACACTGTTTTATAAGTACTCATAGGGGGTTGGGAAATCAAGCCCACCTGTGGAAGTGAAAAATCCACGAGGTAAGAAAAGAGGAGTTTCAACTCTCCAAAGACTATCCTAGCAATTTTACAAGTATAAAACTCCACCCGAGCTTTGCACATAAAAAGAACTAAACTTCTTCTCAATGAAAGAGTAATCAATAAATTCCTTAAAACAATAATAATGCACAAGGTAAACCAACAAAACGCTAAGAAGAATTTCTCCAACTTTAGTCCATGTGGTTCTTTTATTTCCTTCCTTAGTTTCAGCCACTGGTTTGAACTCTTCCTGTTCTATCTGTAGTAACCTAGCTTTTTCTTCTTTATCTCAATCTTTTGAACTCTTCCTGTTCTATCTGTAGTAACCTAGCTTTTTCTTCTTTCTCTATCTCAATCTGTAGTTTAACCTGCAATTCCAGCAACTCTTGCTGTGGCATTTTATACTCTATACTGTCATACATACGCATTAGCTCTAGGTTGCTCCCTCTCCGAGCTATATTTACTGGGTGTGGGGGTAGCCTTCTGGGAGCTTGATTACAAGCTTCCTGCTGTTCTTCAGTGGTGATCTTTGTTAAAAGATCTTCCATCTGGCTCTTTAACCTCTTTATATAAGCATTATGTTCAGCTGTGTCCTTGAGCCTGATACCAGAGTTACCTGGGTCCATATTACTTCTCTGCCTTCCCTCCTAAGCGGCGTTTCTACCGGATCTTTCAGAATCTTAATTCTGAATATTAAATATTTTCAAAACCTGATAATTCCTGATGCGTGGGGATCATTGGATTCCCTAACACATGAAGCAATGGACAATAGATTGGTTTTGGACTATCTCTTGGTTGCTGAAGAAGGCATATGTGTGATTGATGTTTACATACCCTCCTTCTAGGACTTCTGGAAATTTCTTACAATACCAAGTTGATTTATATTGTTTGTTATATCACTAATAGCCTCCAACGCCAGGTCACAAGTGCGAGAGAGCATGAGTTCCACCACCCAAGTTTCTCCTACTCCTCCTACACAAGTCACTTCCCCCTCTTTGTCCCACCAATCAAGTCAGCACAGAACAGCTGGGGAGGGTCAACCTTCAAACAAGTTAATAGGGAACCTTCCAATTGGCAATTAGTCTCACGTGCTTCATTACCCAAGTGCATAGCTCAGTTCTAGCCCTTTACAGTGAGCCAAACTGCAAAGGTAGAAAAGCATAGCTTGTATTTCAGTAATGGATAATAGTTCCAGTGAAGGAGAACAAAATATATAAAAAGTGAAAAGAAAGGTTAGGAAGGAAATTTTTAAAAAATAAATAATAATATATAGTTGTTGTTGTTTTCTTTTTTTTTTTTTTTTTTTTACAAATAACATATAAAAAACCAAGGCAATTTATGGTTAGATAACTAAATAAATGACACAATTATTTCCATAGGAATTGAAGAGCAAAATTATCACCAAGGCCTACAATAATCAGAAAGGTCCAACTGAGGAAAGGAAGGAAAAGGTAGAATTGGATCTTTAAAAAGATTTACAATTTAGATAGGCAGAATGTGGGAGAAAGCCTTCAAAGGAGAGGAAATTACACAAGCAAAGATTTAGGACTGGTTAAGAGCTTAGGGTATTCTAAGAAGAATAGGAAAACTGATTTAGATGGAGAGTGCTTGATTTTGAGAGAAATGAAACTGTCTTGGAGTGAGATTATGAAAAGATCTGAGGTATCTCTACTTAATCTTGGAGGTAATAGGGAGCCACTTCATATGTTTGATGAGCAGGGGAGCCAAATGTCATCAAGGATTCACTGCATAAGATTTCCTTCAACATAGCACTACAAAGAGAAGGAAGCCCTGTTTCTCCAAAATAAACGACTTAGACTTGTTCAGATCAAAAGATGAAAGTCTGAACTAGGAAAACTTCAGCTCAATATAACAAAGAACTTTCTAACAATTGTTACTGCTCAGTTGATTCAGTCATGTTCAATTCTTTGTGACCCCATTTGAGATTTCCTTGGCAAAGATATTGGAGTGGTTTTCCCTTGCTTTTTCTAGCTCATTTTACAGATGAGGAAACTGAGGCAAACAGAGTTAAGTGATTGCCTACAGACACAATAAGTAACTGTCTCAGGCCAAATTGGAATGCAAGATGAGTCTTCCTGACTTCAAGTCCAACAGTCTATCCATTATACCACTACCTCCCTTTTCTAAAAATTAGAGCTGTCCAAAAATTGGATTTGCTGCTGACTTAACATCTGTCATTTGAGATGTTCAAAGATATTTTAGAAGTGATTTGTTACTGGAATGACTATTGTTCAAGTGATCTCTCATACCCCTTGCAATCTTGGACTTCCATGATTTTCCAATGCTTAAAACACATTGAAATGGAGGGTTTTTTATGTGTATTTTGTTTTGTTTTGTTTTTTGTTTGTTTGTTTGTTTTTTGTCAAACCATATTAATTCAAAACTAATGTACATTTGGGCTTTCTTTGAAACTTGTGTTGATTTCTCCCTTCACAAAAAAAGTCCAATGAAATCCAACCCAATAGGTATTAAAACACCATTATATGCAAGGTCCTAGTAATACAAAGACAAATTGAAAAGCAGTCCTGGATCCCAAAGAATTTACCCACATTCTATTGAGGGGATACAGCAAATGTGGTGGAGGAATATCTGCCAGTCTCCTATCAAGAGTTCTGGATTATTTCTTTTCCTAAAAGATATTGAAAACATCCTGGAGATTCAATTAATTTAAGGGACTAAAGGCTCATATTGTTAATGTGACTTCTTGTGTGCCTAAAAAATGAAAGGCCAAGAGAAATTATAGCTCATCTCTGGAACCTGATCTGTAGACTACCATGAACAATTTAGAGGAGGGAGAATTGTGTTCAGCTAAATCAACCCAGAGTCTTGTTGAATATCTTTCTTCTGCTATGGCTACGTAAATCTTCTTTTGTTAACTGGCATATGGACTACAAGGGGCCTTGTTTTGTTCTGGTCTCAAAATTAATTTACCAGGATTCTGGCCTCATTACTCCCAGTCATCAACAACATATAAACAGATAAGTGTAGACATGACAATCTGAGGAAGGAGAATACGCTAAGGAAAGCATATAAGGCTTCCAACAGGACAAGACGAGCTCTTTAAAAGAAGCTAGAAAGTTTCAAAAGTGGATGTTGTTGTGCCACAATTCTCTTTTATTACCCTGACTCAGTTTCCCTAAATTGTTCTGCCTCGGTTTCCCTAATTGTTCTGCCTCGGTTTCCCTAATTGGTCCTGCCTCAATCCCTAGTTGCAAACCTGCCCTCTGGTTCATTAAGATTGGTATAACTTTGAGGTTATAAATTGTCAATATGTAAACTCAAAAAAGGGGAGTCCAGACCTTCTGTCTCTAGCCAGATACTTTCTTATCTCCCCGTGGTTAGTAAGAAGATATGGTCCCACCTCCCAACCTGTCAGAAAGATGGTGAAGTGGGAGAAGGGCAACCATGTGGAATTTCCCCCCATCCCTCCTAAGTGTGTTCCAGCCAACTTTTTTTTTTTTTAATCAAGTTGTGATTTAAAGTGATAGGCTTACTTTTAGGTTAATTGATTGAATATTTGTTTCTTTGATACATGAAGGTTTTCTTGGTTATGGAATATGGTCATAGATGTGATACATAATTTGTTAGGGCTATTTATAAAAGTTTAATTGCTATTTTTAAGAATCTTTCAGATTCTCTTATGTGATATTTGGACATTCTGTATAAGTTTTAATTGATTGTCTTGGGTCATCCTGAGATTATTTAAAGGGCCTCTGAACATAATAGTTTTTTCTTTGTCCTTTTGAAGATGTTTCTGTTATAGACAATATGCAATTTGGGATATTTATCTATGTATTGGGTATTTTAAAAGCAAAATGGTTTGTATGTATAATGTTCACTTATGAAACATCTACTTAGATATGATAATTGTTCTAAGTTGTAAACTTACTGGGATAAATATTGCTATCAATATAAGGTTATGGTAAATACCTATTTAGGATTTGTTTGAAACTTTGGTTAATTGGATTTGTTATTAGAAGTAAAATTTCTTGGGCTTATAGTTAATGCAATTTAGGAGTTTTAAAGCTCTCCCTCTGATGTGCTGAAGGTTGAGTTTTAACTACATATGTTATATTATAGTTATGTTCCTGCATTTTTTTTTCCTGTGACTGATCAGAAACAATAGTCAATAGAATTGTTAATGCAATTCAATTATATCATACCTTGTTGTTTCCAATCTGGTTATATGTAATCATTATTTCCTAAATACTTAGACAAATAAGTATTTATCCAGGTTATCTGTCTGTTTTTTGTGTTTTGTTTTTTTAAAGTTTCTAAATGACAATTTAAATTTCTAAAGGACAATTAACAGTGGTGTGTGAAACCTAACTTCTGTTTTATTTATTGGGAATGTAGCTGACAGCCTTTTGCCTGTGAAGCAAACTCATCTCTTCACATAGGAAGCTGCTGGCTAATCTATTTTAGCTTCTCCAAATCTTGTAGCAGTTCTCATCATCGATTCTTTCGATCTCAGTCTGTTCTAACCTTTATTTGTTAGATTTGTGGGAGTTTTTTGTTCTTGTTCTAGATTTTGGTCAAATTACAGATATTGACTTGCTTCTGAGACCTAGGTCAGCTTTGACTGTCAGCATGCTGCACCACACCCACTCCCTGCTAGATCTGAGAGCCTGGACACATCTTCAGCAGGAAGCACTTTTGAATGAGAAGATTAGTCCCCTTATCCCTGATGGATTGATATGGGGGATTTGGGAATGGTTAATGAATGACTGTTAAACCCTGATTGGTTCATCTATTATTGTGTGTTTAAGATTTGGGATGGGATTTGTTAAAGCTATTTAACTATTGTTGTTATGTTTAAGGAATTTTTTGGAAACTTACTGTACTAGTCTGTTATTGTACAGGAATTTTGATTCACTCTTGGGATTTATATGTAGAATGGTCATTTGATAATTCCTTTCCATGAGATAAAAAAAGGGAAGAAAAGATAGAAAACTGGGGAAACTGGTAGATTTTTCAAAATACCTGAAAGAATAGAAACCCCTAGTTCCTATTCACTTTGCCTTAGGCACTTCTGCCCCACCCCCTTTCTCACTAGTTCAGATTGAATTTGGAAGTCTTTTAAAAAGTCCCCTTTTTTTTTTTTTTTTTTTTTTTTTTCATTTTTACTATACTTTAGCTTTCCCTTATTCTGTTGGAATTGCCCTGGCAGATTATTTTCTGATTGCCTGCTTTTTAAAGAAAAATCAGAAATCAGACACCTTCTGCAGTCTCTCTGATCTGTTTCTCTACTTCTGTAACTCCAGTTCATTAATTAGTATTTCAGCAATCTCAAAGGGCCTTGCAGTTTTGAGATCAGGCCTCTAAAAGTTTGGGGTTGCCTGCCTTGATGGTTTAACTGTGCATAATCTGCTCAGAAATCTGGATCCTTTCTGTTTCCTAGTAGCAGCCCTATCTGTTCCTCTGGGCGGGGACAGGTGGAGGTACTCCAAGCCTCATCATTCTCCCCTAGAAAGGGTTGCCCCTCTGAATGGGCCTTAAGCCCTTGAGCCTTGCTGCTCTATAAGCAGAGGCTGAGTTTAATACACAAATGACTTCAGACCACTTGACTGACAATGAACTGTCCATCCCAAACTGGATTCTCTGGCTGAGATGCCCCAACTGCAAAGTACCTTTGTACTTCTGTTAACTCTGGGGTTATCACAGAGAGACTTGTCCTTGTATTTTTCTAGATTTATTTTGGTTTATTTGCTTCACATAGGGTTGATTATGGTGCTAAAACCTTCCAGGTATCTAGAGGAAGGCAATTCAATGATTTGAATATTAAGAAGAGAGTGTGGAATGTTGTGCCACAGTCATCTTTTATTATCCTGACTCACCTTTCCTAAATTGTTCTGCCTCAGTTTCCCTAATTGGTCCTGCCTAAGTTTCCTTAATTGTTCTGCCTCAATCTCCTTAGGTGCAAAACCACCCCACCTCGGGTTCATTAAGACTGGTATAACTCAGAGATTATAAATTGTCAATGTGTAAACTCAAAAAGGGGAAGTCCAGTCCTTCTGTCTCTAGTCAGACACTTTCTAACCTCCCCGTTATTAAGAAGTTACAGTCCTACCCCCCAAACCAGATTGATGGTTCCTGCCTGGAGATTCCTGCTCACCAGAGTTTGGACTCCACACCCCTGCCTTTGTTTAGCTACTGTGTCATGTGTCATGGAGAACTCACATTCTCTGCTGGATGCTGGATTCTTGGAGACGATAGTCTCATTCAGCCTTGGGACCAAACTATGGATCCATTTGGTCCCAGTAAATGTCTCCCTTTCAAATAAAATATTAAATTGTTCTCTAATCTCTTTCTTGCCTCAGTTTCTCCAGCATTATAGATGTAAGGAAAGAGTATATTCCAGTATGCCAGATAATATATACACACAAAAACATATTCAAAATATATAGAAAATTATTACAAAGTAATTTCAGAGAGCAGGGTGAAATAATAGCAGCTGAGGATATCAGAAAAAAAATTCACACAAAAAGTGAACTTTTAAAATGAACTTTGAAGTACAATAGAGATTGAAAAACATAGCAAAATGCTAGATGGCACAGTGGATAGAGCACTTGACCTAGAGTTCAAATCTGGCTTCAGTGTAATCCTGGGAAAGTCACTTAACCCTTAGTTTCCTCATCTATCAAATGAGCTGGAGAGGAAAATGATAAATCAGTCCAGTATCTTTGCCAAGAAAATCTCAAATGGGGTCACAAAACAGGACACAACTGAACAAGAACAATGAGCAAAGAGTGCATTTCAGTCATGAGGGACAACATTGCAAAGACAGTCTGTGTGAAGAACTACAAAAAAGCCAGTTTGAACAAAAGGAAGTATGAAGGAAAGCAATGTACAGTAAGTCTAGGGGACTGACATCATCAGTATTTTAGGAAAAGTCCTTCGACCATTATGTGGAGAACATATTGGAAAAGAGAGACAGAGGCAAAAAGACTAAGTAGGAGGCTTGTGTATTATCCACATAATAGGGGAAACAGGGTAGGCTGTGGGAATGGAAAGAAGGGAGTGCACATAACAGATATCACAGAGAAGTCTCCATTTCACTCAAACCAACCCTCAGCCCCAGAAGTCCTGTCAAGTTACCTCAGGAGGAGAATTGCTTTACCTTTTTATTTTTTACTACTCTATGTTCATTTTGTGGCAATTTTCTGTCTGTTTATAGAAGAAAGCTGGAAAACCTGTAAATTTCTCCATCTTCCCAGAATACTTGGATTGACAGAATATCAGGTAAGAGCTTACAGTTAAGGGGGTGGGAAGTGATAATTCAATCTAAATTTCCTACAGTGACTTTCATTTTCTTAGGTTCTAGATCTTACAACACAGATCATCTCTTATACTTTGATCCAGATAAAATGAGACTCTACAAGGTATTGCATAAGACATGGAGAAGACAGATCCCGGCCTCTAGGATTTTTGTAATTTAAGAGTATTCTTACAACAATACTTCTGCTTGCCTGCCTTGACTCTTCTTATTGGGTTTTCAGTTTATTTTTCCAAATACCAAGAACAGGCTGCCCGAAGGCAAACTTACAAAGTGCTACCTCACAATCACACTAACTTTTCAATCCCTCCAGCAATATTTTATAGCAATTACCTTCAAAAAAGAGAAGCTCTTTATTATACATGAGGCAAGAGACATACAGTAACCACAGTTTTTCAACAAAAATAACCTTATAAATTAATACATGCTGTTTGGTGAATAGGCACACTGAGCTGGAGGAGCTTCTAATCCTTTTAAAATTAATGTAAATTCAAATGTAATTAAAGATGAATAGCTCAGAAACATCTTTGCTATGACAGCAGAAACCAACATGGACTAGGAGAAGGTCTTTAAGGCAAACAAAGCCCTGGCAAGAAATAAAGCATTTTTTGTGGGGAAAGTACCCAGACTAACAGAACTAGACTGAATGTCTTTTTTTTTTTTTTTTTTTTTTTTAACTTAGGGATTGCTAAATTGGTGTATATATTTTTTTTAAAAAGCCCAACCCACACGTTTAATGAAGTGTAATTTTCTTCTGCTAGAATGCAAAAGAAAATAAAATTATGCATTAAAATAATACACCATAAATTATTGGACTAATATCCTATCAGAGTCAAAAATGTGTCTCTCTAAATAAAGTCTATCAACAAAAATTTGGACTATATTAAATTCTTCCCACTTCCTCTCATAAACAGAATCCATCATGGGAAAGTTTGATTCATATAAAGGAAATAAGCATAAGAATTGGATCCATTCCCCAAACATTTTCAGATCCTAACCCAAAACATATTTGAAGAAATATCTGTTCACAATGTTATAGTAAAGTGATTTTTATATAACGAGTTAATGTTATTTTGAAAATAATAGCTCCAAGATTAAAAGCGCCTTTAAGTAGAAACTGACTAATTAAAAAACCATACAACATGTGTAAATTGTGTTCAAAGGCTTTTCTTTGTTTTTAATTGTAATTACTTGCTCGGAAATGTAAATGTTTCAGTTCTGTGCCAGTAAAATAATTTACTGCCAATAGAGCCTTCTTTTCCCTTTCTTTTTATAATCACATATCTGTGGACTGTTAGAACCATGTCTTTAATGCTGCTACAGGTCAACCGTCTCATCAATGTGGATGTTCTTTCCCATGATGTCTCTGAGAACCATGTCTTTTTGAGCAATTTTTGCCCGTGTCCTTCTAAAAATCATCCACTGGGAGTCTACCCAATATTCTGGCGCCCTTTGTCTGCTTCACTTAACACTCAGTGGCTACTTATTAATGGAGTCCAGGGGCTGTTCAAAAGTCTATTCTTACTCTTGCCAAAGGACAAAGCCCACCATTGTTTCTAGTTATACATCTCATCTAGTCAATCAATCAGTAAGTATTTATTAAGAACCTACCTTGCACCAGGCACTGTGCTGGATATCAGAAACCCAAAGGCAAAAATAATATAATTTCTACTCTCAAAGAGCTTACATTCTATTGTAGACAATAGGTACATATATGTTTTAAGATAGCATAGACTGGCATAGACTGTTGATAAAACTGGCTCTTCATAATATTAATATTATGATAACTCATAATATTAATAATAGCTAACATTTAAGGAAATGGCAACCTACTCCAGTTTCTTCACCAAGAAAATCCCAAATGAGGTCACAAAGAATTGGACACAAGTGAAATGACTGAACAAATATAGCATTTACTATGAGCAAGGCACTTTACAACTATTATCTCCTTTGATAGTCTGGGAAGTAGGTGCTATTATTATCCCATTTTACAGATGAGGAAACTGAGGGAGGTGGGAGTTAAGCAGATGGAAATTAAGTGACTCACATAGCTGCTACATGTCTGAGGCCAGATTTGAATTCAGGCTTTTCTGACTCAAGACCCAGAGCTCTAATCACTGCACCACTTATCTTTCACAAATGATTATTTGATAACAGCACTAGCCTCACACTAACTGTGAAAACCAACTGAAAGAATATATGTAAAGTCCTTAACGTGCTATATAAATGTTAGCTATTATTATAAGTACATACAGAAAACAAAATAAATGAGAGTTAAGTTTAGAAGAGAGGGCACAAGGAGACCAGAAAAGGTTTCAGATTCAAAAGAAGTGCTTGAAGTGAGTCTTAAAGAAAACAAGAGATTCTAAGAGGCAGAAATAAGTGAGGATGAATATTCTGGGCATGAGGTGAAGAAAAGGAGAAATCAAAAGAAAGAGAAAAAGATAAAAGATGGAGTTTTACATGCAAAAAACAGGAAGACAACGCACATGGCTGGACTACAGAAGAGAGAATGGGGAATACTTTATGTATAATACTCTTTATGTATAAAGAGGCTGGAAAGGTAGAGTGGGGCCAGGTTGTGAAGGGTGTTAAAAAATAATATTAGCTGACATTTATATAGTGCTCTATGGTTTGCAAAGCACTGTGCATACATTCTCTCATTTGGTCCTCACATCGAATACCCACCAGAAAAGCTTATCTTTGATCCCAGAGACAACAGAAAATTTCTGCAGTTTATAGAGGAAAGAAGAAGTAAAGGCTTAAGAAAACTCATGTTAGCAATCAAGTGGAAGATGAAATGGAGGGGGAAGGGACTTGAAGCAGGGAGCTCACTGCAGCAGTGCAGAGTGGCGGCCATATGAGTGGTGAGAAAGGAACAAAGTCCAGATCATGTGGAATCAGGACCTGACAGGCTAAATAGAGTGAAGAGTGAAGGCTAGGCCTGGAGGATGGGACTGCCCTGGAATAAAATAGGAAAATTAGAAGGGAGCTGGGATGTCATTTCATGTGTTACTTTTTCTAAGCAAGTTTTGCTTGTTAATGGGTTGTAGCCTCAAACTGCCATGCACCTCTCAATTTTCCCCTTGGGTTATCTTTAACTTTATTTCATCAGAAAGGGTAGTAATCCTTGATTTGAAACCATACAAGCATCACTAGAAGAATATTAATTTTGTTAAATGGTTCTTTGTTCCAGGGAGAACCTTAAAGTCATTAAAAGCATTGCGCAATTTCCCCAAAACAATCAAGACTATTCTTTTCCTTCTGTTAAAATCTGGGCCCAGTTAATTGTCTATTGTGTCTATCCAAGACATATGTATGCACCAGTAGACAAATTCTAGAAGCTATCTACTCAATTGCAAATGACAAGCTGGACACTAAGTAATTTTCACCTACTTAGATTTTATTGTATAGATGTATGGGATATATATAATGTGTGTTTTACTTTGGTCTAAACCAATGACCTTCACAAGGTGGGGGGGGGTAAGAGGGAGAAGGGGGATTTGGAGGAGGGGGAAATTCCTAGTAGTATCATTCTCCTAGCAAAGCAGATAGAGAAATCTGTAATTTAGAATCTTAGAAAGGTTCCTGACTAAGAGAATAAATGATTTATTTATAATCATATACCTAATATCTATCAGAGTAGGACTACACCTAGATATTACTGAATTCAAGACCTAGATTCCATTCACCATAACATACTGTCTAGTATATCTCTAACAACAATCACAGTACTTTGAATATAGATGTTTACTAAATGTTTATTGGATTGGATTGGCCTTCAATGCATTCTTAGTGCAAATTAAACTGTAAATTAGTTAATGAGGTTTTCTTTCTTTCTGTATCATGCAGTAGAGATACAAGTTTGCATATACTTCGGGAAACCCATTTAATTGATACAAGTTATTCCCTCCATCTACAAAAACTGCTTCCCCTGTGCCCCTTGTTCTTATATTTTTGAGACTGCAATATAACACTAGGCTCCAAGGGGAATATTTTTGGTCCTCCAGTGGATTATCAACACAGCATCTTCACCTTAATAGGCCCTGATAGAGAGGGTGTTTAGCAGGTACAGCCTTTGAAACGCTGCTCCCTCCCATGATGAGACATCAAAGTAGGACTTTAACATCCTAAGGGGCAGAGGTGTCAAACTTCCCACAAGAAAACTCTCAAATGAGACCAGAACCAGATTACATTGCAATTGGACATTGTTTAACAAAATAAAGATTCAATACAACTTAGAAAAATTTATCTGTGGTTCTCTAAGCCAATACATGACCCATAAGGATCTTTTGATTTGAGTTTGGCACATGGGACTAATGGGAAAAACAGAGTAAGTACTGTGTTTGCCTGTTTATCTAAAAACACTCGGTTTCATGAAGTGGAGTTTGTATAACGTTGTGGATCTCAGTCTTTTCCATGAGTCACTGAAGTCATGACAACTGGGAATGGCCCAGGATCTAGTGGATGACCTTGATGTCTGCAATACTTGATCAAGCTTCAGCCACCCTCATGGCTTTTGGAACAAATTGTTCTCATCCACCCATTCCATCATCAGTGTTAACACTGTATTATAACAGTCTACAGCATGTACATGTGTGCTATACAAATGTGTGAATGTAAATGTTGTTATTGTTATTTATCCTTCATTTTCAAAGAGGGTCAATGACAGCATGAGTTAACATCTTAATTTGCAAGTTAATTGGATTTAAGTGAGGAAAATTTTCATAAAATCATCAGCCTCACTTTCCCTTCCAGAGTTTTCAAAGTCCAGTAGAACAAAAGTCAAGACTCCTGGTGATGGGGTGGGATGCAGTGGATGAACCTGATGACCTCAATGCTTGACCAAGCTCTAAATGTTCCACATTACCTGCTTCAGCCAACCTTCATGGCTTTTGAAACAAATTGTTCTCCTGCACCCATTTCACCAGGGAAGTCTTCACATACTTGGAGTAGATATCCTATTAAACCATCAGCAGGTATGAGACCTGTCAGTTATTATCAATCTGGTTTATACTGTCAGCTGAGGCAGTGTTCTGGAGATGTAGTCTCTGTGCATGCTATTGCTTCTTGCATTTATAGGTGAGAGTTGGATGAGAGGTAGATATCAAAGGAAGATGAGCAGCCCCACTATTTTATATCAAATATTCCACTACTTGGCAAGAAACTGGAAACTGAGTGGATGCCCATCAGTTGGAGAATGGCTGAATAAATTGTGGTATATTAATGTTATGGAATATTATTGTTTTATAAGAAATGATCAGCAGCATGATTTCAGAGTGGCCGGTAGAGACTTACATGAACTGGTGCTAAATGAAATGAGCAGAACCAGGAGATCATTGTATACGGCAACATTATATAATGATCAATTCTGCTAAATGTGACTCTTTCCAACAATGAGATGATTCAGGCCAGTTCCAATGATCTTATGAAGAGAGCCATCTACACCCAGTGAGAGATCTGTGGGAACATAGCGTTTTACTCTTTTTGTTGTTATTTGCTTGAATTTTGTTTTCTTTCTTATTTATTTTCTTTTTTGATCTGATTTTTTTTGTGCAGCAAGATAATTGTATAAATATGTATACATATATAGAATTTAACATATATTTTAAAATATTTAACTTATATTAGATTACCTGCCATCTAGGGGTTGGAGGGGGAAGGAGGGGAAAATTTGGAAGACAAGGTTTTACAAGGGTGAATGCTGAAAAATTGCCCATGCAATTTGAAAATAAAAAGCTGTAATAGAAAAAAATATTGTACTACTAGGCATATATCTCAATGAATAAATGAAAAAAAGCACTTATTTAGCCCTAGGGAGTCAAAAACAGAAAAAAAAAGGCTCCATACCCAAAAAAAGAGTCATAGCACCACTTGTTTGTTTCAGCAAAAGTCTAAAAACAAAATGGGTATTCATTAGCTGTTGTTTGTTGTTCAGTCATCTTCAGTTGTATCCAACTATTGATGCATTTGGGATCTTCTTGGCAAAGAAGTAGTTTCCTTCTCCAGATCATTTTACAGAAGAGGAAACTGAGGCAAATAGACTTAAGTGACTTCCTTAGAATCACAGCTAGTAAGTGTTTGAAATCATATTTGAACTCACAAAGAAGCCTTCCTGATTCCAAGTCTGCTATTCATCCAATGCACCACCAAGCTGTGATACAGGAATGTAAAGGAATATTAATATGCCTTAAGAAAAGATAAATATGAAAAATTAAGAAAAACATCCAAAGATCTATGAATTAATATAGAGTAAGATGAACAGAAACAAAGAGATAAATATATACAATAATCACAATTATATAAAGAAAAACAATAGTGAAAACAAGCTAACCTCCTAGAAAGTGTGATGCTTAATCCTAACCAAGGAGAAGTCTCTCCTTTTTATCAAAGACTGCAAGTACATAATGTTGAGTACACTGTCTAATCAGGTCAAAATTCTGATTGTTTTTTTCTGCTATTCTTTGTTACAAAGGAGGGATCATTTGTGAGAGGATGGGAGAGGTATCTAGATATGATTGTGATATAAAAACAAAAGACATCAACAAAATTTATTTTAAAATAAAATAAAAACGATGGGATTCCAAGTCTTCTTTAGAATATAGAAAGACAATCTTTAAAGAACAAAGGCTTAAAAGAATATGATATAGAAAATGTGGATTTGATTTGTTTTAAACCATATATACTTTGATACAGTATACTTCTGATGGATTGAAATTATGTTACCTTAAAAAACTTGGAATGACAAGATTAGCAAGCTCCAAAGTTTCATAGAATTTCGATGAGTTTAAACTTAAAAAATATCTAGAAGGGACCAAAAGATAAATAAACAGTAAGAGATGATTGGACTAGACCTTGAAATGGAATCTTTAGGGAGGAAACCAAACAACTCTTCTCTTGGCTTATTACAGCAAGCCATATTTAGTGTACTTTCTTGGTTTATCATACCAGAGGATTTTATTGTTTTCACATATAGGTAAAAAAAAGGTGGATCAGAATTCCTGATTTCACCAATACAGAAAGCATTCTAGCTGCCATAAAAAAGCTGGAAAAGACTAAGAAAGAAATTTCGAAGACATCTCAATTAAACATTGGAAGGTATTAAGATATGGGTTTACTTTACTTCTGGGAAGCAGGGAATTTGGATATGTTTTATGCAATTACACAAATGATCTTTAAATTCTTTAGCATAAAGAACCCCCTACACACACACTGTGGAAACTCCTCCCATCAACCTAAAGCAATGATTCAGATCACATAGATCACCTATATCTTGGCAGATAAGTTTTGGAGAGCTGCCTAAAAAAAAAAAAAGAGAGAGAGAGAGAGAGAGAGAGAGAGAGAGAGAGAGAGAGAGAGAGAGAGAGAGAGAGAGAGAGAGAGAGAGAGAGAGATTGACTTGTTCAAAGTTAAATATGTGATATCATAAATAGGACTTGAATTCTGGTTACCCTTCAAATATAGCACTCAATTCACAATGTCATATTGTCTGAATTCCGACTGTCTCTACTATGCTTCCTTAGTCTGAAGGCATATTGTGAATATGTATTAATGTCCACTTAAAACCACTGCTCAGAAACCTTCACTGGTGCATTTATTTTTACTAACCCAACTAGACATGTTCATTTAAAACAAAAGACATTTAATTAATTAGCATACCAGGAAAAGTAACATGAAAGTTTTCCCCATGCATACACGGAGCATACTTTCCCAGAAACATGGTACCAGAGAACAAGTCTGGAGGGCATATACATAAAGAATTTGTATGACCTATGGACATAAAGCACAGCACATAAGAAACACATATGATTCAAACAACCCACACTTCTGCAGCTATATTTAATAATTAAATATTCATTTGTTAAATTATTTATTAATTAAACTACTAAATTATTTATTTGATATGTTTGTTTATATAAATCCTTTATTTATTAAATTAATAGGTTATTTATGTATTAAATATAAAAATATATTTAATAGTGAAATTTAATAAAATAATAAATATTTAATAAAAATAATATCATCAGAGGTGTTACCCTATTCTTTGCTACTGGACATTGTGTCTCTGTTTCCTTTTTAAATATTGTTTCTGCAATTATGGTGTCACCACACTCAACTGGGCATCTCTATTGATTAAGTTCCACCAAGCTGCTCTTTACTACTATCTGCTGGTCTTCAGCCTCTGCAAGGATATCTGTTATACTCTTCTACCATGAACCAGAAGACAGTGGCTAATAAGCCTCTCCCTGCCCAGGGAGAATTAAAACTATTTTAATCATAAATCTGAGAGGAGAATCAAAGTCAGAAGAATTCTCTAGGATAAATTAAGCCTTATTCTTTTTTTTTTCTTTTGGTCCTAATTCAAAGTTTCTGGATCCACTCAACTATCTTCCTTGTTATTTGAAATTTCTTTTAACTCCTGTTAAATACCCAATTCTCAGCCCGTATACCCAAAACTCATATTGAGAACTCCAAATAACAAGGTCCCACAGGAACTGTGTGACATCTGTGGCCTTGAGGCTTCCCATAATGCTTCCTGATTAGCATGCAAATAAACAGAGACAAAGATAAAAAAGGATATATATATATATATTGCCATTCCACATTCCTGTCTTTATTATGCATATCTGTAGGCAATAAAATCACTCATTTTTGTGCCACAATCTGGTTACCTCATGTCCTTACATAGGTCATATGGATTAAATGTGTTGAATCATAATGAGATCACTATAAAGAATATACACTTGAGATAAAATATAAATTGAATAAAATAGTGTGAGAACACCATTATTGTAATTGTTCTATGCTTACTCATTTCATTTAGCTAAGAGTTTTAAGATATTAGCAGTCAGAAAAATGTTAAAGCATGAAAGAACAATGGAGATTGTATAATCCTACCCTTATTTTATAAATGAGAAAAGTAAGGGTGAGAGAAGTTAAATGAGTTGCGGAAGGTCACATAGTGGTAGATGGAGGATTAAACAAACCAATGGTCTTTCCATTACCTCCCCATTGGAAAGATGATTGATTTGTAAGTCAGTACACAACAGCAAACATCCCCATGTATTTCCCAATTTTACCTGTTAGAATATATTACTAAGTTAACATAACAATGTTCTGTAAAAACTCTTTGCCATTACAAGCATACCTATCACTCAAGCTGTTTAAAGCAAGCCAAAAATAACAAGTGTAGGTATCTGGCACTGTTTTCTGTACCATCCCTCCTGGGTACATAGAGTATTGCAAGATGGATCTTATGGCAAGATGTGTGTGCCTTCTCAGTTTTTAAGCAACAGTGGCTCTAGGGTCACTGCTTCTGAATTTTAGCTCTAACATCCTTCACTTCAACTTTGGAAAGTTTCAGCAAAAGGATGTCATCTCTCTATCTCTAAGGAGATAATAGGAAGCAAAAAAGCCTGTCAGAAATATTAGACCTGTTCACTTAGAGCTCCAAAGAAGGAAAAGATAAAAAAAAAAAAAACCCAAAGGTCCTACAAATATCAAACCATTTATAGCAGCATTTTTTTTTTGGTAGCAGAAAGGAAAAATGATGCCCATCAATTGGAGGGGGGGGGGCGCTAAACAATTTGTTACATGGCTATAATGGAATACTATTAAACTCTAAGAAATAATAAATATGGAGAATATGAAAGTGTGATAAGATTTATATGAACTGATACAAAAGTGAATTAAGCAAAACTAGAAAAATAATATAAACAATAACAATGTAAATAAGAAAAAATGAAAAAACAAAACAGAATACTATGCAATTATAATGATTGGGTTTGAGCCCAAAGAAGAGATATAGAAATATACCCACTTTCATTCTTTGAAGAGGTGTGGGCCTATGGATATAAACACTGGTAGGCTTAGTTGCTACACTGCTTAGTTTGTTAAGCTGATTTTTTTCCTTCTCTTTTATTTCCTTTTTATAAGGGATGATTATTTGAGAATGGGAGTGGGAGATGATATTGTAGAAAACAAAAGAAAAAAGCCTTTAAAAAAAAAAAAGAAATAGCAGTGCCTCTTATGCTAGAAAGAAAAGGGCCTTAAGCAAAACTCTGACAAAGCTTTATATTAAATCGTGAGCTCTTTCAATGAAGGAACTTTTTACTTGTTTGCCTTTCTTTGTATCCCCAGCTCTTAGCACAGTATCTGGCCTATAACAGTTATTTAATAAATGCTTATTGACTGATTTTACATTCTATGTGGTATTCAACTGACCAATGATCCTCTTACAAATCTTACCCAGTGATACATCTAGATTTAAACAGTTAATATTTTATATTGTCTCCATTTTTATCATTTCATGAGTTTAATATTTTTTTCTTTTACAACAGGATACATTGCCTATGCCTGTAATTTGTACTGTTACTCTAAACCAGAGGTCAGAAAACTATAGTGAGAGCCAAATCTAACCCAATATCTGTTTTAGTATGGCCCACCCATGAGCTCAGGATAGTTTTTGCAATTTATATTTAAAATGTAAAAATTATTCTTAGCTCACTAGCTATATAAAAACTGGCAATAGGCCACATTTGGACCTTGAGCCATGGTTTATGATATGGACCCTTGCTATAAACATATCTATAATGTTAAATCTGCTTGACTATCCCTTTAACTAAAACCACAAATTTTCCCCTGGTCAATTAAATCACCATAATACTAGCTATTTAGTTAATATGACTAAACTGAATCTGAGTTTTTCAAAAGCGTCACTAAAGGACAGCATTTGAACCTCATGGTCAAAGCTAAACTGCAGCTATAATTCTCTGGACAATCACTCAAAAAGTACTAAGTGACAACCACTGCAAATTATGGCTTCACACAAATACAAAGAAAGCATACCTTTGTTTATAAATACACTATACATGTTTAATACATTTAAGTTTGTCTGACAAATTAAAATAGTGAATTATTTTCAATGCATTTTTTTAAAATGTTCATCTTGTGGCCTTTACCATATTGAGTTTTTTGCCTATCCTTGAGAGTCTAAAGAGCCATTGGTTCCAATCTAATCTGTGTGACTATGGGAAAACCACTTAACTCTTCTTGCAAAATGAGGGGACTGGACTAAATGGTCTCTAAGGTCCATTCTATCTCTCAAATTTTCTGATTCTATTCTTGAGCAGTGATTTAAAAAAAAAATTAGAGAACTCTAAGGTTACAAAAGGAATAAAGTTGTTGAAATAATAATAAAATAGCAGTGTTGTACTTTATAGATTGCACTTTGGGGACATTTTCCCCCAACAGAATGTAGGCTCTTTGAAGGCAGTTATGCTTTCATGTTTTCTTTGCATTCATAGTGACTGTCACATCATAGACATCTTAATAGGTGCTCATCAATTAATTGACTGACTGATAGAGAACAATATTAAAGGACTAAGTTCATATAAAAGAGCTAACTGAAAGAGCTGAAGATATATTGCCTGGAGAAGAAAAGACTTGAGAGAAGATAATCATGTTCAAAAATTCAATAGGTTACTTATCATGTGTAAAAAGGATTACAGTTATTCTGCTTGAAAAATCTATTAACAACAAATGGAAGATTCAGAGAGAAAGCAGATTTGAGTTTGACATAAGGAAAGGAGCTCTTGAGGATTAGAGCTGCACAATTCTGGATACTATACTAGATCATTCAATTGTTAGGAAGTTGTTCCTTAGATTAAGTTACAATCCACTTCCTGGCAATGTCTTTCCCTTTCAAACATTCAAGAAAGTAAATGGGTTGCCTTAGGAAATAATTCTCCAATATCAATAGCCTGGAAAAAAAAATTGGATGACCACTTGGGGATGTCATGGAAAGGATCCTTCTTCAAAGTATAGGTTCAACTAGAAGTCTTTTGAGGTAGATCTACCTTCCTATTCTGAGAATTTTTTGTGATTCAGTGTGGCTTTAGGCAAATCTATTTAATTTATGTCTATTTCTGCATCATAAGGCCCAGTTCCAAACTTACACGAGGATTTGAGGTTTCAAGGCATGAAAACACACAAAGATTCCAAAAGTTTCATAACTTTTCTTCTATAAAAACTTTGACAAGGATAAGAGTTTTGAATTGCAACATCCTCACAAAATATAAATTACGACACAAGAAAAAAAATCATTTCCTGATAGAAACAGTTTCATTTCAACCTGGTAAAAATTAAGGAATCAGATCATTTAAAAAAAAATCTATTGCAAAAAAACACAATAGCAACTATGATCTATTTTTTTCATGATTTTGAAATGAAAATAGGATATATTACAAGTTAAATAAATATTGATTGAATGAATAAGAGAATAAAAGAGGGATATTGAGAACAGCTCTCTATCAGCACCCAAAGCAGGACATCTTTTGGCCTCAGAAATGCCAGTAAGAATTTGGGTTTCTTTAGTGGAATAAACTTGATAAAAAGAAAAACAGAGGCACAAGAGTGACATATTGTCAGGGATGGAGCTAGAGGAACTTCATCATAATGACATTGAAGCCTACCAGTTATGGGAGCAAGCCAAGATGATGAGGACATCTTACCTATCACATACATTTTTAGTAATTATTATCATTAATCCCACAAAAGGAAGTATAATAAAATAAGAGCTGGACTAGGAATTGTGGCAAGGAGAGAAAGCACTGGATTAGAAATCAGAGGACATGAGCTCTAATTCTAGTTCTATCATACACTACCTTGGCCTTAGTTTCCTGTTAAATGAAAGGATCAAGCTAGATGAATTTTAAGGATCATTTCAATTCAATATCTATGATTCTAAGATAGGAGTTTATGTCACCTCTGACATTTTGGTAACTCAAACAAAATGATATTTGCAAAAAAACATTTAGCATAATATCTAGTACATAGTAGGTGCTATATAAATATTTATTGCCTTTCCTTCATGAAGGGCAAATCATTGAATCTCTGAGTCTCTATCAGGTCTTATACATGATAGACCAAAAAGTCCCATAAGAAATCATAGGTCCTCAGTGTAATAACTGGCATGAAGAGACAAAAAATTTCAGTCAATATAATTCTCACTAATAGCTTACAATATGAAAGCATTAATCAAATCAACTTTAAAAAATAAAAAAAAAGTACAATAGGACAGCTAAGTAGCACAGTGGAGAGCACACTAGGCTTGAAGTCAGGAAGACTCATCTTTATTTGTTCAGACCTGGCTTCAGACATCAGCTAGATGAGCCTGGACAAGTCACTTAACCAAATTTGTCTCAGTTCTTCATTTATAAAATGAGCTGGAGAAGTAAATAGCAAACTATTCCATTATATCTGCCAAGAAAACCTCAGATGGGGTTACAAGGAGTTGGATGTGACTGAAAAGACAAATGCAATAGTGACAAGTTTTATTGTTTGAAACAATCATACAATATCCATTTAACAATGACAATTTAATAGTTTTCAGCCATATTTATAGATCTACCAAAACATGTTTTTTTAAAATAAATATTTTTAAATTCAATTAAACATACCCGAATTATCCATTTGCAAGGGACTATAGTAACGTCCTTGATGCCTCAAAAATTACTTTTGATTTACTTTATATGTTTGTGCAAGTTGGAAGAATAAAAGTTCCTTAAGGGAAGCAATTGTGTCCTTTTGTTAATCCCCAGTGCTTGGCACAGTGCCTGACATATAGTAAGTACGTAATAAATGTTTACTGATTAAATTATTGAACATTACATTTTCTGTCTTTATATCCCCAGCACCTATAACAGAATCCCATACATTGTAGAGAGGTTCTTGTTGAACTGAATCAACATGAGTTGGGGTTTTTTGAGGTGGTGGTGACAATGATAATGGTGAAATCCACTATAGATTTGAAGGAGAAAAAAAAAGTCCAGGAACTGAGGAAATGAAGAGAGCCAAAGGCCTTTTTACAGTCAAATGTTTAAACATTCTCCATGTATTTTTCCAAAGTAAGAATGGTAAATTCTTAGTGTGCAGTAGAAAGTTATGTAAGAAGGATAGCAATAATAGGATGGCCTGAATAAAGAGGCATTTTGAAAGCAATCAGTACTTCAGTTAAAAGATACATTAGCTTTATAACCATTAAGATAATAATAGGCAAGACATGGATAGATGATCACAGAATGCCAAAGTAAGGAAGATAGAAGCATTAGTAGGTGATGAGATCAGCAGTAACAGCACTTGGGAAGGCTACAGGGCAGGGAAGTTTTTACTCCCATCTGGGTGATTACAAGACATCACCAAAATACAGTACTGAAGTTTTGTTTGCTGAGTTAAGAAACTGAACATAAATAAATAAGTAAATAAATGGAAAAAAACAAATCAATGAAGAAATGAATAGATAAATAAATAAGTACATGAGAACCTTTGCTACAGAGCCTCTAGGAGAGTCCCAGGACAATTCAAATAAAAATATTTTAAGGTCTCACAAAAACATCAGAAATATGATTTCATTAGTCAGGATTAAGTACACAATCAAAAAGTCTATACAGCACACTGCACACAATAGGGGTTCAATAAACCCTTACTTAAAACCTCAGGAGTCAAATTTCTGAAATATACTGCTATTTCTAAGAATTGGAAATTACCTTCCTAACTCTGTCCCAGATTCAGACATTTTCCCCATCCCTTTCCACCTTCCTTTTGTATATTTTCTTCCCCCATTATGCTATAAGCTCTTTCTTTTTCTGATTTGGATCCCTAGAGCACTTAGCACAGTTCCTGGCACATAATAGGCACTAAATAAATATTTACTGAATTGAATTGAATTTTTCTGAGTTTGAATTGTGCTTTTATAAATTACTAACTAGATAATCATAGACAGTCAATAAGTCTGCACCTCAGTTTCCCTATCTATAAAATGTGAATGATAACAGCTATAGTATCTACCTGATAGGGTTGAGGCAAGGCCCAAGGAGAAACTTGCCAAACGTTTTGTCAAACTAAGTGTTAGATAAATATTACCTTCTTTTAACCCAGAAAGAATCTTGCTTCTTCAAAAATACAAGTTAGACATTTGGGAAGTTTCAGATCAATGGTCCATAAAGTGCTATTCTATATCTGGCAGGAGCATCAAATGACATTTTGTAGGAACTGTGTTTGTTCTTCATGGTCTTAATAAATATTTGTTGAATCATTGAATAAGTCTCAAAAGTTTAAGCTTATACCCTGAACAATCCTGGATTCTCTTAATCACCTGGTAGGAATTTTACCTTTATGAATTTACTAAACCTTTCTTGAATCTATATATACATATATGTGTATATGTATATATATGTATATATTTAGGCTTCTCAAAGCAGAGAATCATAAGAACAGCCCAATGCATAAAATAACTTTGGAAACTTTCTAATATACCATTGGAGAAATAAGGACTCATTTTTAAAAGACATTTTGTTAGAATAGTGGGCAAAGTACTAGAAATCAATTCAAACCTTGCTTTAGACACTACTTTTGTGACTCTGGGAAAGTTGCTTTCAATTTTTTTAATCTGAAAAATAAAGAAAAATAATAGAATCTACCTCACAGAGTTGTAAATGAGGATCATATGAAATAAAACATGAAAAAGTGCAAATCTTAAAGTTCTATATAAATGTTAGCTAGTATTAGTGTTATTATTAATAATTCCTATCACTTTGATAATTTCTTTATTTTGGACTTCTTTTTTTAACTTCTATAATAATAATAATAATATGCAAGCTTTAACTTCTAAACCAGCTTCTACTCTCACATTTCAAATGTCTTCAGGACATTTCTTTTGATCACTGAATTCATCTCTCTTATGCCAATCCCATTTATCAAATTCACATTTCTATCCATGAATATAATCAAAGATAAAGAGCATTTCATTCTGTATTTATTATCCCAGTGTCTGACCTATAGTGGGTATCTAATTTGACCTGCATTCATCCTTGATGCTTTCTACTCAGTAAAACAATTAGGTGGTACAGTAGAGAGAATGTTGGGCCTAGAGTCAGTTCTCATTTTCCTGAGTTCAAATCTGACCTCAGATACTATGTGACTCAGGGCTAGTCCATTAATCTTGTTTGTTTCAATTTCCTCATTTATAAAATGAACTGAAAAGGGAAATGGAAAATCAGTTCAATATCTTAGTTAGGAAAATCCCAGATGGGATCATAAAGTGTAGGGAAAGACTAAAATGACTGTACAATAAAAACCAAAGACCATGAGGTAATATCAATACAAAACATATATGTGCCAAATGGAACATTCAGATTCTTAAAGAAAAAGTTAAATGAGTTACAGGAGGAAATAAATTAAAAAACTATGCTAATGGAAGACCTCAACTTTCCCTTCAAATCTAGATGAATTTAACAATAAAATAAAAAATATTGAAAAGGTGAATAGAATTTTAGAATAGTTAGATATAACAGACTGCATAGAAAAGTGCATATAAAAAGAAAGGAGTGTACCTTCTCAGCTGTACAAATATAACAGACTTCTGTAGAAAAGTGCATAGAAATAAAAGGAGTGTGCTTTCTCAGCTATACATGATATCTTCACAAAAACTGACCATGTATAAATAAATATCTCCCCCCTCAAAAAAAAAAAAAAAGGCAGACCTTTTCTTTTCAGACCATAATTCAATAAAAATTACTTTCAATAAAAAGCTATTGAAATATTGATTAAAAGTTAATTGGAAATTAAATAATCAAATCATAAAGAATGAGTGTATCAAAGAACAAATCATAGAAACCACAAATAATTTCATGAAAAAGAATGATAGCAATGAGAAAACATACCAAAATTTGTGAGATTCAGCTGTTCTTAGGGGAAATTTTTTATCTCTAAAAGTTTATAGCAATAAAACTGAGAAAGAGCAAATCAATGAATTAGACATGCAATTAAAAACAAAAGTAAAAAAAGAACACATTAAAAATTTCCAAATAAATACCAAATTGAAAATCCTTAAAATCAGAGGATAGGTGAACAAAACTGAAAGGAAACCATTGAACTAATATACAAAACTTGAAAGTGTTTTTATGGAAAACTAATAATATAGGTAAACTATTGATTAATTTGATGAAAGAAAACATCAGTAACAAAAATGAATATATCACCAATGAAGATGAAATTAAAGCAATTAATAGAAGCCCTTTTTGCCAAATATATTCCACTAAATCTGACAACCTAGAGAACCAATAAAAACTAGTTGAAACAATTAACAACTTTGTAAAGTTGCAGGTGATAAAATAAATGCATATAAATCATCAAAACTTCTATATATCATCAACAAAGTCTAGCAGCAAGAGATAGGAAGAAAAATTTCACTTAAAGTAACTGCAGACCATATAAAACACTTGGAAGTCTCACTGCCAAGACAAATCTAGGGACATTATGAATGCAATTACAAAATATTTTTATATAATAAAAACAATTAGGGAAATATTAATTGCTCATGAGACCACTATAACAAAATCATGTAAATTAATTTGCTTATTCAGTATCATACCAATCAATCTACCAAAAAATATTTATACAAGCTAGAGAAAATAATAACAAAATTCATCTGGAAAAACAACAGGTCTAAGAATATCAAGGGAATCAATGGAAAAATGTGAAGGAAAGTGAGCTCCAGTACCAGATCTCACGCCGTATTACAAAATAGTAATTATGACAATTTGAAACTGGGTAAAAAGCAAAGGGTTAATCAGCGAAAGAGATTAGGTATATAATATGCAGAAGTAAATGACCATAGTAATCTAACAGTTAATAAATTCAAAGATCCAAATTTTTGAAACAAGAACTCAGTATCTGACAGAAATTGCTAGGAAAACTAGAAAGCAGTTCAACAGAAACTAAGTATAGAAAAACACCTCATATCATAAACCAAGATAAGGTTAAAATGAGTAAATAATTTAGATATAAAAGGTGATATCATAAGCAAATTAGGGGAGCATGGAAAATTTTACTTGTCAGATATAGGCATAAGAGAAGAATCTATGGCAAAACAAGAGAAAGCAAGGATCACAGCAAATTAAAATGGATAATTTTATATTACATTTAATTAAAAAGTAGAACAATGCATCCAACATTAGAAGGAAAGCTGAAAATGGGGTAGGAGGCAGAGGGGAGATTCTGGACAGCAAGTTTCTCTAATAAAGACCTTATTTCTCAAATTAAATCAAAATTTTAAAATATTATTCATTCCCTAATTGATAAGTGGTCAAAGGATATAAATGCCCCATTTTCAAAAGAAATTAAATTACCTATACTCAAATAAATGATTTAAATATTGATTTTTTTAAAAATGCAAATTAAAAGAAATCTGAAATAATTGGCTAACATGAAAGAAAAGGAAAACGACAAATGTTTGCAGGGATGTGGAAAAATTGGAACACTGAAGCACTGTTGGTACAATTGTGAACTAATCCAATTATTCTAGGGAGCAATTTAGAACTATGTCCAAAGGACTACAAAATTGTATATACCCTTTCATCTGTCAATACCACTACTAGGTCTGTATCCCAAAGAGATAAAAGGAAAAAGGACTTATATATATATATATATATATATATAAAAACATTTCTAGCAACTCTTTTTGTAGTAGAAAATGATTAGAAATTGAGGGGAACAACTGGAGAATGATTGAACAACTTGTAGTATATGTTGAAATATTCATGTGCTGTAAGAGATGACAAGTAAAATGGTTTCAAAAATACCTGGGAAGATGTATTTGAACTGATGAAAAATGAAGTGAGTAGAGAACAATGTATACAGTAATAGCAATATTGTAATGATGATCAACTATGAATGATGACTTAGCTATCCTTAGCAATATAATAATCCAAGACATTTTCAAAAGACTGATGATGAAAAATGCTCAGAGAAAGAACTAATAGAATCTGAAGACATATTGAAGCATAAGCCTTTTTTATTTTATTTTTCTTGCTTTTCCTTCAGCTTAGCTAATATTAAAAATGTTTTGCATGATTTCACACATATAATTGATATCATATTTCTTACATTCTCAATGGTTATGTGAGGGACAGGAAGGAGAAAATTTAGAATTGTTTTTTGTTTATTTGTTTAAATGTTTTAAATAAGTAAATAATTTTTTGAGAAATAAGAATAAATCCCCATAGATTTGTAATGAAAAATGCCATCCACATGCAAAGAACTATGGAGACTGAATATGAATAAAAGCAGAGTATTTTCACTTTTTGTTGTTATGTTTTATTGTTTTTTTTTTCTTTCTCCTGGTTTTTTTCCCCTTTGATCTAATTTTTCTTGCATAACATGACAAATATGGAAATATATTTAAAAGAATTACAAATGTTAAACTTTTATCAGATTGTTTGCGGTTTAGGAGAGGAGAGAGAAAGGGAGTAGAGGGAGAACAATTTGGAACACAAGGTTTTGCAAAAGTGAATGTTGAAAACTATCTTTTCATGTTTTTGGAAAAATAAAATTCTATTTAAAAAAAAAGAAATATGTTTAGTCTATTTGTCCCACTGTTCTTAAAATAGTCTAAACTAATCTTTTCAAAAGAATATGAACACAAAAGATTATTAATTGGTCTCCTTACAATCAAACCTTCATACAGCCACAAAATTAATCTTTATATAACAATACTTTCAGTATGTCATTCCCATTTATGAAACTTCACTAGCTCTCTCCATTTCCTATAATAACAGGACTGAAGTCTTCATTTCAACATTCAAGACTACCAAAACTTAACAACTTACTTGCTAATCCATCTCCTCCTCTGAACTCCTTCCTTATATATATCCTCCCCAGTGATCAAGCAAGTATCCTCAATATCCCCTACATATAACTTTGTGTTACATGAATTGCTACCTCTCCTTCTCCTCCCTTTTAATTTTGAATGGTTTGAAGATTTCATTGACATGGTTATTCCCTTCACTATTCACACCACAACTCAACAGCTTTCTCATCCTTTGTGATTTTCTATGTCCACCAGAGAGAATCTACATCCCAAAGATGAAGCATTCCTCTAAGTCTATTAGCATTTACTGGTTACTAACCCACCTAGCCAGATACGCCAGTAGAGCAGTGCTAGAGTAGTATTCCTGGAATGAGAAAAACCTGAGTTTAAATCTAGCCTTAGACACTTGCTAGCTATGTGACCCTAGGCAAGTAATTTAATGTCTGCCTCAGTTTCCTCAACTGTAAAAGGGGGGAGGGTAATGATAGCATTTTTCTCCCAGATGAATTTTTAGGATAAAAGGAAATGAAACTTTTTCAAGTATTTATCAGAATAGCTAACAAATAGTAAATAAACCGTTTTAAAAAATCTATTGCTCCTCCAATTCACTTCCCATTCTGATCTTACATTTTTTCTGTATGGTATCTTTTATGCTAAGTATAGATGATCATCATTAAATGGTTAACTCATTTATTCCCACTACAGGCTCCTTTACTGTCTGATGGATCATATGCAATTTTCAGTCTCCCAAAGACTACAATACTCCATGATCCAGGGCAGTGAAAGTCCTTGAGCTTGTTTTGTTTTTGTCTGTGTCCCTAGTGCTTATGATATAGTAAGTTGCTTAATAAATACTTGTGGATTGATTGCTTGATTGAACAGGAGATCAATAGGAGAATACTGGTATTCAAAAAAGAGGGGTGGGGGGGGGGTTTGTGTCAAGGTATAATCTAAGCTGGCTAAAGAGCAGAGCTGAACAATTTTCCAAATGCAATACAGCCAGCTCAATTTCTTCTATTGTTGCTCCACAGCACATGTCCAATACATATGAACTGATGGATTAACTCAATGGATTTACCATCTCACTGCACATCACAGTCTGTGCAAAAGGTATGTTTCAGCCATCTGGTTTTCTTGCATAGACTATTATATCATCATTTCCCATTCTGCTGCACTTCTCTTTGACTTCACCATTTCCCCAGGAAACTCATCACTGGGAAATCTCATCATCCTGTGAGATCCAATCAGCCATTATACTCACACCACTTCAGTACCTTTTGTCCTTCTGAGTAGGAGAAGCTATGAACTCCTCAACCTCCATTTAAGGACAGATCTCTCCTCAATTCCCATCTGGTTGCACTAATTTTGGACTTCTTTGACTTCTACTTCCTGACCTCTCCCTTTCAGCTTCTTTTTGTGTATCTTCCCCCTTTAGACTATAAACTTCTTGAGGTCAGGGATAATTTTTCTTTTTCAAATCTGTATTGTCAGCAATTTGTGCAGTGCTGGGCACAAATTAGGTGTTTAATAAAAATTTTCTGACTACTGATTATTTGATATATCTCTTTGTAGGACTTGTAGATTTGACTGAGGAAATCCAATCTATTATGGTTAAATCAGAATTATGCCATCTACCAACAGGAGCATCAGAAAAAGTCACCCATTATAAAGAACATCTCTTCCATCTGAACAACTTTAGTGAACATATATTGTCCTGTTTTATACTGCACTAGATAATGTTTACTAGAGAAATGTTGATCAGTTATATTTGTAGTTACTCTAAGAAATCTTATCTGATATTAACATACACAAGGGGGAGATCTTATGGATGAGAGCCTTTAAGGGAGTATTTTGGTTAAGTGGTATTTTGTTTTTAATAATCAACAAAAAAATAAACAAAATGGGATTTTATATTCTCCACACCAGTTGTTCTCAAAAAGACCATCAAAGCCCCCAAGATACATTTCAGAGTCCACAAGGCCAAAACCATTTTTATAATAATACTAAAATTTTATTGCTTATTAAACACTTTTCATTTCCAATTACATATCTGTTATTTGTTGGATTTTTTTCATATACACAACCAAAAAAGCACACTGAAACAGACTGAATGCAAAAGCAGAGAGAAGAATCCAGGTATCTTTTATTAAGGCAGACTTTAAAGAGATTAGTTAATAAAACAGTTTCCTCTCACTAGATTCTTTTTTGTTTTGAAAATATAGATAAAGAGGATTTAAAAATGTGTGATTTATGTTAACATGGAATGGTTTTATTATTGGTATTTCTAGATGAATTGATAAGTATTTTTAAATTGTATCAGTTTTAATTTCTGATATGGTAAATAACAATTAATGTAATCACATAAACAAAAGCTTTTTGAGATCTTCAATAATTTTAGAGAATGTAAAAGGGTCTTGAGAACATAAAACTTTAGAACTGCTGCTCTCCACTCTTCAGAAGCAGTATGGTCTAGTGTATTGCTGTGACTTAAGTATGTCACAGCTTCTGACATATGGTGATAGGCCCTCATACAACTTTCCAGTGACTCAGGGAGCACTCTATGACTGTATGTTACAGAGGAGTTGCTGAAAAGTTCCTCACAGCAATAAAGTTGTAGGATTAATTTTTTTTTAAATCTTCAAAAATTTTACATAGTCATTCCTTTCCAAAGGTGAAGAGTCCACAAGTATTGCTCACTACACATCTTACCAAAAATCGAATCTTTTTTGAAAGACAAGTGCATTAAATCCCTCATTTGTCCCCTTTAAAGAATTCTAATAGATTAACTGGTCAGGAAACCATGTTGCTCTAACATAATATCTTATCTTCATTTAAATGATCATTGATCTTACTCTTTGTTACAGAACACTCCAGTTTGCCTGATAGAGAAGTGAAATTTACCAATCTCTGTTCTCCCCTGGAATTCTTTTTATGGATATCTCAATCATACTCGACAGTTAATTCATTCATCTATTAGCTGATTCCACAAATTCAACTTTGAGCTTCTTCACAACTCCTGGTAAGTGGCACCTGACCCTAGTGATTTATTACCATCTGGCTTGTCAATTAGGTCTAGAACACTGTGTACTTGAGCATTGTTTGATCTAATGCCTCTCAACTCATCTGCTTTAAAAGACAAATTGGGATCATAAATCTTCCAAATGCTTTCCTTGGCCAAAAGTTTCAATTTTACAGTACAAGTTCTACTAAGCAATTTGCATGTAATTATCTAAGAGAAAGAGTACCCTGAGTACACTAGAAGAAGTCATAAGAATACAGCGCATTTAGCTTCCCTAGAGATGTCAAGGAACCTTTAGTGAATTGATATTGTTAAGGCTGTACAGAATTCCATCAAAACAACAATGAATCTTCAGAGATCCTAAATGTGAGTAGGAGCAGTGAGAATGGAAAGTTGGGATGGATACAACAGATATTATTGCAAAAGCTACAGATTCTGAGGCAGAATCTATAATAATTTGCATAAGAAAAATTATAACCATGATGTACAACCACATATTCAAAAAAGAAACTTCCACACAAGAGAACATCAAAAAGGCTAATGGATGGTGATATGATTATTAGAATTAAATTCATTTTAAGGACTTACCTCTACTAGTTGCTATAAAAAAATCAACTAGAGCATAAGAGAAAGGAACCTAAGAAGATACTACACAGAAGGGACAAACATTTAAAGATAAATAAGATAAAACAAGGGAAGAGTGTCATTATGCATACAAAGAGGCAATCATAGTGCAATGAATAGAGAACTGCCTAATATTAGGTCCCAACTCTCACATATCTTTTTGTGTCCTGTGTGAACCACTGGACAGGTTGGTTAGTCAAGCAATGACCATTTATTAAGTATATACTATGAGCCAGGCACTGTGCTGGGGAAATAAAGGAAAAACTACAAGCTTTGTTCTCAAGAAGCTCCCCATCTAATGAGGGAGGACAACTTGCAAAAATAACTATATACATTGTTGATAAGAGTTGTGAACTGACCCACCCAGTCTGAAGAGCAATCTGGAATTATGCCCAAAAAGCTATAAAACTGTGCATACCCTTTGACCTAGTAGTGCCATTACTGGAAATTATATCCTAAGGAAATTATAAAGGAAGGAAAAGGACCCACATGTGCAAAAATGTTTGTAGCAACTCTTTTTGTGGTAGCCAAGAATTGAAAAATGAGCAGATGCCAATCAATTGAGGGATAGCTGAATAAATTGTGGTATATGAAAGTAATGGATTATTACTACTCTATCAAAATGATGAACAAGGTGATTTTAGAAATGCCTGAAAAGATTTACACTAATTGATGCTGAGCAAAACAAGCAGAACCAGAAATACATTGTTGTACACAGTACAATAAGATCGTGTTATGATCAACTATGAAAGACTTGGTTTTTCTCAGTGGTTTAGTGGTCTAAGGCAATCCCAATAAATTTTACATAGAAAACAAACAAACAAATAAAATATGTACAAGTAAGCTATCTACAGAATAAAATAAAAGTAAGCACCAAAGGTAAGGCATTAGATTTGAGAGATCTGAAAAAGCTCCCTGTAGAAGATGAAATTTTAGCTGGAACTTGAAGGAAGCCAGAGAAGCCAAGAGGTAGAGGAAAGAAGGGTTTTAAAATAGTGCTTTAACTCCCAGCTTTTTACACTGTGGTTTGCAATTCCATATGGCATCTTGTAACTGAATGTGGAGGTCATGAAATTATGATTTATTATCAGCAATTTATATACCTGTATATGGAGTCACACAAAAATTTCTCAGGTGAAAAGGAGTCACAAGTACTAAAATTTTAAGGAGCCCTGTTCTAGGTGACTCTCAGTTAAAGAGAATTGCATAGATAAAGGGAGTTTGCCCATTCAGAAGTTCCCTACATTGTTGAAACCACAGATACAGTTCCTGTTCTAAGACCCATTCCTCTCTCTATCTCTATACAAAGATTAAGCATTCAGTGAGAGGTGGAGAGGGGAGGTAATGTGCATGAAAGGGTAGAGACTGATGTAGAAGTTAGGAAGATGCAGATTCAAAGTCTGCCTTTAATACAAAGAGACTCAGGAAAGGTTATCAGTTGCTGATCTTCATTGATGGAGTGAGTTTGAGAGCAACTGATTAAGGACAGTCACCTCTCTTTCCATAATAATATGTTTAGCATCCAATTACAAAAACATACAAAAATACAAATAGTATTTCAATATCCTTGAACTATCATATGTCAAAAGAAGTAGGAAATGGATCACAGTGGAAATGAGGGGAAAGTGAAAATTCTTGTATTTTTCTTACACGGAAGAATTCAGGCTAGACAGATTCTCACCCCCTGGTCACCTACTCAGCATCCAGTCTTCCCAACACATGTGCTCAAAAAAAACTTGGACACAGCTGAAAGATGTTGATGAAAAATTAGAAAGATTTGACATCTCAGTTACATGGTATGGACCTTGAAAAATGATCAAGTTTTTCTCTCATATTTCATGAAAAATATCCTAGATCTTTCTGTAAGGAGAATAGAGATGACCATCAGCAAAGATCTAGTACAATTCAGACCTAGGAAAGAGACCCCACTACAACCCATCAGATAGAAGGTCAACTGTCTAAAGAGGCATTAACAGCAAGAGGAGAACAGATTCTTGGTATTTAATAAATGCTTTTTGTTTGAAAAGAAATGAGGGGAAGCAAGAAGAAAAAAGTGAGAGGAATGAGCACCCATATGACAATATCTCTACTCTTAGGGAAAGGTAAATAGGATAACAAGGCAATATTTACCACTGAAAACCTATACAGAATCTTTGCAATCATGGATAAATACAGGAACATCTGGCATTTAGGAATCTCATCTGATCAGAAGAGACCCGTATCAGGATGCCAAAGGCAAAGTATTATCAGAGGTGACAGACCCCATTGGTCGCTCTGTTGTTGTTGTAGTTAGATACTGAAAAGAGAGGAAGGGACTTCTTTTAAGTTAAAATCTGATAGAAAAATATAAATTTAGTATTTCCCAGAAGTAGAACAAAGGTATAAATAGCTAATTAAATGAAGATACCTTTGAATAAGGTAGCATTTTAAAAAGAAAAGTTTTGAAAATGCAGCAAAAAGAGCTTAGTGCTCTAGCTGTATTGTTGTGAGCAAATGACAGACAGAATAATATAGCAGATATAAAGACTAGAATGGATAGAATGTAAGAAAGTGAAAGGTCTGAAATAAAGCTTTCCTTATCTTTGGGGCCCAGATTTAATAACAGGCTCACAAAATTGTTAAGTATGATGAAGGACAAGAGCTTGATTTAGCAGATACTAACTTATGTTCTTTCTTCTATCTATACTCCTCCCTCCAAAGTAGCAAAGATGGTTTAATTTTAAAAGTGGGGAGGGGGCTATACATGAAAGTCTTAAGGAAGATTTGGAGAATTATCTACTAGCTTTCTTTCCTCTCATTCCTCATCCCCACTCTTACTGTCTTCCAACCCAACAAATTGACTAAAATTTCTCTCTCCAAGATTACCTATAATTTAACTGCCAAAATCCAATGGTTTTTCTTTTAAATTCTTATTCTTCTTCAGAACTTTGCAGCTTCTGACATTGTCAACAATGTCCTTCTTCTGAATACTCTTTCCTATGACAATTCTCTCTAGTTCTCCTACCAACTAGCCCGTTCTTTTTCAGTCTCCTACTGGACCATCACTGTACCTGCCAATTTTATTTGGGGTACCTTCTAAAAACTTTGTGCTAAACTCTTATTTCTATCTACCCTCTATTTTAGTGATTGTTCCCATGTATTCAATTATCATCTTATAGAGACTTCTAAATCAACATATATAACCCTAGGCTTTCTCCAACTGATTGCTGGACATGTCCACTTAATATCACATAGGCATCTCACACTCAATATAACAAATAATAAAGCTGATCATATTTTCCCAAAACTCACCAAGTTTCTTATTCACCTTGGGGTCATTATCTTTTATTAGCATAGGATTATCATTCCCTGGTCATCCTCTCTCTCACCCCCTTTTCTCATGCTCCCCTTTCCCTCACTCCCATGACCAGCATCCCTACTTCAAGCCCTCATTGTTTTTTATCTGGATTACTACAATAGCCTCCTAATTACTCTCTGGACTGCCAGTCCTACATATAGCAAGCACACTGTTTTGTATTCAGTAGGCATTTAATAAATCTTCTTTATTGATTTGGGAAAGGGAATAAGCATTTACATAGTACTACTATGTGCCAAGCACTGTACTAAGTTTCACAACAAGTCTGTGAAACAGGTGATATTATTATCCTCATTTTACAGTTGAAGAAACTGAGGCAGAGAGAAATTAAGTAACTTGACTAGACTCACATAGCAACTAAGTATTGGAGGCTAGATTTCACCCCATTCCATCTTGACTGCAGTCCCAGGGTTCTATTCCTTGTGTCAACTACCTATCTCTGCACCATACAGTTGCCTGAATTGAATGACATGATAAACAAAGCGATTTTTAAAAAACTACAAAGTGACATAATAATAACTAAGCAACAATAAAGGCCCAGATGAGGTTATGCCACAAGAATTTGTAATAGAAGAAATCAATATATAGGAAATCAAAATGGTCAGGGAAGATCTTTCTGAATAAGAAAGGGTCTCTTCCAAGATCTTCATTTAAATTAGATCTCTTTCTCCTACTCTCAACCTCATAAATGTGTTCTCCCCAACTTGTCAGAGCTCTTTGGAAGTTATAAGAGAATCCAAAGAAGTAACAAAATTCCAAATGATGTGTGTATGTGTGTACAGGCAAACAAATTTGTTCTGCTCTGAACCTGTGACTTCATTGGTGCTAAGGAATTCAAGATCTTTCTTAAGAATTTTTAAATTGGCTGTATGACATAGGAGACACTGGCACAGGAACACACAGCATGACTCATCAGAGAAGATGCTGTATTCTATTAACAAAGAAAAATCGAATTAGCCCCAAAGAAATTTAAGATTGCAAAGCTTGAGAGTCCATCCCAAATGTACATAGGGACTATTTGTGTCCAACCTGTGGCAGAGCATTCCAAGTTCATACTGGCTAGCCACAATTGGACACCCTGTAACTTTTCTCTAACAGGTTTGTCATTTCGGTCCTCCTTGAGAACAAAGGATAACAACCAGCTAAGAAACTCCAAAGAGAAAACATCTTTAACTAATGGTCAGTTCAAAACCTGTTCTGCAACTGACAATATTAATGATAAATACATGCACATATATATGCATATATATCTGTGAGAAAGAAAGGAAGGAAGGAAAGGAGGGAAGAAGGGAGGGAAGGGAGGGAGGGAGGGAAAAGAGGAAGGGAAGGAGGAAGGAAGAAGAAAGAAAGAAATTACCATCCCTTACAGCAATAACTGTACCTGTATGACGATCCCCCCCCCAAAAGGGTTTGATAAATGAAGGTTCATTTTAGGCCCTTAAAAAACATGTTGACTCGATGACCTGGCATGTAATATGAGTTACTGATTCAAACAGATTCAAACCACAAACATTTCAAATGACTTTCTTGGTGGGTTCTTCAGAAACCAGAGTTCTCTTTATCTTAAGTATGGCCAAGTGATGCATGTAGATATTCATTCTTCAAACTGTCCCTTTCCCAGTGAATGTAGGAAAAAGCCTTGCAGCAGAATTCAGTGTGAACAAATCATTAGAACTACAGCAAGAATGTAAAGTACAACTCAGTTCTGTGGCAAGCCCTCAAGTCTCTATGTAACCCTACTGAGTATCTGAGAGTCTTTTAAAGGTTGTTTTCAAACCTAGTTCAATTTCATTTCCCTCCTCCCCAGAGCTCAAACTTATGGATGCCTGGTAGTCAAAAGCAATTACTTTTTTGTCTTCATATTTCCAGGACCAATCAGTTACTTGCACCTAGTTGTTAAATTTTATTAGAACAACTTAAATCTAGTTACTTGCCAATTGTGGACCTACTTTCAGCCCCTGAAATACTAAGAGATGGGTCAATGTAAGTCTTAAGAAACACAAGGGAAAGCATTCATTTTCCTAGGTCCTCTAGATCCACATGAGAGACAATAAATGCTTCCAGGTCAAACAACAGTCTCTGATTGACAGGGGATTCCTAATTTTCATGTTTTACAATATCATTTGGTACAAGAAATATATATTTTAGCTTGAAAATTCCTGAAGTTTGAGGCTTCAAGTTACATATATCCAATTAGTTCCTTTAATCTAATTAATTACTTTATTACATCTATCATTAAGAAATTATGTATATTAAATTTGCCTAGAATTTGCCTGTCTTGGGCTTTCATTAGTTATACGTCTAAAAAGATTCAAAGGGTAAATGAAAACTCAAAATATTCATATGTCAAGAACTGTATTATTTAATGACAGAAGGGATGTGGAAAAACTGAGACACTAATGCATTGTTGGTGGAATTTTTAAATAATCCAATCATTCTGGAGTACAATTTAGAATCACTAAATTATTTATACAACCAAACATATGTACCTCTATAACCAAAGTCATGCCCAACTGACTTAATTATAAAGCAAAACAAAAATAATCAATGAAATAGATTAAAATAAGAAAGAAACTTCTTATTATCAAAAGGCAACTATTAAGGTATCATAAAAAGAATTAGATGTATAGTTAAGACCTGCATTCAATCCCTATAGCTACCACTTCAACTAGTAACTTAAATACTATATGACTCAGTTTCTTTGTCTGCCAAATGGAATAATAATTATACTTCTAACCTTAATAAAGTCTTGATTATTATTCATGGCATGTTGACTTTACAACATTGTTTTGAGAATCAAATGAGATTAATTAATAATGAAGAAGCATTTATTAATCTAACAACAATCAACAAGTATTTATTAATTGCCTACAATATGTCAAAAACTGTACTAAGCATTGGAGATAAAGACACAAATAAATGAGCCTTGAGCATTGGAGATAGAAAGACACAAATAAATGAGTCCTGACTGAAACTTACTTCATCTGGAAATAAGAGCTTCATCATAGAAAGAGCTTTGAAAATTGTAATGTATTGTGTACATGTCATTCATTAATCATTATCATCATCAATATTGTAATTATTAAAGAAGCTTCATTTTTGAAAAAAATTCAAGAAAAAGATAGGAAAATGACAAAAAAAAATCTAGAAATTGTTGTTGTAACAGATAGCTATTAAAGGATCTACAGTATTTGTTCAAAGAAAATGGGAAATAAGAAACAATGTCCTGATCCACTTCTCCCATGGATTTAATTTAAAATAAATTCCAATTTTTTTTCATCATCCATTTTCTGAGAAGCATCACCATTCTGTTTTATTTTTTAATAAGCCATGCAAAATTATTCAACAGGGAAGAGCATACCTTCTGGGGGGGTCCCAATACTGCTCCCAAGGCCTAAAATGGCCATTGAATGGTTTCTGGGCTCTAGCATCACAGCAGATTCCTGCCCTCTTTCCCAGTGGGGCACTTTGACAGGTTCCAGATGGACATTCTCCAACCCATCATTTATCAGATTCTGGTACATAATTTGAATAGCCTTTTCTAGGTTTTTAGAGCCACTGAGTCTAGGTCCAACGGTGTCAACCAAAAGTGCCAGTCTCTCATAGGATCTGTTCTGGGCCTTGCCACACACAGCAAGATCTATAATAGCCTTAGCAACATCTTGGTAACCTGCTATTTCTTCTTTTATTTCACTAAATGTCTTCATGTGGCCAACATCTTCACACAAAGCTTTTCCAGAGCATGAAGGTAAAAGGTAAAACACACCCATAAAAAGGAAGATGAGAGGAGCCATTGTCTTTCCCTCTTGTAAAAACCTAGAGGAAAAAGAAAAAGTTACATGTAGGAAACAATGTCACTGCCAATCAACCATACTATAGTTGTGTAAGGAGAAAGATCCAATATGGGTATAGTCACATGAACAAATGCTACAAAGAATTCAGGACAAAGTCATTGACTTCCAGACTAAAATATCAAGGTTAGTACAAAAGGCTTAAGCTATAGGGAAAACATGGTGCTTTTTAGGGCTTAAGGTCATTTTGCTTTGGATGTCCAGGTTTGCTAAAGAGGAAAAATAACATGAAAGGTAAATAAGATGGTGACTGTTTACTTTACAAAGAAATTAACTGTATGATACCTTAAAAAAAAAAAAAAAAAAAAAAAAAAAAAAGGAGGTCCAAAAATTACCTATTTTAAGAAAGAACTTTTAGAGAGGCATTTTAGATGTGAAATTATCAAAACCTTCATTCAATAAATGACCCAAGTACGAATGAGCAACTGTACAATTATTTAAGTTAGATTAGAATCACATTGGAAGTGGTGGCAATGACATAATAGTAGAAAGTGTTGACATTTTTTTAATTATTTGAGATGAACAGATGCTTAAGAAAAATTGTTACCAGATAAAGATGAGTGTACTTGAAACCTGACCCTTCTTAATTTTTTTTAAAATTTCTGTTGATGTACCCAGTATAGAGGTTCATAATTTTGAAAGCACTTTTATTTTTTTTTCCTTTCCTTCCCCTTCCCCTTCCTCTCTTCTTCAACAATATTCCCCACTCCAAATCTATTTCAAGATTTTGTCAGTTCAACTCACAACATCTTTTGCCTCTGCCTCTTTTTTTTTTTTTTTTTTTACATGAACGCTTCTACTATCTTTTTGAAGTTCACATCACCATTTCCCTGGGCTATGGAACTATCCTCATTTCTTTCTTCAGTCCCACTCTCCTGTTCAAAACATCCTCCAAAATAATAGTTTTAAGCTCTAAAGTTTAAAAGTGCACTTAAGATTTTTGGGATACATATAGGATGCCTTTCAATTAATCAGTGAATTCAAGCAATAAATATTTATCACATGGCTACAGATGTTTATCACATGCTCTAAACACTCCCTCAGTGCATTTCCAACAAAACCTAATTTACCAAAAAACACAACTGATGCTTGGTTCTTTAGAAATAGCTTTATTGTTTAATGTGTGCCAATGAAATTAACAGTCTGCTATGAATTAAGAAAAGAGCAAAAAATGGCATAAATCACGATATAGTGTTGGCAGAGGATGCATGAAGACCTGGGATTGATTTCTACCTCTGACCCTAGCTGAATAACTTTGGACAATGCCTTGATCTTTTGGTGTTTCAAGCAACCTTGAGCATTTCTCTGTTAAATTTTTTAGAAAGGTGGTAGATCAGTTCATACTAGGTATTTTAAACTCAAATTCATTTGAATAGTTGATTGTGAATGCAAAGAAAGGTAATATTTTTCATTCATTAATCAATATGTCATCTGCATAATTGTCTTGAATTCGTACCAAAAACAGGTAGCTTGATCTTGGCAGTACCTCTAAAAACATGCAGTAAATAAGGTGTGCAAGAAGATATTTAAACAAACAAAAAGAAAAGACTGGAGGAGCAACTAAACTTCATTCTCATCTGAACTGGTCAAAGTGGGGAAGAATTCACATACACACACACACACACACATATGAGTTTTGTAAAGAAATACATTTCACTCAATAGTGGAAAAGGAGAGGAAAGGGAGAAGGAGGAATTTAAAATGTGGATTATTGGAGTGATTAATCCTAAAAGGGAAAAAATACCTAAGGATGTTCAAAAATATTTATAGCTCTTTCTATAGTGGCAAAGAATTGGAAACTTAAAGGCTACTCATCAACTGTGTAATGACAAAACTAGTTATGATATATAAATATGATGGAATACTAATGTGCTATAAGAAATGATGAAGGGGATGAATTCAGTGAAACCAGGGGATGATTATAGGCATTGAGGCAGAGTGAATTGAATAAAACCAAGAAAAAAATTTATATAGCAATATAATAAAGAAAACCAACTTTGGGGGGAAAAAAAGAAACTCTAATTGGCATAAAGACCAAACTGATTCCAGAGGACTCATGATACCCACACATCTTGATAGAGAGACAAAGGACTCAGAGTTCAGAATTAGACATATAGATATATATGGACACGACCAATGCCTTTTTTTTCTTGCTTTATATGTATATGTTTTTAACAAGTTTTATTTTTCTTTCCTTCTCAATTGAGAGAATTGAGGTGAAAGAGAAGAAAATGTATTTTTTCCAAATCAAAAAAAATATTTTTTAATTTAATAAATAGAAAACAAACTACAGGCAACATATGTTCAAGAGAGCTGTTCCCTGGGCTGTCAGAAAAGTAATGCTATTGATTCTAATGATACACTACTATGAATGGAGTGTTTGTTCCTCTACAATCTACAGCAATGGTAAAAGAGCATAGTTCAGCAGGAAGAGCACTAAGTTTAACCTCCTAAGACTAGAAGCTTAAACATGGATCATCAAATCTAATCCAGTAACTTTTTCTATGAAGAAGCTAAGAATTGGGACTGTTTAAGGGAATTGCTTGATATTACAAAATTATTAAGTCTCCCAAGTAGTCTATATCATGTTGCCTTCCCAGGAAAGCTGCAAAGGAGTCTCATTATAAGAGCTGAATATATAAATATTTTGTTAAAGTCCTCAAAGTGGTAACTCAATAATAATTAACATTTATAGAATTTTTCAGTATGTAAAAGAGCTTCTCTTCTAACGATCTTTTGAGATAAGTGGCACAAGTATTAGTAGTTGAACTTCACAGATGAATAAATTGAGGATCAGATTAAGATTAACTACCACAGACCAGATTCAATCTCAGTCTCTGACTTCAACTCAAGCATTATTTTCACTAGACTAAATATAAGAAGAAATGGTTACTGGTCTTTACCATAAGCTCAGTGACTCTTTTGCTATAGGATAGTTTCTTATCTGATCAAAATGTATGCCACTAGAGAGCAATTTATCTTTGAAAATATGATAGTGAAATGATTTTTAAAAGAACAACAAAAACCTTATCTATTAATCCAAATCACCACCACCATATCAATATCTTCTCATTAGACAATTTCTAAGTATTCTGCAAACATTAATTAGCTTCCTTGCAACATTTTTTATAAAATGGGATTAAAACTAAATAATCAGAGAAGGCACAAGGGACCTTAGAAATCATCTTTTAAATCCACTTATTTTGGAGAAAGTTAATAAAAGGATATACCCTGACTTTCACAAATGGTAATAATGACAACACCTAGCTTTTGTATAGTACTTTATGGTTATCAGAACATTTTAGACAGGATATTTTCTTTGATGTTCAAAACCATCCTGGTAGGTGAGTGCTATTGTGATCTCCATTTTACAGATGAGGAAACCGAGGTTCTGTGACTTGCTTGGGATTACCCAGCTAATAAGTGTTATAGGCTAGACTTGAACCCAGGGCTTCCTGACTCCTAAGTAGCCTACAGTTAAGAAACCAGTGAATAATAAAAGAGTTAGACATAACTGAAAGAATACTTCTATATATATAGAGAGAGAGAGAGGCAATGGAAGATACCCAAACTCTTTTGTCTTATATATATCTCCGTTATTGTGGCTGCTACAGAAGTATTCTTTCAGTTATGTCTAACTCTTCTTGACTCCATTTGGGATTTTATCAATGAAGATTATAGTGAAGTTTATCTATCTTCCCTAAAAACTCATTTTACAAACGAGGAAACTGAGACAAATGGGATTAAGTGACTTGCCTTGTGTCATATAGCTAGTAAGTGTCTGAGGCTGGATTTGAATTCAGGAAAACGATCTTCCAGATTCCAATCTCAGTGCTCTTATCTACTATAACAACCAGTCTTAAAATATTTAAGGTTTGCAAAGTGTTTTACATGTTATCTTATCTGCTCTCACTCTTAGTGAGATAGAAGATATTACTAGTCAAGTTTAACTGATGAAGAAACTGAGGTTGATAGTGATTAAGTGGTCTGCCCAGGGTCACATGGCTAATAATTGCCTGAGGCAGGATTGTGATCCAGTGCCATTTTGCTGATTAAGTTACCACCTCTAAGGGTGAAGATTACTACTTGCCTCTACCTTATCAGCCTATATGATTACAGTCCAAGTCTTCTGCAAGATATCCAACCAATGAATTAGGAAGCTTCTCCTGGATATGCCGTAAAGGAACCAACACACTATGCATCCATCTATTCTCTTACCTATCTTTTCCCCACATAAAAAAGCCCTTCTCCTTTTATGGCCATACATATCATTGCTGATAGTTTTTAGACTAATTTTTCCTTTCAATTGATAAGTGATAATTACATTTCAGCATGATATTTTCACCAAGCATCTCTCTATTGTTCTATTTAGGCTAAAACTAAACAAAAAATTGTTACATAAAGATATTCTCTCCTCAAAAGCTCCCAGTGTCCCCTGAATGCCTTGAGGATAAAACACAAACTATTTAACCTAATAAAATACATATTTCCCTTCATCTACTCCATGTTCTAGCCATAATGGAGCTGTAACGAATCTCCAAACTCAACACTTGGTTCCTCACGTTCATTCAATCTCACACCTTGGCCCCATTGCCTAGAATGTGTAGTCTCCTCATCTCTACAATCTCTACCTCTTGGAAACCTTCCTCTTCTTTCGAAGTTCAGTTCCAATGTAACTTCCCTAATGACACCAAAGTTAGTTCTTCCTCCTTCCTAAAATGATCTACTTTTTCTATGCATAAGTATCTCCAAGTTGAATGAAACTCCTTGAAGAAAGAAAAGATCTTATAATTCATCTTTGTATCTCTAGTGCCTAGCAGAGCATTTAAAAATACTTCATATTTATATTGCATTTTAAGATATGCAAAACAATTTATTTTATATGATCCTCACAACACCCATGTGAAGTACGTAGATGCTATAATCTCCATCATACAAATGGAAATAAAAGCTGAGAAAGGTGTAAGTTGCTCAAAATCACACAGCTAGAAAGTGTCTGAAGTAACATCTGAACCTAGTTTTTCCTGATTTCATGTTTAGCTCCCTCACTATTATGCTGCCAACATGTTTCTTTGTTTGTTTATTTTTGGAAGCAATTTAGGCTTGCCCAGAGTCACACAGCTAGTAAGTGTCTGAGTCTGCTTTTGAACTCAGGTCCTCCTGACTCCAGGGCTGGTGCTCTATCCATTGTGACAACTAGCCGCCATAGATAATAGGTGTTTCTTGGAAGTGACATGAATTATACTCTATAGATTCTGCAAAAAGGGAAATCAATTTTTGAAGGTATTTGAATCATTATTATTAGTATTATCAATGTTAACCTTCTTTTGTTGATTAATGAGTTTTTTAACTGAATTGTCAGTATCATTGCCCTCTCTACCCTGCTTCACCTTCAGACCTGGCCTTAAAAAAATGCTAATATCAAATCAACAAGCATTGATTAAGTGCCTACTCTATACTAGGCATGAGACAAAAAAGAAAAGAAAAGAAAAAGGAAAAGGAAAAGGGGAAGGGAAGGGAAGAGGAAGAGGAAGAGGAAGAGGGGGAGGGGAGGTCCACGTAAGAACTCTAGAATATGAACTTTTAGAAAAGAGCACAAGAGATTTACAGGACTAAATCTGTGATATGCCTTGATATATAACAGAAATATCTCAGGGAAAAAAAAGGATCACAGCCCTTATAATAAAACACCAGGCTTATTCCTGTTTTTCTCTATTATCTTTCCCTACCTCCTTTACCTTTCTCCTCTTCTCTCTTCCCCTTCCTCACTATTATTTCCCCTTCCTTCTCTTTCTTCCCCTTTCCTCTTATTCTCCTTCTCTCTTCATCTTTATCTCTTTCATTTTCTCCATGCTTCAGTCCTATCACCTCTCCCCATTTCCTAACCCATCCTTCTCCCTCCTTTCTCCCCTCCCTTCCTCTTTTCCTTTCCATTTCCACCTATTTCTTCATCCTCTTTGCTTTCCTTTCTTTCTCTCTCTACCTTGAAATCCCTAAAAGCAAATGCCAGAAGATCATAGATTCAAAGTTGGAAGGTATCTTAGAAATCACCACGTGCTGAGAACAGGTGGAAAAAATCATCTCTGGTGTTCAATTGTTATTCCTTTTAGCATTACTGGCCAATGACCACAACCCAGTCTGGCATCCAGAATTGGGGATGGCAGAGGACCTTATTTATCTACACAATTCAGCTAAGCTTGCTGAAGTTTAGCTTTGCTGATCTCTCTGGGGAAAAAAATGATTTGTAATTCTAAATACAAGCATTCTTAAAGACAGGGCATGAAAGTAATTCACTTAAGCAGACACTCAAAGTTTTCATCTTTTTAAAATGCCTAATAGCAAATAATTCAATTGACATGAAAACATCTAGAATCCTTTCAAACAACTGTAGGACGGTGTGATAGAAAAAGACTACAACTTATACTGAATAATAAATATAATGACCTCTATTCATACATAAAAGAAAAATTATTGTTCCCTCTCTTAAATTTAGGCTGTTGAATATCTCCACTTTATATTCTTCAGAATCTTAAACTATTATTTAAAAGACAAAAAACAAAAAAACTACTACCTAGCCTATCCCAAAGTAATGTGCTTTAGAATTCAGGAATCTGCCTCAAAGGAAACTTTAGAGCACAGTTTGAAGAACAGGTTGGCTTTTTATTTATTGTTTTCATAATCCATGGTAACAGATTATCTTTCCCCCACACACAAAGATAGTCTTTTATCTTGCCATTTTCATTCTTTTCCACTTAAATCAAGGAATGAGCTAAAGCAAACCCAGCCTTTGTCCTGCTGGGAATTCTAGTCTATGTATATAAAAGGTTTATGTTTTGAAGAAACAAAGAAAAACATTTTACTTTGGCTTCTAAAATCACCATCCCTCAAAAAAGTTTGCAAATGTCTTAGGCAAAATCATATGTGATAATTGAATAAACTAACAAGAGCGAGATGAAAATGAAAAGTGAAAAGTGAAAACAAAAAATAAAGACATCATATTTCTACTCATGTCCTACGTCAGAAGAAGGGGTTTTTTCAATGGCCGTGATGTCTTCATCTGCCCCCATGATCCTGATGCCTCCTTCTCACCATACAGACAGAGATGAAAGACACCAGAAATCTAATTTTATAAATGAGGAAAGAAGATCAGAGAGATGAAGAGTCAAGTCACACATAAAAGACAAGAGAGAGGGATGTTAGAACATAGGTTTCCTGCCATCTAGTCCAATGGTCTTTGCATTTATATCAGCCTTTCCCTTAATCTCTTTTCTCCCTTACAATCTCTTCCCTCTCTGGCTCATTCACATGCTTAAGTCTCACCTAGACTAAAAGAACAAAAGACCACTGTTAGGGATCCTTGTTTTCCCCTCAAGCTGCTATTCCATCTCCTTTATCATTTTTACTGACAAGTTTCTTTAAAAAAAAAAAAAAAAAAAAAAAAAAAAACCCTAACCCACATCTGCTGCTTCCCATTTAATCATTCCTCAGTTCTTTGAAAGCTGGCTTCAGATCCCCAAATCTACTGAAATTGATCTTTAAAATGTCTTCTGCTTGTTGAATCTAGGGGAATTTTTTTTTTCTCAAAACTTTATCATTCTGGACCATTTAATACTCTGGATACCAATGCCTGGATACTGAATTCCCTCCATTTCTATGATGTTTCATGCTCATGCTCCTTTCTCCTATTCTTTGCCTCCTACTAGCTTATGATATATCAATCAAGTATTTATTAAGCATTTATCAGACATTATTCTAGGAAACATGGCTGGAAAGACAAATATAAAGTAATAATTGACCTCAAAGGCATTATATTTCATCAGGGGAAATAAAATATACATATAAAATGTAAGTATATATAAGATATGTACAAAATTACTACAGGTTTGTTTGTTTTCCATTTAAAGATGGAAAAGGATGTAATTCTCATTCTTAAGGAACAATCAGGAATGGCTTCATTTGACTTGAATTACATAGATATTGTTCTATTTATCCCTCTTTATATACCTACTCCCTCATAATATCTTCAACTTTCATGTCTTCAAATATTGTTGTTTACTTGTAACACTTGTGTCTGACTGACTCCAATTGGGGTTTTCTTGGCAAAGATATTGCAGTATCTTCCATTTCCTTTTCCAGCTCATTTTACAGATGAGGAAACTGAGGCAAACAGAGTTAAGTTTCTTGCACAGGGTCACACACTTAATAGAATTCCAAAGCCACATTTAAACTCACTAAAATGAGTTTTCCTGACTCAGGGCTTACAGCTCCTTGCATCACCTATGTTAACTCTATCCATTATATATGAAACCTTGAATACAGGCCACAATTTCCTCATCTGTAAAAAAAAGAATTGCATTTACATGATCTCTAATATCTCTTCTTACAATTCTGTGATTTCCAGATTTTCATCTCCAACACTGACCTCTTAACCTGAACTTCAGATTATCATGTACAACCACCTCCTGAGAAGCTCGGCCTTAATGTAACAATCAAATCTCAAGCTCAAAATATCTAAAACTGGACTCATCATCAGTCATCTAAAATATTTTCCTTTTCCCAGTTTCTTATTTTTATTAATGACATCTCCATTCTCCTAGTCATCCATGCTCACTACCGTGAAGCCATCTTGGACTCCTCCCTCTTCTAAGCCCTCTCTATAGATAATCAATAACCAAAACCTGGCCAATTCTCTCTCTATCCTATCTCTTTAACACATGTCTTCTTCAGTCCTCCTGTTAGCTAAAGGAATGAGTATCCATATTTACACTGTTGAAATAGCCTTCTAACTGCTCCACTTATCTCCATTCTTTCCCACTCCAAATCATCTTATGAACCAATCTTGACCTGATTTATCTTCTTATTCTGTTTTGCTCTGTCACTATACTGCTAAATCACCTTTTGTAGTTTTCTTCCAAATAAAGTTCAAACTTCTTAGCCTGAAATTCAGGGGTTCTCCATAATCATTCATCCAACCTACATTTCAGTGTTATCTCCTCATAATTTTTGTCATGTTCTCATCTATTTAGTCAAACTGGTTTAACCTGTCCCTTGAATACATTCCATGATTCTCTGCCTCTGCTTCTATTAGTTCTTCAATTCAATCCATCACTACTGCCCTAGCTCCTATTATCCGCTAAGCATTGTGGCCACAAGGATAAATGAATGAGGTAGTGTCCACTATTTATCAAATACTGAGCTAAGCAATGTGGATACAAATACAAAAGCAAAGATAATTCTTAACTTCAAGGAGCTTATAGTCTAAAAAATGAGACAATGCCCATTTGTCCTAAAAGTTCTAGAGATGGTAAGTGGAACTATAAGGGAATAACCTGACATTTCCTCTCAAAGAATAAAGGCAAAGTTGGTTCATCATGGGTCCCAAACAGAAGGAGTGGGATGCACAAAGCAGAGAAGAGAGAACTCTTGGCTGCAAGACTAAAGATGGAAAAGGCTGTAATTCTCACTCTTAAGAAGTTTACAATCTCTTGGGAGGAGATTCATACATAAATAAAAATAGGAATATGGCAAATCCATAGGATCATAGCACTAGAAGAGAAGTGAAAGACAATTTATATAATCCAAATCCCTCATTTTACAAATGAACAGACCAAGGTCTATAATAAAATTAAAAAATGATTTGCCCAAATGATCAAATGAAAAAGTGTGAGAAATTTAGAAAGAGAAAAATTATCTATAACTGATGGGATCATGAAAAAATACCCAATTGATCAAATGAAAAAGTGTGAGAAATTTAGAAAGGGAAAAATTATCTATAACTGATGGGATCATGAAAAGATTCATATAGGAAAGAACAACTAGAACTGGGCTTACAAGGAAGAAAAGATGCTCAGCAGACAAATACATACATATATATGTATGTATGAGAGTTTTCTAGGAATGGGGGACAATATATGCAAATACATGAAGTCAACTGGCAACAGAGCAAAAATGAAGGAAAACTTTATCATAGTTTAAGTTAGGGCTTCTTAAATTTTTTCCATTCATATCTCTTTTCACCAGAATGACCACATGACCACAGGTAGAAAGGTATAAAATAGGTATACAAATCAAACATTTAATTAAAATAAAACATCATTTCATGACCTCCACATTCAGTTATGAGACCCCATATGGGGTCACAAACTATTGCCTAAGAAGTTGGAGTTTAGATGAAATGTAATTTTTAAATAAGAGATGACATGATACAATTTCCCACTAGGAATAGTACATTGGCACAGTATGAAAGATTTTTGATATTTAACAGAGATGACACTAGAAGTAGAGACTATAACATCATTCCAGGTGAGAAATAATGACAGCAGTTGGGGAAAGGACAAAGGAGAGATGGGGGCTAAAGATATGGATACAACCATAAATTTTAGCAATTTATTGGACATGGAAGATGAGGAAGAGAAGAGTCAAAGATGACTCCATCTTCTTAAACTAGATAATAAGGATAGTACCAATTCCATCAACAGAAATGGGGAAGTCAGGAAAAGGAGAAAGTTTGAGAGCACCATCAAAAGTCTTGTTTTTCAATATGTTGAATGTGGGACAATATGATTCTGGTGGGACAATTAGGAGGAAATTTCTCTTTAAAATGACCTATTTAGGACTTGGGAAGGAAAATGCCATCTACATCCAAAGAGAAAACTATGTAGACTGAATGTGGTATTTTCATCTTTTTTGCTTGTTTGCTTTTCTTTCTCATGTTTTTTTTTCCCTTTTAATCTGATTATCTCCTGCATAACACAACAAATATAGAAATAGGTTTAAAAGAATTGCACATATATAACCTATATCAGATTGTTTGCTGTTAGGGGGAGGGGTCGATAAGAGGAGAGAGAAATTTTGCAACAAAGTTTTTATAAAAGAACTATTACTTGTATTTGGAAAAATTAAAATAGTGCTTTAAAAATTGGTCCATTTGGGCTAAGATCAAGTGTTATTTGCCTATAAATTACAGATAACTAAAATTTCAAAAGATTCAAAATTATGTTACTTTTTTAAATGTACTAATCAAGAGGGGACTGTGAAGATTGAATGTGGATCACAGCACAATATTTTCACTTTTTTGTTATTGTTTCCTTTTTTTTTCCTTTCTCATTTTTTCCCCTTTCGATCTGATTTTTCTTGTGCGTCATGATAAATGTGGAAATATATTTAGCAGAATTGCACATGTTTAACCTATATTGGATTATTTACTGTCTGCGGTTAGGGAAGGAAGGAAGAAAAATTCAGATGTAAAATTTTGCAAGGGTGAATGATTTTTAAGACTTTTTGCATGTATTTTGAAAAATAAAAACCATTATTATTTTAAAAAAGAAAAAGAAAAAAGAAAACAAACGTATTGAGCATAATATAAGCAGCATTCTTTTAACATGACTTGTATGCAAAATACACAATATGCACAAAAATACTTTATGGAGAAAGCATATGACCAAAAATGGAGGTCAAGAATCACAGAGCATCATAGACCAACTAGACCAAGACACACAGGTAGTTATCTGATTTAGGTTTGAATGACTCCAGCAAGAGGAGTACCTCACTTCCCAATGACTCCTATTTTCTGGCTAGAAGACATTTAACACTTACTAATTATGTGATCCTGGGCAAGTCACTTAATACCAAATGCCTCATAGAAAAGAGAAAACTCACTGCATTATTCATTCCTTTCTCATGCACTTCATATATTCTGATTGCTGTTTTAGGCAAACTAAAATACAAGGAGCATAGCTTTGTATGTCCTTCATGATATAGTACAGTATGTATTTCAAATACAAGTAAATGCTTGTTTAAAGAATAAATAGAAATAAAACAATCATCAATTTGGCTAGGGAAGGGACTCTTAGCTCATCCTGTTCAGCTCATTTCACAGTAGAGGAAACTGAGACCCAGAAAGTTTAAGTGATATGTCACACATGTTATATATAAGTGGCCAGGTCAGAATTTAAATCTAGTTCCTCTGATCCTAAGTCCAGTGTTCTTTCCATTGCATCTGAAAGATACAAGAGCTATAATTTTCAGGCTTATATTGTTTCGTTATAAATAACTAAATTTGACATTTTGCTTATAGAGAAGCAAATATCTTTTTCAATCTTCATTCACCAAATATGGCTTACTTATATAAATTTAGCTCTTAATTCCTTAAATCTCCATAGTTTATGTGGATCTCAGTTCAAGATCCAAAAGTATTATACACCCATGAAGACCAGTCACAAAATCCATTTTTTGGCCTGGTGACATGACATTACTGTGGTCATAAGAAAGAGGAGAAGAAGAAAGGAAGAGGGAAGAGAAGGGGGAAGAATACGATAGGGAAGAAGAGGAAGAGGAGGAAGAGAAAGAAGAGGATGGAAGAGGAGGAAAAGGAGGAGAAGGAAGAGGGTGACAGAAGACGAGGAGGAAGAGGAGAAGGGGGAGAAAAGAAAAGGAAGAGAGGAGGAAGGGCAAGGGAAGGAGGAAGGAGGGGGAGGATGGAAAGAGAGAAAAAAGAAGCAAACAGACAGGGAACCCTAATCCATGAATTTACTGTTTATTCTTCTCAGATTCTCAGACAGAGGCACAAATCCCACCTACAAAGCTGCTTGTCAACCAGGCCACTTACTAACACATCTTCTACTTGTACCAAACACCTTTCTTACTATCTAATGACATTTGATTTTGCCTTTTATTATCACTGCATGCTGTCATGGACTGATTTTTTTCATCATCTTACCTGTATCTAAGCCTCATCAACTTGAGAACAGAAGGCATTTTTCTTGTCTTTTTCTTTTGTCTTTTTATTTGAGTAGAATTCAATCCAACAAGCAATTATTGATCAAGCACTTACTTACAAAATGCAGGACATTGTTCTGGGGACACAAAAAAACTAAGCAACAACTATGTGCATCTTAGTAAATGCTAGGGAAACACTAAGGCAAATTCTTAGTCTCTGCCCTCAAAGAGTTTAAAATAAAAAGGGAAGAAAATCCACAAATTAACATATATAAAGCTAACTATATGCAGGATAAATAGTTAATAATTAATAGAGGGAAAGCACTGGGTTTAAGGATTAGGAAAGCTTCCAATAAAATACTGCAATAGAATGAATAGGAAAGCAGATAAAAGAATTCAACTATCTTCTTTTAAGCCAGACATTCAAAAGATTTGTAAAAAATTAAAACAATGCCACTCTTCAAAATAAATTATTTGTTTTGAAGAAGGTTCTCATTTTTCATTAGAAAATTGTTGTTTGGGGCAGCTAGGTGGCAGAGTGGATAAAACAACAGCCCTGAAATCAGGAGGATCTGAGTTCAAATTTTACTTCAAACACTTAAAACTTCCTAGTGACTTTGGGCAAGTCACTTAACCCCAATTGCCTAAGCAAAAAAAAAAAAAAAAAAGAAAGAAAGAAAGAAAGAAAAAGAAAAAAAATTATTGTTTATGTTAACAAACAATGGGTTTAATATCTTAAGTAAATTAATATTAATTTAAAAACCTTATCAGTTTTCATTTCTTACACTGTACTTCTAGCTTTAACTCACATAAACAAAAGGTCTTTGGAATTCTCAATAATTTTTAAAAGTGTAGCCTAGAAACATTCACCTGGATAGTTTTATTTGGGAGGGGAGGTGGGAGCACTTTCTAATTCTATGAGTTTACAGAAACTCTCACTGGTGTGCAGATTTGGCAAGAGATCTCCGACTTAAAATTCTTAGCATGTTGCCTGAAAGTATCAAGAAAATAAGTAAATTGCCCAGTGTTACTCAGCCAGAAAGTGTCACAGGCAGGCCTTATAATCAGGCCTTCTGACTCCAAGGCTGGCCTTCTAGCTACTCCATCATGTCTCTTGCTGAGAGGGGCTTGCTAAAATGGATTAGGTTAGATTACTCCCTCAAAGGACTCGGTGCCCACAGCAAGCATCCAATGAATACTGTTCAATTGAATTTTTCACCATAACCAGAGGGCAAGCAGCTAAAGGATTGTACCTCCTGCTCCTTTGTCTCCCTTACAGCCCCAAACATAGAATAGGAGTTCAATAAACATTCCTTTCATTTGCCTGATTCCATTCTTTCACAGTAGTGAGGAGAAGAGAGGCAACAGAGAGAAGAAATAAATAGGCAAGGAATATTCAGCCACAAACTACTGCCTACATCAGTCATGTAAAAATATCATTCAGGTGACAAGCTTTAGAAAATTTCCACAACCATAGTCTTAAAAAATACTAATAACAGCACCAAAAAAAAAAAAAAAAAAAAAGTTCCTAATTGTGTGACTTTATGCAACTCAAAGCCTTACCTTCCTAATCACTAAAATGGGGGAAAGGGAGGCAGCCAGGTGGGCCAGTGGATAGAGCACAGCCCTGAAGTCAGGAGGACCTGAGTTCAAGTTTGACCTGAGACACTTAACACTTCCTGGCTGTGTGACTCTGGGCAGGTCACTTAACCCCAATTGCCTCAGCAAATAAATAAATAATACAATGAGGGAAGGGAGCAGATCTTTGAGGGGCCTGCTGATTCTGAAATATTGAGTTTGATGGAAATCCACAGTAATGACATGGTTCACTTGGGAGGATCGATGGAGGTGTCTGATGATGGTCTGATGATGAAGGTCTCTAGTATATGTTAAGTGCTTATATAAATGTCAAGTAAGATAATGATTATTTTCATTTGTTTTTCTTTTTTCCAATCTTTCATCTCCTTCCAGTTCCTTTAATTGTGAAATACTTCTGCGGTTAAAAACATTTTTGTATCTTGAATCAAAGACTGAAACAAATGGATGGGTCTTTAAAAAAAAAAAAAGAAAAGCTGATAGCATTCATTCAATCAACAAACATTTATTAAGTGCCAACAATTAATGGGCACTGTGCTATGTGCTAGGGATATGAAGACATATCTTGAGGGCAGTCTGGGGAACACAACATAAACAACACATACTTGTATGAGGTAGAGAGACAGAGACAGATAGAGAATGAGAGACAGGAACACAGACAACAACAACCAAAAAAAAAAAAAAAAAAAAAAAAAAAAAAAAAAAACAGAAAAGGAAAGAATAGTTTATATATACTCTCTATATACAGTATAACATACACATATATATGTATGCACATATAAACACAAATATTATACTACCAGACTTTTCAGACTTAAGTTCATAAGCCCAAAGGGCTAACATACCCTTTGATTCAGAGTATCTTTACTGAGTCTGTATCCTGAAAAGATCATAAAAAAGGGAAAAGGACCCACATGTGCAAAAATGTTTGTGGCAGCCCTTTTTGTAGTGGCCAAAAACTGGAAACTCAGTGGATGCCCACCAATTGGAGAATGGCTGAATAAGTTATTGTATATGAACGCTATGGAATTTTATTTTTCTATAAGAAATGATCAGCAGGAGGATTTCAAAAAGACATGGAAATACTTACATGGACTGAGGCTCAGTGAAATGAGTAGAACCAAGAGAACACTGGTCACAATAAGATTATATGATGAATAATTCTGATGGACGTGGCTCTTTTCAACAATGAAGTGATTCAGGGCAATTCCAACAATCTTGTGATGTCTCCATCCCAAACTAGAGGGAGGTCTATGGGAACTGAATGTGGATCACAACATGGTTTTCACCTTTATTGTTTGCTTACTTGTTTTTTTTTCCTCTTTTTTCTCTTTTGTTCTATTTTTCTTGCTCATGATAAACGTGGAAATATGTTGAGAAAACTGTTCATGTTTAACTTATATTGTATTACTTGCTTTCTAAGAGAGGGGCAAGGAGTAGGGAAGGAGAAAAATTTGGAAAACAAGATTTTGCAAGGGTGAATGTTGAAAAAATATCTCTACATATAATTTGAAAGATAAAAAGCTATTAGTATTTTTTTTTTAAAAGACAAGTTCAGTAAGGATTAAAAACTTACAGTGAGTCAGGATCTTAAAGACTTATAAGGATGTAATTGAGCAGTAGGCCTGAAATCAGGAAGATTTGAATTCATATGCGACCCCAGATTAGCTATGTGACCCTGGCCATGTCATTTAACCCTATTTGCCTGGGCCTGAAATTAGGAAGATTTTAATTCAAATCTGACCTCAGACACTTACTAGCTATCATTTAATCTCTGCTTGTCTAGGTTTCCTGGAGAAATGAGCTGGAGAAGAAAATGGCAAACTGTTCCTATATCTTTACCAGGAAAACCCCATGGACAGTACTGGCATGCTGTGATCCACAGGGTCTCACAGAGTCAAACACAACTGAAGGACTGAACAATAATATAGAGACCATTCATTCTAACGCCTTCATTTTACAAATAATAAAAGTAAGGTCTCTAAAGTGACAGAGGGAAAGATCATTCAGTCTAACTACTTCAATTTTTCAAACAAGAAAACTAAGGTCTCTAGAGTGACCAAAGTGCATGTCCAAGCTAGTATTGTCCAAGGGTATAGCACAACCAGGACTGGAACCCACACCCACTTAGGAAGATCCAGCATTCCTGCTAATACACTTAGTAATGAGAAATTGTGCTCATTATTATCCTTAGCAACTGAAGATTCTGCTATATACTATAAGGTAGACTCTCTTGGGAATGAGACTACAGATTACTTTTAATTATTTTCATATGTACATACCCATCTATTTTTATTGGCTACCTCTAAATGCATGTACTCTATAAAGACGCAGATAATTACATGTAAAATATATCCTTTGTTCCCCACTCTCCCCTCCCCTCCCTTTTGCTCCCCCCCCCAAAAAAAAAGATCTCTTTTCAGGTTCCAAGAAGCTTGAAGCTGTAGGATTTGAGACATCCCCAAAGAGGAAATGGGACATAAATAGCCAACAAATCCTAATTTTCCAGACCTTGGACTTTTCTCTCTCATTCAACATGATATTCAAAGAATTAGAGGAAATACTTATGTTTTACCATGTGTATTGAAGCATTTGTCTTCAGTCCAGGGATATTAAAAAGATGTTATCAGCCAAAGCAGGGACTTCTGTCAGAGGGGAATAGAGGACAGACCGGACAAAGTGCAGAAAATTTCCAGGGATTTAGTTGCAGAAAGCAATCTGGAGATATATAGATTTAATTACCATTCACCAATATAGTATTACAGTAGGCAGAGTGTACTAAGTGTTCTTATTACTAAACAGCATGTTTTCCCCATGCATCTTCTCTTCAACTGGTTTATAACATGCTCCAAGGCACTCTCTGGTAGAGATATTACTAAGTTCCTTTGGAAACCTCTGCTCCCTTTGCTTAGCTTTCACCAGACTCCCTGGCCCCATGAACAGAAAAGCAAAAAGGCCTGACATGAACCTGGTAGTCAGTATAATTCTGGTTGGAGAAACCAGGGAGACATCCCCCATCATGAGTCTGATGCTTGCAACAAAATCCAGCACAGCTTCCTAGTAGAAATTATTATACTTAGCTACATACCTAAAATGTTTAACAGGTTTCGTATTTGAAAATTCGATGTACCTTAAACTCAACTCAATGGAGACTAGTTGTTAAGTTTAGAAAAAGAGCCAATGCACATATAAAATTTCCCTAAATCCTAATGCTAATTCTTTGCTCTAAAATCCCCATGATGGTGAGTGTCATGTGGTAGACACAAGCCACGAACACATATAAACTTGTTTCATGGAAAAGAACATTCTGTCTTGCAAAAGGACACCGGAAATACAGTACCTCTAAAATATTTTGGAGACAAACAGGCTTCCTGAACCCCACATGTCCTATCAGGCAGATACTACTCAGCTAGGAAGATGAAAGACAAGCTATATAAATTAACAATGATGAAGTGACAACATTTATTTATTCCAACTATTTCATCAGGAACCATAAAGCACATCAGCATGTCCTCAAAATTCTACCAACAGGAAAGAGAACTCAAAATGTATTTTGCAAATAAGTATCTGCAGAATGTGTAACACCAGGAAATTTTAAAAATGAAAAAATGAAAAGGAGTAAAGAATGGGCTGACAACCCATACCAGAGAAAAATGTGAAAAGTTTCTAAAAAATTCATATCCTTTGATTCATTGATTAATATAAGGACAGGAAGGAAAGAAGGGAGGGAGGGAGGGAGGGAAAGAAGGAGGGAAGAAGGAAAGGAGGGAAGAAGGAAAGAAGGGAGGGAAAGAGGAAATAAAAGAGGGAAAGAACAAGTATCAAATTACTAATAGTTATACTTCTGTGATAGTAAAAAATTAGAAGCAAAGTGGATACCTAATGACTAGGGAATGGCTGAACAAGTTGTGGTGTATAAATGGAATATTAATGTGCAGGAAGAAGTGACTATAACTATGAGGAATTCAAAGAAACATGTAAACACTTGTTTTGAGTAATGTAAGATGAAGTGAGCAAAAGTACATAGTAAGAATATAAGAAAAATATATTTTAAAATGAGGGGAATAATCAATCAATCAAATTTTTAAGTATCTTGAATATGTCAAGCACTGTCCTAAGCCCTGGGGAAACAGGAAAAAAAAAAAAAAAAGATATACTGTGTAGAAGATAACAAGGCATAAAAAGTAAGTACAGTATTTTGATTGAGCACTGGACTTGAAGACTAGAAGATACAAATTCAAATTCTGCCTCACTTAACTGTGTGACACTAGAAAAGCCAGTCAACTTTTCTCAAACCCAAATTTCTTCCTTGGTAGAATTGTTGTTATTATTGTTTATCTTTCTTTATCAAAGAGGGCCAGGACATCAGGGAGGTGATACTATGACATGCAAATACATTAGATTTAAGTGAGGGAGAGCTGGCCACTTTCCTCACCTTCCCTTCTAGAGCCATCTCAGTTCAGTGGAAAGAAATAGATCAGGTAGAATGGAGATGGACTTGGATACAGTGGGAGACCTTGGTCTTTTTAAACTAAGGCCTTTAATAGGTCTGTGTTTGACAAAGGCAATAGACATTCAGTGATTAAGGTAAGAATTGAGGCAAAAATGGCCTCTTTTACTAGTCAAAAATCCAATCTAAGAGAGGATGACTTTCAGAATTTCTGGTCAAAATAGAAATAATTGCTATTTATATTCATTCTAAATCAGTCAAGGCTGATGTAATGACTAACTAGAGCTTCACCTGGGACCAATTGTTGGCCAAACCATGACAGCCAGAATGATCTAGATTTTAGACATGATTCTTAAGAAAGAAAAATAGCTTGTAAACCTCAAGATATTTAGGGGGTTTCAGCAATCAAAAAAAAAAACAAACCTGTATATTCCTTTGGATGGAGCGCAAGCAGGTAAAGATATTATACAGTATGTAGACAGAAGGAAAGAAGAAAAGAAGGAAAGAAAGGAGGTAGGGAAGAGGGAAGGAGGAAAGGAAGGAAGGAAGGAAGGAAGGAAGGAAGGAAGGAAGGAAGGAAGGAAGGAAGGAAAGAAGGAAGGAAGGAAGGATGTTTTCTTTTTCCATTTCACAAATTCTCTTTTTCATGAAGTTGTTTTCTTTTTCCATTTTGTCAACTCTATTTTTTAAGGAACGAAGGAAAGAAGGGATGAAGGGGGAATGGAAGGAGAAAGGAAAGAGGGGCAGAGGAAGGAAGAATTCTATTAAGTGCCTATTGTGTGCCAGGCTTTTCACCAAGCACTTTACAATATGATTTCACCTGAGATTACAGACTATTAGAGATGGTCTCTGAGATCTCTCCCAGCTCTAAACCTATGGCCTATGATGAGTAAAGATTCTAACTTCTTTCAGGCTCAGTTTTTTCAATCATAAAATAGAAGTAATAACAGAACCTACATTACAGAATTGTTGTGAGGACCAAATGAGATAACATATGTAATGTGTTTTGCAACTCTTAAAGTACTTCATAAATGTGAGTTATTATATTACTTACTACTACTACTGTTTTATAGAACACACCACAAAGTTAAGCGCTAAGGCTTCTAAGAATAAATAGATACACACACACACACAAACCCCAAAGACCATGAAACAAATTTAAACTATACAAAGGAATGACTGTTTTTCAAAGATGATTTCTAAATCAAAAACTATTGTGAGGGGGAGGAGAAGAATGGAGGGGAGCACTTCACTTGCCTCCATATTTATGAGACCCAGTACTTAATGAAATGATCACAAAAAAAAAAAAAAAAAAAAAAAAAAAAGAAACAGGATGAAAAGAAGCCCAGCACTATGTATAGACTGCAAACAAAATAAAATAAATAATATAAAAAACTTTACCTGTAGAAATATGTTGAGGAATAAGGAGGACAACTGAGGAGGGCAAAAATTAAATGTGTCACATCTCTCTTCCTCTCTCTCTTTCTCTGTCTTTGTTTCTGTCTCTGCCTCTCTCTCTCCCTCTTTCTGATTTATTTCTTGATATCTCACTTGAAAGATGAAAAGAGCAGAGCAAGGTCACCAGATTCATGGTTTTGGGAAATGAGGTGAGGAAACAGTAAGTTCAGAATAATCGCCCCTTAATTGCCAAAAGGTCTCCTAAATCTGGGAAGGATCTTACTGTTTCCTAAAGGGAGAACATTTGATTTTCCTCCAGAGAATGCAGGAAATCATATCCTTTGAAGCAGATGAGAAATTTTGGATAATATCAGATTCTATTGGAATGCCCCAGGGTAATGAGACTACATCAGGCACACTGCATATGAGTGTCTGATACTTTTAGTACCAGATGAGGAGAAGTTTGTTGTGACAGCTGTAGAGAAAGAGTTGGAAGGTTAGGTGGATTTGAAACATGAGAAAGTGATTTGGGGGGGGGAAGGTAGAAATGAAAGCTCCTCCAATGGGAAAATGTGAAGTTAGAAAGTGGAAGTTTTTATCCTTCAGAAGTGGGAGCAAAAGGAAATTGAAGAAGATGGAAATAAGGGTCTGTTCAGTCTGTTAAGCATTCCCTGAATAGCAAGAGGCTTGAGTCCAAATTGGGAATCCCCTATAAATGGGATCACTGGTCATTTTTAGGGCATCAAGACCAGGACAAACGTAGAAGTATTAACATGCATCTATTATACAGTTCATGCCTTTCAAGGGTCCTCATAGCCAGCTAATTTCAAAATTATTCCTACTACATAAAATCTGCTATAGCCTTTTAGCCTTTGCATGAAGATTTCCAGTGAGGGCCTGTATCCCAAAGAGATCATAAAAATGGGGAAAAGACCCACAGCTGCCAAAAAAAAAAAAAAAAAAAAAAAATTAGCAGCCCTTTTTATAGTGTCAAGGAACTGCAAACTGAATGGATGCCCATCAGTTGGGGAATGGCTGAATGATATGATATATCATTATTATGGAATACTATTGTTCTATAAGAAACAAAAATGATTTCTGAAAGACCTGGAGAGGCTTACATGAACTGATGCTAAGTGAAATTAGCAGAACCAGGAGATCATAGTACACAGGAACAGCAAGATTATGTAATGATCAATTCTGATGGGCATGATTCTTTTCAACAAGAAAGTGATGGAAGCCAATTCCAATAGACTTGTGATAGAAAGAACAATGTGCACCCAGAGAGAATATTATGGGGACTGATTGTAGATCACAACATAGTATTTTGACCTTTTTGTTGTTATTTGCTTGTTTTTTGGTTTTTTCTCATTTTTTCCCTTTTTGATCTGATTTTTCTTGTGCAGCATGATAAATGTGTAAATATGTATAGAAGAATTATATATATATTTGGAACTCAAGGTTTTGCAAGGGTGAATGCTGAAATTTTTCTTTGCATATATTTTGAAATTAAAAAGCTATTATTTAAAAAGAAGAAAATAAAAAGCTATTATTTTTTTAAAAGGCTTCCAGTGAAGGGGAGGGGGAACCAAAATCTCCAAAAGCAATATACTCTCTGTACAACTCTAATAGTTAGAAAGTTGTTATTGACATTAAGCCTAAATTTGCATCTTTGCATCTTCTCCCAGTTGTTTCTGGTTCTGCTCTCTGAGGTCAAATAGAATAAGCTGAATTCCTATTCCATATGGCAGCCTTTCAAGTATTTGAAAGCAGCCATGATGGTTCCCCTGAGTCTTCTTTTCTCCAGTCTAAACTCCCTTCACTCATCATCACAGGACATGGATTAATTGTCATTCTCTAATGTGAGATTATTTACTTTCTTTGGCATTTTAACATTGAGGATAATTCCCCTCCTTGATCACAAATAACTAGATATATACATTCACATGTATGTGCATCCATAAACACATAAGCACATGAATATACAGGATCTTCCAAAAGTCTTAGCACAGATTTAAGCTTTATCAACCTAAGACTAAATAATTCAGGCTCAGATCTATGATTTAAATGCAATAGGAAACTCTCAGTGAGCAAACTCCCTCCACCTTTTCTACTAATTCTAGTCTTAAAATGTGTCATAGGGGATTGAGGGTTAAAGTGACTTGCTTGGAACTGCAAGACCAGTAATTGACATAGGTATGGTTTAAACACAGCTTTTCCAGTCACTACTCACTATTTCCTACCTACTTTTTATGATTCTCATTATTTAACCAAGAACATTGTATTCCAAGGATAAAACTGCTCCTTCCCAGCCTCAGTCTGTCTTCAATGCAAAAGGATTTGTTTCACAACCTTCACAGCTGGAAGAAGCATTTGAGATCCACCTTATTATTGATCACTAAGGCACATATAACATGTATTCTGTTAAATATTTCACCACAGATGCTGGAATATGAAGACTTAAATGCCCCTGTCCTTCATAAGATCCCCAGGACATAAAAAAAAAAAAAAAACAACCATATGGGTTTGCCATTTATTTTCTATCTTCTTTCCACCTCTTGTTCAGAATGTTTACTTCTTCACCTGTGAAGAGTCTTAGGTAGGTTATGGCAAGAGTTTGTGTCTTTATATACACACCTCTTCTGGCCACCTCCAACTGCAAATGCTCATCCCAACAATAATTTACCTTGTTCTTATTTTGCATATAATTGTTTATGCACATTTGGTCTCACCTAACACAATGTAAAGTGTCTAAGGGTGGGGATTTTTAATTTTTATACCTGTTTCCCCAGTGCCTAAAATGTCATTGGTATACAATAAGCACTTAATAAATGCTTAGGAATTAAAGCAAAATAACTCCTGTCCTCCATCTGCTACCAATTAACTCTATGATCTCACACATTGCAACTTTGGGGCTTGATTTCCTCATCTGTAGAAGAAAGTGTTGTTTCTCTAAGTTCCCAGAGCTAATATTCTTTTGTTCCTCATTTTTTGCTATGAAAGTGAAAAAATACAAAATCTAAGGGTGTTAAGATGGGGTACAGTCCCTGGATAGATTTCAGAGAAACTGCAAACTTAAGTGGAAAAAAAAATCACATTTTTATTTTCACTAACATCTAACTGAAATTTATCTGCTGGGTGGTTCAGTGGAGACTACTAAACATGGAGTCAGGAGCACCTGAGTTCAAATCTGATCTAGCTGGGTGACCCTGGATAAATCACATATTTTCTATTTGCCTTAGTTTCTACACTCCAGGATTACCGGAAGGATAAAATGAGATAATATTTGCAAAGCATTTTTAAAACCTCAAAGTCACTATCTAAATTTTAATTATTATTATTCAATTATGAATGTAGTCAACAAACCACAGTAGTATCAATAGTACCTGTGATTTTGTCACCAATCAATATGACAAATATTTTCTAAATTTACATTTGTTACAAGTAGTTCAAAATACCATTTATGCTCAGCGGGATTTCAAAATTGCTGAAGTTTTTAGATCTGCCACTACATATATATTACTATACCAGAAATTTGAGTGATTTTAAAAAATATATTTTGATAATTGCATTTCAGTATGACTGGTTTTCTTTGTCATTCTGTGTATTTTGTTTTAAGAATTTTAAAATATACTGAGGAGTCTATCAGTTATCAGTATTACACATCCAAAGGAATCTATAACACATAAAAAACTAATAATATTGTAATGCTCTATAGAAACAGAAGAATAATATATAACAACAAAATGATAAAAATGAACAAGTTTAAAAGGCTTAAAAACTCAGATCAACCCAGTGATCAACCAAGATTCCCCTTTTACCAAGGTGGGAGCGATATGAGAGGATGTTTGAGGGAGAGGAAAATAAATGATTGGTAATTTTAAAAAGTGAAATTTATTTTTTTAAAAAAGAATCCCTGCTCTGAAGAAAGGGAAACAGCTGAATTTACATCAAATGACCACAATACTAAGAAGTTCCTCAAAAAGAAAGCTGAATCTATTGAGGTCAGTAGAAAAGTAGTGGCCACAAATTTGTTTTTAATTTTGTCATCTGATTCAAAATATTAACAAGCACAAAAATTTAAAATAGATGCCTTAGGATCTTAAGGATGTCCTACTTCTAAGAGCTCCCAGTCCTGCCTTCATGGGATTGGCTCCTTTATGTGAAACAGTTATTAATGGACTTATAAAATAGGGTATTTAAATGCAAGGGACTTTGTAACACTGTGGGACTTGGTATTCCCTAGATGAAAATGAATATTGTGTTACAGGTATTTGTGCTTGGGTGTTGGATTTTTCCCTATTCTTTTTCTGGTTAGCAATTAGAAGTATTTATAAGTCCTTTCTTTTACCTTCTAAGTCCCCAAGATACCAATTATAAACATAGAATGACAGAGCTTCAAAATGTTTTAAAAGCTCTAAACTTGAGTGTTTGGTTTGCTTTGGTTTTTCTCCTTCTGGGAAAAAAGATGGAAAAAAGAATTAAAGTATCCTAGTCCATGTCACCAGAAGTCATCTCCATTCTTGTCAATTGGGATTTGTAGAGATCTTGATTTACTTATGGAGAACGCACTGTTCTAGACAAATATCTTTGGGAGTTCAGAGATAAAAGTCTCATGAATGCCAAAATAGTCTGATCTGTTCTTTTTATAATAGTTAAAAAATAAAACAAAACTGGAGCCAAAGTGTGTATACTCTGATTGAAGAAATAGTTAAATAATTTGGTAGAGAGAGAGAGATGTGATAGAATAATATTGGGCAATAAGAATTCATATAAAGGATTGAGAAAAACATGATAAGACTTATATGAACTGATTTTTTTTTAGGTAAAATAAAGTAAACAGAACCTGGACAATAATTTCTACAATTTACTAAAAATACGAATTATAGTTATCTCTTCCACATTACAGGGATTATGGGTACAGCACCTCCATGCTGGAAAATCTGTGTAAAATACTTTGGTCCTCCATTAGTACCAAAGAAGAAGTCTGAATTCTTTTTTTTTTTTCTTTTGTGGGATATTTATAGTACATTTTTGCAAATTTGGGTTAATTATTTGGTAATATGCATATATATATATATCTGAGTTTCTAAACTTTTTCTGTCATTTGCAAATTCTGCCAAACTCCAAAAAAATTACCATTTACAAAAATTTTTATGGCAATCTGTGACATATCAAAACCAAAATAGATAAAGTCATGATGTGAAAAGGATAATAGTATTTTTTGAGGCAATCAGGGTTAAGTGACTTGCCCAGAGTCACACACGTAGTGTCTGAGGATGGATTTGAACACTGCTCCTCCTGACTTCAGGGCTGGTGTTCCATCCATTGTACTACCTAGCTGCTTCAGGATAATTGTATTTTGGAAGTTTTAAGAACTCTAATCAATACAACAACCAACTCATGACGAAATGTGCTCCAGATAGATAGCTTATGGACTCAGAGTAAATGCTGGAATTTTTTTTTTGGACATGACCAGTATAAGTATTTGTTTTGACTATCTATGTTTGTAACAGATTTTGTTTTTCTTGCTTTCTCAATTTGGGGAGAGATGGGAAGAGTTAGGAAGGAGAAAATGCAGATCTGAAAATAAAATAAAATTGATTTTTTTTAAAAGAGGAAGGAAAGCAGAAGCAAGAGAACAGTATACACAATGATTACAATGCAAATGAAAACTCTACTAAAAGGCAGCTGGACTTGGATTAAGTGCAATTATCTCTGTGAGATGATAAAATACACTTCCACATCCTTAGAGCAGAGGGAGGCACTGGGTTTATAAAGTTGCATGTACTATCAAAAGGTTTTACTGAGTTAGGGAAGGAATATAAGAAAATGACTGGATATTTTAAAATTAATGAAACTTTTTTTGAAATTTTAACAGCAAAGTCTAAATAATTTTTTTTATAGAGATACTATACTATACCCCAGTGACAAGCAAATAAAAGGCCACCTGTAGAATCACGAATACCTTGGCTCAAGTCATGCCTTGGAATCATAGTAATGATATTATCAAGGCAGATCACTTAAATTTTCAGCATCTTGAACAATTCTCTAAAGTTATGTTAGAGACAAATTGGTGATCTGAATTGATGGAGGGAATTTCCACACTGGTACTTCTTCATATCAATAAATCACAAGTCCATATCTACCAAAAACATACACTCTATTCTTCCCCATTCTCTATTATTTTTTGGTTTAAAAATTTGTCACTTGAAAAAATGGCAATAAGCACATGTCTATATCACACATAGAAATGCCAAATTTATAATAGAAGAGTTAAAATGTAAAACCAAAAAAAAAGGAGGAAATGAGTGTGTTGATAATGTGTATTTCACAGAGTAGACATGTTTTACCAATCATTTTGACACTGTTTGTTATTTCTCACCAGCCCCTAAAAAAACAACATAGGGATAGGCAGTACCCAGACAAATTGAGATTCCAAATAGAATTGTTTATGGCTGGTTTTCTCCACTGTTCCAATCTGAAATAAAGATGTGTGAGATGTTCAAGTTTACTAAAAATGACAAGACATACCTAGGAAGCAAATTATGTATTTGAATGAAGTACAAGCAGTCAGTAAAAATCAGACAGCACAAGGGAATGGACTGGATTATTTGGAAGAACTCATCCTTCTTTTGTCCTGAGTCTCCTGAAGACCCTTATTGAAGTTTCCCTAAATACTTTTGGGGGAAAAAAAAAAAAAAAAACTTCATTATGACCCAAAGTACTCTAATTAGCCTAAAAGCTAAGTACTAAACACCTAGCCACCTTCTCTTAGGGTCACAGGACAATAGTTTTAGATCTAAAAGGGAACTTAGAGATCATGTTCAAGCTCCTTGTTTTTATAGATGAAGTAATCCAGTGACTAGCACAAGTTCATAAAGACAATGAATGGCAGACTTTAGGATTCCAAACCCTTAGTCCATTCTACTGCACCATGCTTTCTCCCCTCAAATGATCAGGCACCTGTCAATCATACATGCAGAATATCCAGCAGGGCATATGTCCTTAAAAACACCATTTAGATAATTAGAAAATAAGAAGCCATCATTGGAGAATGTCCATGGCCTGAGTGAGTAAATTATGAAGTATGAAGCACTTCCTTGAGATATTGAAGACCATACTTAACATTTAAGGGTCTTTCTTCAGACATATTCTTACAAAGTCCTGACTGGCAAGAACCCCATGTGGCCCACAACAACTAGACATCTATCCCTGTTTTATTTTAGTGCTTCACCTCCTTATCTCCCTCTCCCCCTTCCCTACTACCTTGCCTTATACACATTGTGAACTACTGCTCTGCCTCTTAGCTGTATCCCTTATAACCACCATTTTCCAGTTCAGAAACCATAATTAAATCAACCTATTCATTGCTACTAAAAGAGTGTGTCAATTTATTTTATGATTCACCATCCCTGTAGCTTTCCAAAGGAAAATATTTTTCCCCATCCATTTTTGTTAATATTATACTTCTCCCACTTTAGAATCCTTGGGGAAAGAGAATATCTTTACTGTTGTATCTATATCCTAGTTATTAACATAGGTCTTGACATGTAATAAATGTCTTTATTCATATCTACAAACAGGGCTGGTAATAAAGGATTGTGTAAATGAGAAGGTCTGGACTTCCTCAGCTAACACTAGAACTCTGTTTTCTGTCTCGAGATTCAATTTTCTTTCAATAAAATTTAATAAGCATTTATTACATGAATATCAATCAATGAATCAGCAAGTATATATTAAGCATCTCCTAATGTGTCAGGTACTGTGCTGGTCATTAGAAATATCAAGACAAAAATGCAAAATTTTTTGCCCTCAAATATGCTATCAAAAGAGAAAACATAAATGAGTATAGACAAATATATGTACAAGAAAAAAAGCAAGATAAACTGGTGGGGGGGAAGGGAGAGATGCTAGCAGCCAGACAAATCAGGAAAGATTTAAGAAAAAAGAAAGGTTGTACTGGAGCAAAATATTAAAAACAAGGAACTATAAAAGGCAGAGATGAAGGGGGCATGCAAGTGACAGTCTGTATGACCTGTGGAAACAGGAGAGAGAATGTTGTATGAATAATAGCAAGGATGTACCTTTCTTTTGACTACATCATAGAGTAAGGGAAGAGAATTAAAGTATTATAAAGAGGGAAAGGAGAGTTTGGCCTAGGTTTTAAAGGTCTTTAAATTCCAAATGGAGGATTTTTTATTTGATCCTAGAAGAAACAGGAAGTCATTTGTTAAGCAGCTACATTGACGAATTAGAAAAAAAAAAATTGGACAAAGTAAATGAAGGATGGGTTAGAATTGGGAGACCAATTAGGAGACTATTGGAAAAATCCATGCAAAAGGTGATGAAGGCCTAAAATAAAATGGGAGACAAGAAAGAGAAGAAGAATAGAAAGGGTCATATTAAAATGGGAGGATTTGGCAACTAATTGACTATGTGGGGTAGGGGAAAGTCAAGAATTAAGAACAACATCAAAGTTTTGAAACTGGGAGGAGGAGGATGAGCTAGACAAAAATAAGAAAATTTGGAAGACAGGTGGCTTTGGGAAGAAAGGCTATGAATTCAGTCTTGAAAAGGATAAGTTTAATTTGTGAATAATAGTAAGGTCAGTTTGAATAGATCAAAGAACATGGGACAAGGAATATAAATAATGATGCTAAATCAAGGTGATAGATTTGCGAATAGAGAGGATATAGTTGCCCTGTCCCAGATCTCTTCCTACTCTAGCCCATCCTCCATAAAACTTTGAAATCAATTTTCCTAAAGCATAGGTCTGATCAAGTTACCCTCCCTATTCCACTGAACATACCCAAGTTCCTTATTACCTGGAACTCCTACCTTTTCATCAAAGATCCTTATGGTCAACATCCTGTTTTTCTTGCACAAGGAGAGACACCTCTGTAGGCCTTCACTTTGTTATCATTGTTTATTGGACATTTGTATGGAACCACAGAACAAACAGCATTTAATTGTAGCTCAATATCCACAAATCCACTATGACAATAAAAATTTCAATGGTTCTCTATCTTTCCAGGACCAGATATAAAATTATCTGGTTTCCAAAATACTTCATAACCTTCATAATCTGGTCCCCATTACTTATTCAATCTTCTTACACCATATTTATTCTCCTGTACTCTATGATGTTGTGATAATGACCTCTTTACTGTCTCTTGGACAAGACACTCATATCTGTCAACTCCATGTTTTAATTTTACTGCCTATTCCTATATGCCTAGAATTCTGTTCTTCCTCATCCCCATCTTCTTGGTCTTCCTGGCTTCCTTCAAGACTCAACTAAAACTCAGCTTCCTATAACAAATCCTTCTTGATCCCCTTAATGCTACTATATTTCTCTGTTTGTAATCTCTAATATATCCTGTTTATATATTATGTTTGTACATAGTTGTTTGCATGTTTTCTTCATTAGACTATGAGCTCCTTGTAATGTCCCTAGAGTTTAGCACAGTATAGCAGACTATTAATACATGTTTATTGACTAATAACCAGTAAGGAAATTAAAAGAATAAATAAATAAATAAACACCGTGGTTACTAATATTCACCACACATAAGCAATCAAAAAAAGAGGGGTGGAAGGGAAGAGAAAATGGGAGAGAATAGACGCAAAATTCAGCTTTTCCTAGAAAGCAAAATTCTTTGATCCCACAATAAATTTTCTTTAAAAGCTAAGTAGCTTAAGATAAAAGAAGAGGTTTCAGCTGCTACAAGGCTTAGAGTGAGTCTACAAAAAAGTGTTCTCTTTCCTCCAGTACTTCCTGGCCATCTTAAAATCATGCTACCTTCATTTGAGCCTTCATCACCAATTCTCCCCCTCAGAAATTTGAATTTTGTCCCTGAAACTAAAGAAGTGTGTTTTTGTCTTACTTATCCTCAATTCAGGTCTTTCACTCACTTTCAGACCATTTTACCTTCAGAGCATGCTGCCACCCTCCTCACCTCTTCTTTCTAGAAACCTTTATGTTTGTCCTTAAGTTCCTTGAAGGCAGCAACTGTCTTACTTACATATCCCAAAGTCTTTAACAACTTAACCCTCTCACAAAGCAGCCAGTCCTTGCCTTGTCAGAATAGCTATTGTACTACAAATACAGGCTTCAAAATACCCTGCAAAATTCAACCAATAAATTATTTTTGAAGAACATTATCTCAGAGAAAACCATTGCCTATAAGTTCCCAGAAATAACACTGATTCATCAACATTCAAGAATTATGTCTTATAGATATCATCATCACAAAAACTCAGAATTTCTAAGTTATGTAGGATGAAAAATTTCCAAAATAAAGTCTTAATGAAAAAAATCAAAACCACATGGGAGTAGGATATATAATAGCCTATATCCCCACCATCCTGCATGCTCCTATCATTTCCAGAAGAATGCTTTCAGGGGTTCTCAAACAATGGCCCACAGGCCAGATGGGGCCCTCTGAGGACATTTATGTGGCCTGCCGGGTTATGGCAAATAGACTGAGGGGCGGAGACAAAGGGTGAGGTTTTGTTTTTATTATAGTCCAGCCCTCCCACAGTCTGAGGGACAGTGACTGGCCCCTATTTAAAAATTTTGAGGACCACTGCAAGTTTAACTGGTCTTTAAAAAGGTGAGCTTTCATCCTTTGTATTCAAAAACAAAAAGGAGTTATTATCCACTTGTGCAATAGTTTATAGAATGTTAAATTTAGGAAAATAATAGCAGAATAGTAATTTTCCCATACTATTTCTATCTATATACTTTCAAAAGATGTGAATGAAATCATTATCTATAGTAATAGTAACAATATGAAGTGGCTTATTCCTTAACAAGATTAACGCTTCCACCTCTTCAAGGGCCTGTCAATTTTACCCTTGCAACATCTCTAGAATATATCCCCTTCTCTCCATTCTTAGCACTCTGTTATAGGCTCTCATCATCTCAAGGAGTTGCTTTAAGCAAGGTAAAGAGAATTTCACACCAAGAGTCTTTCACCCTGATGAAGTGAAGGAACTTCATATGATGTGAAGTTCCTTAACATATGTGACTATAGGAAAGACAGTTGCAGCTAATATTTAATTGAAACATATATACATTATAGTATAAAACAAAGAACACTAAATGGTATCAGGAGGTGGGTTCTATAAGATTTTGGGTCATCCCAACAGGATGATTTCAGAAAGTCCTGGAGAGACTTACATGAACTGATGCTGAGTGAAATGAGCAGGACCAGGAGATCATTATATGCTTCAACAACAATACTATATGATGATCAATTCTGTTGGATGTGAGATGAACCAAATCAGTTTCAATAGAGCAGTAATGAACTGAACCAGCTACACCCAGCGAAAGAACCTTGGGAGATGACAATCCCTCTAATTTTGTCCGCCTGCATTTTTTATTTTCTTCACAGGCTAATTGTACACTATTTCAAAGTCCAATTCTTTTTGTACAGCAAAACAACTGTTTGGACATGTATACATTTATTGCATTTAATTTATACTTTAACAAATTTAACATGTATTGGTCAACCTGCCATGGGGGGGAGGGGGAAAGAAGGGAGAAAAATTGAAAAAAAATGTTTTGGCAATTGTCAGCATTGTAAAATTACCCATGCAAAATATCTGGTAAATAAAAACTATTATTATTAAAAAAAAAAAAAAAAAAGATTTTGGTTCATCTTGGGAAATCTACCCACTTATCCCAGCTTCATCTATAAAATAAGCTATAAAAAACAATAGCTCTCTCTGATGCCCAAACTGAATAATCTTTATGCATTTTGAGATCCAGATAAAAAAATAAAATGTAGTATCTTCAAGTCTGGTATAACAGAACACATATAGTAAAAGGAGGAACAAATGTAAGTAGTAAAGGAAGGACAAGTGTGCCATGTAACACAGGACTCCAGATAGTGCCATACTCAGAGCGGGTCCCCTATAGTTCTCATCAGCTATCCACCCTGCTTATCTACAGGAGGTAAAATATTTAGAACTGCACTCACTCCTTCTTCAGAGTAGTACAGTTTGGTCCCCTTGGTCTCACAATAAATGTGACAGTTGGCATGGCACACTAAAAATCATGCCACAAGAGGCACTAGATGCAACCCAGGCTCCAGGACAACAAGTATCCATTCACTCTTACCCATAGGAGAACTTTGTCTTCATGTGATTTATCATTATTTTATTTTATACAAGTTACATGGACAATAGTTGAGCATAGCATCTATAGACAAGACATTCTCTCTCTCTCTCTCTCTCTCTCTCTCTCTCTCTCTCTCTCTCTCTCTCTCTCTCTCTCTCTCTCTGTATATATGAATAAAAGAAAAACCAGGTGGACCAATTCAGATCCTCTGGGGTTTGAATCTTCCCTGGCTGTGGGTGGCTTCAAAAGAAAAAAAAAAAAATTACTCTAACTGCAACTTCTGCATTTTGGCAGTAAAGCTTTATGGTTTAGAAGGAGGTTTTCTACCCTGAAAGTCAGTAACGGCTGTTAATTCCCTATCAAGTTACAGGCATAGTGCTCTGCTGCCCAGGCTAATCAATGTTCTTTCTGAGTGAGGCTCCAGCAGCTTGAGCTCATTGGATAGAAGATCCCATCTCTCTTGGATATAACTACAAGTTCCATATTTTTACCCTAAGGCTGTTATTTAAATCATTTCCTGCCATACCACAACTTCCCAACCTTTACTATATAAGGAAAGAGTACATAGCACTTAAAATTAAAAACATCATTCTCTCTAAATGTGTGGGTTTTGTTATGATGTTTGTATCATCAAGGAAGGGCAATCTCCCTTCCATTTTTCAAGGTGCCTAAATAAAGTGTTGGGTAACCCAGTATTCACTAAATTTATGTTTGTTTCTAGTCTTTTTTGTGCTTTTGATAGCTCCCACCCTCAGTCAATCAATAAACATCATTAAATGTTAATTATATGCCAGGAATCATGCTCAGTCCTAGGAATACAAAGAAAGGCAAAAACATGGTCCCTGATCTTAAAAGGCTCATATTCTAATGGAGAAGACAATATGCAAAAAATATGTTACACATAAGATAGATAGATAGATAGATAGATAGATAGATAGATAGATAGAGATAGTACGTGGAAGGCAATTTCAGAAGGAAGTTACTACTAGCAGCTGAGAGCATTAGGAAAGGCATGGTGGGCTTGTAGAAAGTAAGGTTGAAGCTGAATTTTAAATAAAGCCAAGAAAACCCATTACAGAAATAAGAAGGTAGAGTATGCCAGATACAATTGATATCATAAGTGAAATGTTACAGAATATAGAGATGGAGAGTCTTGTTCAAGGAACTGTAAGAACTATGATCAAGAGATCATAGGATTTATGAAAACAGGAAAGTATAAAAGACTAGAAAGACAAAAAGAATCCAGGGAGTGAAGGACTTTAAAAGCCATATATAGGACTTTACTTTTGTTTATTTTTAATTTATTTGATTCTGACAGGAAGTCAATGGATTTTAATGAAGGTGAGTGTAACATGAATCAATTTGAGGGAATACCACATTGGTAGATATCCAAGGAAGAGTAGGAAGTATCTGGAGTAGGTATCTTAGAGTAGGAAGAATCTGGAAGTAGAGAGAAAAATCAGAAAGCAATGGCAATCATCCAGGCATGAATTAATAAGAATCTGAACCTGGATGATACCTATATATATAAGTGAAGAGAAGGGGACAGATAGTGTGAAGGTGGAAAGATCAAGACTTAGCAAGAGACTGGGCATGTGAGATTGAGTGCAATGGAGGACTGAGGATGCCTGGGGAAATAGGAGTATCCTTGACAATAATAGGTCAAGTTAACAAGCATTAATGAATATTAATTAATTAAATCACTATTATATGCCAGGTACTATGCTAAGTGCAAGAGAACAAAGTAAAGCAAAACAAATACGCCAAACAAACAAACAAAAAAATTTGGAAGTAAGGAGGATTTGGGAGGAAAGAAAATGAATTCTGATATGGACATGTTGAGCTTGCGAAGCATCCGAGACATGTTTATGATGTTCAAGAGTAAGTTGGTGACACAATACAATATCTTGAAATCCTCCTTGCTAGAAACTGTTCTCTTTTTCTGTTCCAAGACACCCTCCTCAGTAACCATTCATAGGACCTAAGGGAGCAATAATAATAGTAACAGATATTTCTTTAACATTTTAAAGTTTGTAAAGTCCCTTATTCACAGGATTGATTACATTTGACCTTCAGAACCACAATGAGATAGGTAAAAGGGCTATTATCCCCATTTTGTATGTAGGTGGTTGATCAAGGGAGATTCTTGATTAGTTGATGAACTTTCCCAAAATTCTTTGCTTAAACCTTTGGAGAGGACTCCCCTATGGAACCTGTGCACATATCATTTGACTCCTTGATATAAGTAAGGAAACTGAGAAGTTGAGAGGATTCTGCAGAATAGCACAACTAAATGCTTGAGACAGTCTTTGCATCTGGCCTTCCTAACACTAAATCCAGGATCTTATTCCAGTTTTCCACATTGTCTTGTTGTCTTACTTTCAACTACTATTATAAAGAATAGGATAAGATATCGAATGGGGGATAATTGTAACTTATTTCCTAGGAGCTGTCTGACTGGGCTATGGTGAAAAAGAATGAATAATTATGTACAATGAAAAGTGTTACAGAAATGCAAATGAGTGCTAATCATAAGGTTCTTAAATTCATCTGAAAAGCAAGACAATTTGAATGAGGCTCAACTTAATGTTCAAGAAAAAAATCAATTCTAGAAACCCATTAACAACAACTAACACTTCAAACAACAGGTTTTTAATGTTTCATACAAATTTAAAAGGGCCATTTATGATTGTGAAGCACACTAGTAGGTGAAACTGACAATGAACAAAGGCAACTCTCCCAATGTAATGCCGGAGAAACTGAGGCAAGATAGAGATTAGAAAGTTTATGGCTCAGCTACAGGGGTAGACTGAGGCAGGGGCATTATCAGAGCATTGAGAGTGGGAAGGAACCATCAATATGGTTCTGACAGGGTGGGTGGAGGCACAAGACATTCTGGTAAATTGAAATAAAGAACAACAACAACAGGATAGGCGGTAGGACCATAAATTCTTGATGACAGGAGTTAAGGACGCGTCCAGCTTAGAGCCAGAAAGTCTGGACTCCCCCTTAATCTTGAGCTTACACATTGACAATTTATAACCTTTGAGTTATATCAGTCTTAATGAACGAGAAGGGGTGCAACTAAGGGGTTTGAGGCAGAACAATTAGGGAAACTGAGTCAGGAAAATAAAAGGGAACTGTGGCACACCACCAATAGTAACTCCTCCTTTAGTAGAGGCTGTGGTAAGAGGGAAAGAGTATAAGTATAAAACAGAGAAGATATGTAGCAAGAAAGTAGGAATAGCAAGTCCAGAAAGGACATGCTTGCAGGAGTTCACTTCTGTGTAACAATCCCAGGACTACTGCAAATGAGTCAATACTTGTAAAGTATTCAGGATAATACTGGAACATACCGGGAACTTAATAAATACTTCTTTCCTTCCTCTTCCCTCTAGCATAACCCATGTTACCATTCTCATTATTATTATGTTATTATTCTGGCTTACTCCCAGAACTATATTATCTTTGATTCCAAGACAATCAGACTAAGATCAATCCAGGGATCAAATTACAGGTTTGGGTCTCCCTATAAGAAACAATGATATTAAAGTGGTTTGCCATTTTCTACTTCAGTTCATTTTATAGATAAGGAAACTGAAACAGAGTTAAATGACTTGCCCAGTGCTACCCACTAATGTTTGAGGTTGCATTTGAATTTGTCTTTCTGACTCTATATCTGGCCCTTTATCCATATAACTGTCCATTTATTAGTTTACTGAAGTCATATTACCCTCAGATCAGTTCTAAAATAGACCCAAATGTGTAATTTGATCCCACTGTACTAAGAATATGAAGATAAAAATGAAAAACATTCCCTTACAACTTCAGTGTCTAGTTGAGATTTTTTCTTTCCAAACTAAGCTACTCTGATCAATACAATGACGCAAGACAACTCCAAAAGACTCCTAATGAAAAATGCTATCCACCTCCAGAACTGAGTACAAATTGAAGGGTACTTTTAAAAAAAAATTTGCCTCTTTTTTACATATAATTCATATGATATGATTTGACTTCTCAAGAGTGGAAGAGGGAAAGAGGGAGAGAGAGAGAATTTAGAATTCAAGGTTTTTTTTTTTTTAAAGAATGTTCAAAATTAAATATTTTTTAAAAATAAATAAAATTAATGCATAGTATAGTAAAAAAGAAATTCCTTTTAATCCCAACATCTATCCTCATATGTAGTGACTTCAAAATATATGCTGAAGTCTCTCAAATACATTTGTTTCCCAATTTATCTGTCTCCATATCTGTGATCTAAACGTCACTCTACATCAGCTACTACCATCTTATATGACCATCATCATAACTCACATATAATTCTGAACAGTAAAACTCTCATTTCTGATCATAATCTCCTCTTTTCCCATTTCTTTCTCTACTTATTCCTAAACCTATTTTTCTATCCTCAGTTCAATTTTTATTTCCCTGATCCTTCCCTGTTCTTCCAACCCCCTCACTCCAGGCTTTTTGACCCTGTGATTAACCAAGTCTCTTCTTTTTTCCTCTATCCTTGACAAGTTATACAAACTTTGACTGCTTCTGTCTCCTCATCTATAAAATGGACATAATAATAATCTCTAACTCTCCAATGTTGAGGATAAAAGGCATATTGCAAACTTTAAAGCATTATATAAATGTTAATAGTTATTATCCAGCATCTTGCCCAAAATCATAATAGTACGTATAAGAGGTCATCCTGACTCTAATGCCATTTCTCTAGCCACAGTTCCCAAGACACACAAGAGATAAATTATTCTGTTTGAGAGGGTGTTGATTTTGTTTTTGCTATTGGGAATCAGAGGGGAAGACAAGAGAAATAATCTGGACCATTTGTGCCATTTCCTAAATAGATATCCAGTAGAAAAAGCACCAGAAAAGGTAGAATACCACAGACAAACACTGCTAAAAGATAATGATTTTAGTACCTAAGAATGTGCTTTAATAATTGCTGGCTGAATTGAATTCTATAATAATAATTGACAGCCAAATCAAACCTAGTGGACTCTAATTAAAAGGATCCTGTAAAGGGGAAAAATAGAGGGAAAAGACAAAAAAAAAAAAAAAAATCAGACTTTCTCAGAAGTAAAAGACTGACCTCATACTTCTTTATCACCTTTTTTTTTTTTAAAGAAAGTGAAAAAGTGACCAAGAAAGCAAGCACAAAATGGTAGAACTGACTGCATTTTATTTTTTTTTTCTTATTCTTTTTCTGAGGCTGGGGTTAAGTGACTTGCCCAGGGTCACACAGCTAGGAAGTGTTAAATGTCTGAGACCACATTTGAACTCTGGTCCTCCTGAATTCAGGGCTGGTGCTCTATCCACTGAGCCACCTAGCTGCCCCCAACTGCATTTTAAAAGATAGGAAATAACATTTGAATGAGAAAGGAGTAATTGCCCAACCATCTGTCTGTATATGGCTAGAACAAAGGTGAAGAATCTATATCAACATGGAAGAAAATTAAAATATATGGCACAAAATGAGACAACTCTCAACATGGCCTATTTCAACAAGTTAATGATCTAGTATGTTCAAGAAATTGTTCAAAGCACTTAGGATACGAGATAAAAAACAAAAATTCCCCCATCCTCAAGAAGCTTACCTTCTACTACAGGAACACAACATGTACATGCATAAGTGCAAAATATATACAAATTAATACAAAGTAATTTTAAGATGAAAATATTAAAAACTGGTGAGAATATAAAATATCTCATATAGGGTATGGGACTTGAGATGTATTTTAAAATAACCTAGGGATTCTCTGAAAAAAAATTGAAAAGGAAGAATGTTCTAGGCAAGAAAGACCATTTGTATAAAAGGTATAAAGAGGAGAAATGTATATAGCCTCTGTGGTTGATGAAAATAGATGCTGATGTGATATGAGAAGGGGGCAAGAAGCTGGAAATGACAAAAATAAAAGTAAAAAAATAAAAAAGAGTTGACATTGACTCAGACTACACTCATCTCCTTTGAAATCCAACCAGGAAAAGTTTCTGTTGAGAACAACCCCAAGACTATGCTAAATGATTTAGAATGCTAGAAAATAAACATTAAGATAGCCAAAATCTAGGCTTCTCAAATATCTCTGGAAAAACACATTTCCATTTCCATTTCTAAAAGTACCTGAGAGAAAAAACATTTTTTAAACAGGAAAGAAGTATGTAGCCAACAACTGAGCACTAGCAACCAATAATCTTTAAAAGAGATAAAGAATACAAGAATACAATGGGCAGACATTCTGTGATTGGTTATTTTAACCTTCAGGAATGTTCTGATTGACTAGTATGGGGTCTCTTAAAGGCATTTGTTACAGAGATTGTACAGTTAATTTATTGAACTAAGTGCCATTAAATTAAGTTTTAATTTAACGCTAATCCAAACTTTTTTTTTTTTGGGGGGCCGTATTGATTCTTCCATGAAACATATTAGCTACCTTTCCCAACTTTGTGTTATACCTAATAATCGTTTTCTCTAGCTTCATCCAAGTTTTGTTGATAAAATTATTGTAGAGTACACAGTTACATTTGAGAACATCATTAAAAAGAAATATAACCAATCTCATGTTAAAATTGAACTAACTTGTAGTTTAAGGAGATATTGAGTATCACTGTGTTCCTCCCAAAAATTTAAAATATCTGGAAGCATTCTTATGAGTTCACTGCTACCCCAGTGCTGCAGCACACATTTTCAAAACTGTAGGTATATGACACTCTCTTATTCTATCAATATAAGAACTATTTCAGAAAGATTATTTGGGCTTGACTTCTTAGTAAACCTATTTTGGTTCTTGGCAATCATCACTTCCTCTTGTAAGTGCTCATAAATAATCTATTTACTAATCCAGCCTAGAATTTTGGAAGGGTCAATTGGTCTGGATTCCTGGAATCTATTTTTTTCAATTCTGAATATCACCATTGTCTGAAAAATTTTCTAATTCAGATGCTAGCTCTCTTGACCTCTGCTATCTCCTGGTTCTTTTTGCCACCAGAAAAAGTAGCAATTGTTATAAAAACAACAAATTAATGAAAAGTGAATGTAATGAGCTGATAGACACTAGCCCCTTTACCTTTGAAATCAAAATTCTTAAAGACAAATGACCTTTAAATGTCTTTGGAAATGGAAAACTGGCTAAAGGGAATGTATGATTTCAGAACTCAGATGGAGTGAGAGGTTGCTCAGGATTCATAATGCCAATATGGATAAATTTGTTTCCATAGTAGTAAAAACTCCATTTAATCATGAAAGTGCACGTATGAATGAATAGCATTTCTCTGGTTAGAGAGTAAATGAAAAAAGATATGAATGGTGGTGAGAATGGGGATGAGGCATAAGAAATTTATGATAGTGAAGGCATGTATAACTCTAGGAAAACAAAAAAGGACTATGCTGTGATCATAGTTGTTCAAAATTGGAAATAACTGTTCACACATGCTCAGGGGAAGTGCACTGGAGAAGCTTCATTTTGAAACATCACCTAGTGGCTAGCACAAATATTACACTCTAAACTGTTCTAGCCCTACCCTGCAGAGGAGGTATATGAAAAATATTGATTGCTCCTGTATGACGGCACATGTGCTTGGTCTGACCATGACATCTTAAAGAGACATTCAGGCTTTTCATCAGAAATAAGAAATTGACTTCCAATTAACCTTAAGCATAAAAATCTTTTCTTAGGCTATTTTGTATTCTGTCTCTCTTTTTCGTTCTTCATTTCTTCCTTACTTTCTTTTCTCCTCCTCCTCTTCCTCCTCCTCCTTCTCCTTCTTCTCTCTCTCTCTGTCTCTGTCTCTTCCCCTCTCTCCTTCCTTTCCTTCCTCCCTCCCTCTCTCCCTTCCCCTTTATCTCTCTCTTTGGTTTCTTATCATTAGCTGTTTAATTTTTTCCCTATTATTTGCCATTTGAAACAACTCTTTTAAGTACCAAGACAGGCATGAACTAAAAAAAGAAATACGTAAAATTTTCTGAATTTGTATAATTATATTTGGAAGATGAATGTAAAAGATCCTCTAAGCAGTGTTTTCAAGGACAATATTCTCTAGATAGACAATCAAAAAGAGTTCTGCTTCTAGAGCCTTCTGAGGCCCTCAGAAATCTATCCACAATTAGGGATATGGATAATGCATCTGAAAGCATTCCATTTTTTTTTCTCATGAGGAATATTGGTGATTGAAGAGCAGGTTGTATCTTTTCTATCTTTTTCTAGTCTTTTCTATCTAGGCAATTGAATGAATCGAATATTTATAGAGCATCTATTATGACCAAAGCAATATTCTTTTCATCTGGTGATCACTAAGGAAACTTGAAAATTGGGGAAATCTGCCTGTATATTCTATAGTGAGATTACTTTATACAGCAAGGTCAAGACATTCTCCTAACATTAGTAATTAGCGAATCAGGTATATATAGGAAAAAGCCCATGGGGTGTTGTTGCTGATGTGCAACAAAGATTGTGGACAGAAAATTTGTGCTGCTGTCAGAAGTATCACTGATGTGAGTCAGTGATAATGATTATAAAATATGAAATGCGTATTAGTGTGAATGGTCCCTGCTAAACATTTCCAGGCCTTTAATGGCCATCACTAGGTACACAAACCAGAACAGGAGCCCCTAACCTGACATCCACAGCCCCAGAGAGGGTTTTTGGATAAGTTTGGGGAATCAATGGATTTGAATATTAAAAATATTTATATAACTCTATCTTAATGCAATGGGCTTCCTTTGTGTTTCTAAAAATGTTATTCTAAGAAGGAATTCATAGATTTCACCAGTTGTAAAAGTATCCATAACAATATGCTTGAGAATCCTTGTCCTAAAGGGTTAGGATTACCCTTATGATAAAACTTGTGTTAGTATCACTAGCTGGGTAGAGTAGACAATGAAAGTCAAATAATAATATAATAATAATACCTCAATTGATTTACTTATTCAGTGTCATAAAAAGCAAAAACTACCAAAGGGATTGCTTTATAAAAGTAGGATAACAAATCCTAGTGTATAATGTTCTTTGTTTCGGTTTCCTAAATGTTATGTTCTCTGATTTGGTTTCCTTGGGAATCTCTGGGAGTAGCCTTCATTTCAGGTCAGTAATCACCACAAGTGCAGCCAGGTGTTAAAGTCCAAATCCTTTATTATCTCCTTCAAAGTCCTATCTCCTTCACTTGGGGCTTGGCTAGTTTTCTGGAGGCCTTCAGGAATCTTGGTTTCAGTGAAGAAGGGAAGGAGGAGAGCCTGTCACCAAGTCGGTGTGAGATGAAGTGAATGAATCTAAGTCCAAGGGCTTCTGCTCCACCTCCCTCCAGCCTCCAGTCTTCGGTCCAATTATCTTCTCTGGCTCAGTCTCTGGCTGAGTTTGTCTGAGCCTATATACTCTCTTATCATAGGTGTGAATCTTGTAGAACTATAGTAAGTACTAAGTACATGTACAGAAATACTATTGTCTTTATCAATTCCACTGACTTAACAACTTGTAAGAATCCTTGTTTCAGAGTTCTGCCTCATAACACTAGTATTCTGATTGTACATGCCAAGCCAGTTTTGAGTTTGAAGTGTCCCAATCCTAAATTTGCCTAGATTTACTCAGGGTCCTGAATTTGTATTCCTACTTCACAGCTTGTTGCTAAATGATCTTTGTATTGTCCTGGTTCTGACTTGCCAAGGGTCTGCTCTTTATCATCAACTTCCATAGTTGTCATGTCCACAAAAAGATAAACACTCCTCTTGACCATACCTAAAAACCTGCAAAGCTGGCAATGATACCAATACTTCCTATAAAGTCACCTCTTTTCTTCCTTGCATTTCCTTGAATTTCCCTATTTCTTTTCAGGTTTAAAATCTGTACTATGTTAACTTGTGAGGCTTTAGTTCAATACTCTTTTTTTCTCTCCTCATCCCAAACTCCCTCCATTAGAAAATCCCTGGTATTTGTTGACAAACCATTTCAACAATTTTCTGTTAAGTCTGGAGGGCTTTCCATTCTTGGTCCTAATCCTTGCTGAATGATACATGAGTGGAAATTGTCCTAATCCTGACTTGGGACAGATATAAATCTATTCACCCAGGGAAGCAGCACTCATACTTTTCAAAGAAGCATTCCTCATCACCACTCACAAAAAAAGTGATTTTTTTTCTTCTTTTAATTAAATTATCTCTGTGAAACAGGTTGCATAAATTCCTACAAAGTCTTACCATTAGGTAGAGTTTTCAAAGGTAATTCAGCTTGACTAGACCCTTCAATCTATGCAAGAATTCAGAAGAGCAAAAGATCCATGAGCAGATTTCAACCTGTACTGTAGAATAATATAACTTGGCTAGGGAGGAATATCATTCTGTTCTAGAGAAGCTGAAGAGGGATAAACTTTAAATAAATAAAACCCATAGCCCTTGCTCTAAAAGAGTTTTTAATTCAGCAACACACACACACATACACAAGTATTAACAATATTTTCACTATTCTTTACAACTTTCTTGACTGTTAGGCCATATTCAAAGTGGGAAAGTTATTCAAAAAATTTAAAGCTATTGCCTTTGAAATCAAGGACGATCAAGAACAACCAAGGGATATTAAGATCAACAACCATAAATAGTACTTTAAGATTGGTGAAGCACTTTATATATAATCTTATTTGATGCTTACAAAAACCCTGTGAGGTAGGTACTATTATTATCCCATTTTGCAGATAAAAAATTTGAAGCTAAGTGATTTTGTCAGAATCTTAGACTAGAGATCTCATTTTATAGATAAGGAAACTGAGGCCCAGAAAAAAGTTCATTTTCCTAAGGTATTAGTTAGAATTATGAAACAGTGCTCCTGAATTTCTATTCAGGACTTCTTTTTGAAATATGTGTATGTTAGGGTTATATTTTCCTCTCCCTAACTAATGCTAATCTGTCCTTATTCCTAGGCCTATCAGAGAAAATCTGGTAAATATAATATCAATAATAATATCAATTTCACCTTTATTTTGAGGTGTTCAGAATCCTCTGGCTACTATCTCATAGAAAGTAGTTGAAGCATAACAGAGCACCCGAGAGTTTAAATGAGCAGCAATCTTAAACTTTATTCCCGTAAATCACATCTACCCTATGACCTCCTGCTCATACCTTAGTATCGACTTCCTGTCCAGGCTCCAGGTGGAAAGAGGAAGGAGAAAAAGGAAGAGAGGTGTTCCTTGTCTGGAGCTTAAATAGAGTCAATGAGGTCACAGACACAAGCCAATCAATGATGAAGTCTACATCCCGAACTTGACCGAGACTTCAGAGCGAGATCTAGGTTCCCACCATGGGTGGAGGTCCCACCCACGAAGGAAGTCCTAAGTACTCAACTCTTAAGCACATCCGGGGATAAAGACCATTGGTCCACTTATATCTCAATTGAGCTTGCCTGACCTTGGACCCTTACATGTGTATGTGTATATATTTTTAATTTATGGAATAATACAAGCATTTACACAGCCTAATACAATTTTTTTAAAAAAGGATGATTGCACTTGAAACTGGAAATCTCCTATTCCACACTGATTCTACAAAGCCAATTTTATTTAACAAGTATAGCGACCAAAACCCCATTAACCGAGGTGGTTCTAAAAAGCTACCCCAGAATTCAGGAAGTATTTAGATCATAATTTACTCCAAAATATAGCTTATAAAACTCTACCAACATGTTTATTTTTACAAGTCATCTACAGAAGATACTTAATTCAAAGTAAAGACATTAACTGAATAAAAAATAAAAGAACAATCCACTCATAATCCTGGAATTCACTGTCCCAAAACCACATATTTTCTGTGGTGTTTAGGAATCATCTAGAGTACATGCATCTTGGGAACACATAAGGCCATGATATCCAGAAGCATATATCATCAGCTACAGGGCACATGTAGAAGGGCTCCTCAAGCCACTGACACTGAATAGCTGCTAATGAGGTCTGATAGTATTATTCCATTACTCTCTATTGAGTTTGTTCCTTATGAGTATTACTCTCTGCTGTTCATCACTGGGTATCATGCCTTTTTTTTTTTTTTTTTTTTTGTCTCGCCAAACATCCATTTTTCTCTACAAGACATCACTTTACATTGTATCTGATTTTTAGTTATATACCTAACTTCAGGATCACACAGTATCTCATGCAACATTAGACATGCTCTGGTTAGTATGTTTCTTTCCAGCAATGGAGGATCACTGCTTTATTAAAGAGCTCTTTCTAGCATCTCCAATTGAGGGATACTGTGCTTAATAAGCCTCTCCTCAACCGCTTTTCTGATTAATGGCAATGAAACACTCTTTCAGTCTCTCACTATGAAACTTTTCTCCTCAGCCAAACTGATCCCAAAAGTAGCAACTGTCCCAGTCAAGAACATATCTATTTCTTAATTTTTTCTTTCCTCTACCATGTATCTTTGGTTCAATTTTCATTTAAACTTTTATCAGTAATTCATTTTATTTGTAAGATCTTATTACACTCCTCTAACAAAAAAAAAAAAAAAAAAAAAAAAATGTATCCTCATGACTCCTTTCTCAAATGGAAAAGGAATTAAGTAAAATCAGGCCAAAGAAAAAGCTTTCAAATTCCTCCCATCATTCTCATCTCTTCTACACAAATCATAAGGGATGATCTGGTTAGGAAACACTAAGAGGGCAAGTGACCAATTTCTTTCAGGATTAAAATGTGACCTGGTTTCTCTTTCTCTTTTGTGTCTACAATAAGCAGCTTCTAAAAAGTTTCACGGCTGTTTATTGTGCTTCTCACAAAGGTACAGAACTTCACATGTACCTCATTAAGAAGCTATTTAAAATTCAATTATAAGACTCCTTGCTTTACTTTCCACACTAAGACAGAAGTGATTGGTCCACTCATAGCTAACCACACCTATCAAAATTGGGGCAGTTATGGGTCATGAAATAGATGTTACATACCGGAGATCAAATAATCCCTGGGTAGTGTGTTAGAATGTGGCATGAGTAGTAGAGTGGTCTAATGGAAAGAGCCTGAAACTAGAAGCCAGGGCACCTGTGTGTTCTAGTGCCAACTCTGCTATTAGTCAATAAGCTGTGTGACCTTCAGCAATTAGTAAACTTCTCTATGATTCAGTTTTCCTCATCACTTAAGGCAGGGATAAAAATATTTGCCCTATCAATTTCAGCAGGTTAATGGGATAATCAAATTTTAAAAATACATGAGAGACATTTGCAAAGTAAAAGTTCATTAGTGTTCCTTAATAGTTCTCCACTTAATACCTCTAGCAGTATGCATATAAGCAAGCACAGTCATAAAATCTGACCTGATCATGTCATTCCATTACTTAAAAATCTTCAATAGCTCCCTATTAATTTTAGGATAAGATAAAAAAAAAAATTCAGTCTTACATTCAAAGACATTCACACTCTGGCTCCCATCTACCTTTACAGTCTTATTTCTTATTATAAGCATTTTCTACTATAGTCAAAGTGGTTTGCTAAATATTTCATGAATGGGAAATCTCACTTCCATCTCTTTTGAAGAATTGATAACTAAAAAAGAAGAGAAAAAACTATTTTATGTGTATTTGTCTACATGTTTTGGGTCCCTCTGGTTTTTAATTTTTTTCTGTGTCATGGAGCCTTTTGGCTGTCTAGAGAAGCCTTAGGACAACTATAATGTTTTAAAATGCATAAACTATACCATATGACAAAGAAAAAAACTATAATAAAATACAATTCAAATATTTAAAAATTAAATTCATGTACACCATGTTAAGAACACCTTGATTTAATTAATGTAAGCCTCTTAAGAGAGAGAGATAGATTTGGGTATCTGACATTGTTGTCATTGTTGTTCAATTGTGTCCCTCTGTCCATAACTCCATTTGGAGTTTTCTTGACAAAAATATTGGAATGACTTACTATTTCAGTCTCCAGCTCAGAAACTGAGGCAAAGTTAAGTGACACAGTTAACAAGTGTCTGAGGCCAGATTTGAATTTAGGTGTTCCTGACTCTTGGACTAGTGTTTTATCCACTGTGCCACCTAGTTGTTCTATGGCACACAATAGGTGCTTTAAAAGCAATTATTGAATAATTAAAACTAAAGTTGGAACTATATGTATGAAAAAAGAGTCTAGAGGAGATGGACTCTTACCTGAGTTTAAGAACTCCAAAATGGCAGATACTTGTGACCCAAGTGGGAAAAAAGATAATAAAAGACAGAAAAAAAGCAGAGGGCACTAGGCAGTAAGCCTGTCTATATATTGCTGAAAACTATTATATTTTTCTCCTATAACAGACACCAGATCTTCACCAGGAAATATTTGCATCAAGGACAGACCTCGTCTCCTTTGGCCCTTTGGTCAATACTCAGACCACATTTAATTCTCAAATATTCCCAAATGCCTAAAATAAGATATAAGTCTTTTCTTAAGTACCATTTTCAATACAGAGTACTTATGTTAATATTAAGCTGCCTTGTTTTGCATTTTCCAGATTGACCGTTTAAAATTAATGAGCCTTATGCTGCACTCAGGCTTTTTCTCTATAAAGTACACACAAGAATTGTTTTTCTCCCATCCAGATAGGTATTGTAGGCTTTCATCAACTCATCATCAAATAGCATTTATTAAGCTCCCACATGTACATGGCAAATAACAGTGCCATGAGCTAAAAAGGTTGAGGAAAGGACAAGTTCATTTGACAGCTGCTCTTGAAGGAGATGGAGTGTTTGGAATGGCAGATATTTTTAGAGGTTCATTGGCTGATACATTTAGAAGTTAGAAGGGATCTTATTGGCCATTTAGCCTTATCCCCTTATTTTACAGATAAGGAAAACAGTGTCCCAGAGAGATAAAGGAACTTTTATGCAGTTAACAATCCAATCATCATAACTGGGATTACAGTCCAGGTTTACTGACTCCCAGTGCTCATTCTCTTACATAAAGGGTTCTTAATCTTCATTTTACTTGCCATGGACCTCTTCTAAGAATAATATTTTAGATGCACATAAAAATTACATCAGATTACAAAGGAAAATAATTAGATTAAAATATAGTTATCAAAATAGTTTAAAAACAAATTCAAGGGCCTGAGAATAAAAATTCCTTCCCTGAACCAGAAGAGCTTTATACACAGTAACAGCAACATTGAACAATGATCAACTATGAAAGATTTAGCTCTTCTCAGCATTACAGTGATCTAAGACAATTCCAAAGGGCTCATGATGAAAACTGCTGTCTGCATCCAGAGAAAGCACTGATTAGCTCTGAATGCAAATCAAGCACACTATTTTTAACTATCTTCATTCTTCATTTTTTTCCTTTTGGTCTGTTTCTTCTTTCACAACATGACTAATAGTAATATGTTTTACATGATTGTGTGTGTGTGTGTGTGTATATGTGTGTGTGTGTGTGTAATCTTTATCAAATTGCTTACCATTTTAAGGAAGAGGGAGGAAAAAATGTTGAACTCAAATTTTTAAATGAATTTTTAAAATTGTCTTTATATGTAATTAGAAAAAATACTCTTAAAATAATAAATAACTAAACAAAATCACTTCTTTCTTCTCGTTCCCACCCCCACCAGCCCTACAATTCATTTTGGTTCCGTAGCTCCACTAGAAGCAGATTGGTTCAGAGGAATTTCTGGCAAACTTGCGTATCAGATATGGATTCAGATATAACCTCAGGTTACCAGTAGATGAAATATGGCATAGTGAAAAGAGAACTAGCCTTGGACCCACAAAAGTCTTGTTTCAAATTATACCTCTAACAGTTACTAGCTGTGTGACTTTGGGAAAGTTACTTAACCTAAATCATGGTCTTCTCACATACAGAATGGAGATAATACCTCTAGTCCTTATCACATATGGCTTCTGATTCCAAAGCCATGATTCTTTCCCTTTATACCAAGTTTCCTTCAAATGCTATGCCACTAGAACCTCAAAATAACCCAATGAGGTAGATAGAGGAGATACCATGGCTTCTATTGTAAAGGCATGTGATAAAGGAGGAGTGGAAATCACAGTATAATTTCTCCTGGAAATCTTTCAAGATTCACCCCAGAGTTAACTCATAATGGAAAAATAAACTTGTCCCAACAAGTCATAAAGGGAGATGGTCTAAACATTCTTCCTTCTCTAGAACTGAATTTGTAGCTTTGCCAAAAAAAAAAAAAGTTTAGACATTCTGTATTTAAGAAAGAAAGAAAAACATCATTAGATTTCATATAATCACTAGTGCTGAATTAGTGGACAAGGGTATTTTGAATAAAAGGTTTATGAAATAAATCAACAGTAAAAGCCAGATTTGGGAGGAGAAAAAAGAGGGCTTACCAAAGTATAAGAACTAAATAGCACCCAATTATAGATAAACGTTATCACTCAAATGTAAATAGGACCAGCAATGCTTTGGCTAGTGGCACTCTAACTTCAAAACATTCTAATCCATTAAAGCAGGGCATTCAATAGGATATACTTGTTATTTTCTTGTAGATTTGAGTCCCAGTTCTGTTCTAACCTAGTTGTATAACCTTAGGCAAGCTACTTAATTTCTCTGATCCAAATGGATTCTATGTAAAATGGAACTAACAATGTGCACTTGACATAGATCACAAGGTTGTTGGGGGGGAGGGGAGGAGGAGAGAAGGGAGAAAAGAAAAGGGATGATATTAAAAAATATATACTTCATAAACCATAAAGGGCAATACAGATGCAAGGCATTATTGCATAATTATTCTAGTAATAATATAATTGAATATAATTACATAGTAATATTAAGGCCACACAAAGTTATCTTCTGTACTAAAAGAAGATGAACTAGAAGGGAGAATGAACAGAATGTTTATCTCACTTAGCAGAAAAAAATTTGAAAATTTTGACTAAAAATAATTATTTTTAAAATAAGTAATATGTATATATTATAAATATGCATAATACAAATATAAAATATACATATATAATATAAAGGGACAATCATTGGCTCTAGCCATGGACAACTGGAGACTCTGCTTTCTCAAACTGGTTTTATGTGGACAATCCACCTCTTATTTAGTCTATTGATCTAGTATAGTCTTGAAAATAGTTGTCCCACTCTCATCAGGATGTGCCCAGTATAGTATTTACCATTCCTCCCAAAAAAAACCCAGAATGTTAATATTAAAATAAATTATATGTACATAGCAACTGAAAGTTTACTAAGCACAAGAACCTTATCTATGAGGTAGACAGTATTATTCTCTGTTTTAGCAGATAAGAAAACTGAAGTTATGTAGGTTAAGTGACCTTACCCATACAACTAGTAAGAAACTACAGAAAAACCTGAAAATACTCATTTTCTCATTCCAAATTCTCCGCTGTATAGTCTCATGTGAGCTGCCATATTTTTAGGACTTAAAAAAAAAAGGCAGAATTAACAACATTGTGATTTCAGGCCCTGAAATGCCAAGCTGGATGTAAGTAGGGACTCCCCAAAAGTTTCTGCCTGAGCTTAATCATTTCTGGTGCCATCACAATAAAACTGGTTGCTAAGCATTTCTAGCCCCACTAGCAAGAAGCCCTGCAACCTTGGAGATTTCTCCTGAAAGCCAGGGCAGACATTCAGCCCAGCAACATGAATTTTGAGATACCACTCCTCAATACCTCCTCAATTCAGCAAAGAAAGAAGCATGATTGCAATTAAGCAGACAAGCATATACACAAGCACCCTTCTTACTCAGATGATGTAAGGAATTACTGATTAGGAAGTAATGTTATCACTTTGTTCCAAAGTTAAGTAGTGGGATTTTGAATATTGACTATATCCTCCTCAGACTGCCTCTCAATCCAGAGAATTCAACCACCTTCTGCAATATGATTTTTCTGATATAAATGATACAGATAAACTCCAAGCAATCCTATGATCTTAGAACCAAGGAATTCAAGACTTGAAAGAGATTCTGCATCCCTAGTCAAAGTCAAGCCCTGGTCCAAAACATCATCACTGAAAAAATTCAAATTCTGAAACTATAAAATTCTAACATTAGTACATGGAAATGACAACAGAATGATGTTCAAGAAGCATATAATCAAATGGTCAACAAGAATTTAGTTAAGTGCCACACAAATTTTAGGTATTGAGGATAAAAAGCAAACAAGAAATAACCCCTTCCCTTAAGATAAAATCGAACAATTGTTGGCTCAGCAATTATAGATCCTAAATCCTAATCCTAACCCTAACACTGTGTAGGAAGTAAAGTAGATGGTCTCTCAATTAGCTGAGTCATCTGTCCTCTGCATCCCTAGGTCCATGATCCTAAAATCATATATAGCAGCTCCTTAAGAGCAGAGACTGCCTTCTTTTTATGTTTGTATCTCTAGCATCTAGTTCAGTACTTTGGTATGGAGGGTCCATAATAAATGCTTATTAACTCATTCATCTTACAAGCATTGCCTAGGGAAAGTACATTATAGTGCATATACATGGTGGGGTGCACAAGACATTAGGGAAGGTGCACAAGTGTTTATTCTCTCTGTCTCTCTCACCATCTCTCTCTCTTCTTGATCTCTCTCTCTCTCTCTCTCTCTCTCTCTCTCTCTCTCTCTCTCTCTCTCTCTCTCTCTCTCTCTCTCTCTCTCTCTTTTCCTTTTCCCTTCTCTTTTCTTTTATATCCCTCTTTCTTCCCTTCCTCCTTATCTCTCTCCTTCTATGTCTGTCTACACACACACACACACACACACACAGGATTAAGGCAGGAGAGGAGTCCATCAACTTTGTCTTTCTGTTCAAAAACCAGAAACCAAAAAGTTTAGCACAGAGTAATCATGACCCTGATCACTCCAAAAGGCAAGAAAAAAGATGTTCTCCCACCCAGACCCCACGCACCAGTCATCAAATGGACATCAGCCATCCCCTCAAAAACCTACCCCTGATGGATTGTAATTCAGTTGTCTGACTCCCAGAAAGCAGAAAAGTAAGGCTACCAAGCAGTGCTGCATCAACTCTGTAGAAACGAATCAGCCCTGTACATGATCAAGATAGTGTAAGGTAGAAGGAAGGAATCACATTTTTTAATCAAGGTCAGGACATGAGCACTGGTGCCAAACTTAAATTAAGATAAAGAGAAGGCGCCACCCAAGATCATGTTTTGACTTGACTTACTAGCTGAACACCAGTGACATCAGGATTGACCTAGATGGGTTCTGGATCACTATCAATTTGTGGATAACTTCTCCAATATTTTAGATTGTATTGAATAGGCCTTAGATCACAAAGACCTCTGGCTTCCTCCTTTTCTCTCTTCCTGAATTCCTTGGTTCTTTTCACCCAAAGTCTACTGGTGTCCAGATGGGCAGGTAAAAAGAGAAGTTTATATTATTTAATTTCAGCATTTGTTAGGAATGCTAGGAAAGGGACAAGTGGCTATTGTGGTTCAGTTATGTCCAACTCTTCAAGATCCCATATGGAGTTTTCATAGCAAAGATCCTGGAGTGCTTTGCCATTTCCTTCTCCTTAAGGAGAAATGAGGCAAATAGCTGTTAAGTGACTTGATATCTCTGTGACATCAGGGAGATGATACTATGACATATCATGAATTGTATTTAAGTGAAATAGGACTGTGCAAAATCACCAGCCTCTCTTTCTCTTTCAGATATGGTTCAGGACAACTGGAAATGGCCCTGGATGTAGTGGGAGACCTAAACCTTTTTAGGTTAAGGTCTTTAACAGATCTCTGGCTAAGTGAGGCAAAGACCATTCAGTGATTAAATCTAGATAAGAAATGAACACACATATGTATTTGTATATGCCCATACGTGTGTGTGTGTGTGTGTGTGTGTGTGTGTGTGTATCTGGGAACTAAAGATGCCCCAAGATTTCTGGCCCAACAGAGACAATTGCTATTTGCATTCACTCTGAACCACTCATGACCCAAACAGCAACTAAATAAGCTTGTTAGCTTATTTATTATAAAATAATAAATTTTATTATTAATAAATAAATCAAAATCAAAGAGAACCGTAGTGATTTGGGTTTAATGATAGAATAGGTATAGGAGATAAAAAGCAACTAGTATTATTGAGCAAAGTGAAATTTCAATATTTTCTGGGAATTTTACTTAAATAATACTTATTATTATTGTATTTTAACCAAGCAGTGTTGCTTAAACCACTAAACTGTGCCTGAGGTCCTGTTTGAATTCAGGGCTTTCTAAATCCAGGCCAGGAACTCTATCCTCTCCTCTGGCCTGATCTATTGCAAGAGTTGGTCTCCTTTTCTCAATTTTTCCCCATTCCAATACAACCTTAACTCAAAACTAATCTTCTAAAGATCGGGTCTGACCAGGTTATCTCCCCACCTCATCTCCAAATTCAATTAACTCCAATAGCTCACTATCACTTCCAGGATCAAATGTAAAACCCTGTGGCATTTCAAGCCTTTCCTTACCCAGACCTTTATTCCCTTACCAGTCTTCTTACACCATGCTCTCCCCAAATACTCTGAGATCAGTATCCTTGCTGTTCTTCACACAAGATATTCCATCTCCTGAATCCAGGTATTTTCATTGCCTGTCTTTCATGCCTGGAATGCTTTCTTTTTTTGTCTTCTCACTTCCATGGCTTCTCTCAAGTCCATCTAAAAGCCTGCTTTCTACAAGAAGGTTTTCCCAATTCTCTCTAAAATCAGTTCCTTCCCTCTATTGATATTTCTAGTTATCCTGTATATAATTAGTTGGTGGCTGTCTACATGTTGAATTCCAAATTAAATTATGAGCTCCTTAAGAGCAGGGATCCTTTTGTGCCTTTCTTTGAACCCAGAGCTTAAAACCTATGCTAAGATTAATAAATGCTTGCTGACTGAGAGTTGACTCAAGGGTTGAATTATATGTCACTGTTTAAATCCCATCAAAATATAAAGAGATCACAATACAGAAAAAGAATTGCAGCTGTCAGGAATTGAGGCTTCTTTCCAAGTCGTTTATTCATCCCTCTTTGCTTTTTGTCTTTTTTTCTCCCCCACAAAAAAAGTGTGTATGTGTGTGTGTGTGTGTGTGTGTACACATAAAAGACATATAATGGGGTCACATATTAATTCCCCACCCTATGGCCTAGCAGAAAGAAAATGCTTGGGCCTCTTCCATAAAAGAGCACAGTCTACATGTTTATATGGATCTGTGCTCCCCCAGGGAAGATGGGGACAGGCCATGGGGTAAAACCGGCCTTGCTGCCTTATGTGAATTCTTTACCAATTATCTGAGGGTTGTAGCATGCAGGGCAACCCAGCTGCTGCCAATCCCCAGAGCCAAGGACCTATTCAACACCAAATGCAAACCATCAAAAATTCTTTCTTGAGAAGAGCACAGCTGGGGAACATGGTCCTTTCTTATTATGAAGCCCTCAATGAGGTACAGATGCTCCGAGCAGTGGAGGGGTGAGTTTGAGAAAATACCTGGGAAATTTAAAATGATAATGTGCTGCCTCTCCCTCCCAAACATTCAGGTAGCACTGGCTGCCACTTCCTGAGTCCCCTTTCCCTTTTCCACCCCCACATCCTTCAGTTACCATTTCAGCCATTGAGGGTGGGGAAGAAAAGGAGATTTTTAGTTTCAGAGATAGAAAGCAAAAACTAGGGGAAGACTCTGAGTCAAGAACAACATGGTAGCTTCCCACTCACCCCAAAATATCTTCCCCCATAAAAATTCCTGAATTTTCTTCTTAGTATTGTCACTGCCTGAAATTCTGTCTATTTAAGATTAATTTGAATTAATGAGTAATATGTTTTTAAAATTGAGATACAACTGCCAAGGTAAAGAAGCAATCAATCAATACAATCATTTAGCATATTTATCAATCATGTAGTGTATGTATGATAGGCAATCTGTAAGCAAAGACAAAAGGAAAAAGTTTCCCCAAGAAGCTGACATTTTATCAGAAGAAAACGAAATGTACAGAGAAAAAGATACAGAAAATAAATACAAAATAAATGTGATGTACTCAGTGAGGAGAACACTAGTGTCTGGGAGGGAAAACAGGAAAGGCCTATATATAAGGAGCTGTTTGAGTGCAGTCTTGAAGGAAACAAGGGATTCTAAGATGTGGAAGTGATGAAGGAGTACATTCCAGGCACTAGGGCTTATCAGTACAAAATCACAAAGCTAGGAGATTAAATGTATATGAAGGGTAGCATAATGGCCAGTTTGAATCAGAGTGTATAATGGAGGCTCATGCATAATAAGACTGGAAAGGGAGGTTGGCTCCAGACTGTGAATGCTTTAAATGTCTTACAGAGTTTACATTTTATTATTAGGAATATTATTTGGAATATGGATTGGAAAAGGAAAAGCCTGGAGACCATTCTCTGGAGTGTCAATAAGGAGGCTATTATAATAATTTCAGTAAGAAATGATAGGGGTCTGCACAAGAATGGTGCTCAATAAGAGGAGAGAAGGGGACAGATTAAAGTGATGTGCAGATGGTATTAACAAGACTTCATAATATATTGTGGGATAAGAAAGAGTGGGAGTTGAGGATGACTTCAGGTTGCTGATCTGTATTACTGGAAGAATAGCAATGCTCCCAGTAGCAATAAGGAGGTTCAGAAGAGGGATGGGGAAAATAACGAGCTCTGTTGTTGACATGTTGAGTTTGAGGTGCCTATAGGACAATCAGTCATACAAAGATCATGCAAGAATCAGTCACTGTCAAACTAGCACAAATCTCTCCTAACATCTAGCTGCACCAAAGAAGTTTTGATTAGAGATTAGGAGACAGGAGATAAATAATTTTAGAGCTTGGAGCACTTTGAGGGGAGATTGGAGGGAAGAGAGGGAGATTTGAATGGATGCCAAAATGCAAAACCTGATGTTCTTTTCAGGTCCTGAATTCTGCAGAACATGAGTTCAAATCTGGCCTCAGGCATTTAACACTTCCAAGCTGTGTGACCCTGGGCAACTCATAACCCCAATTGCCTCAGCAAAAACAAAAAAACAAAACAAAAAAAAAACAAAAAAAACTCTTTTTTTTTTTAATTTTTTATTTTATTTTATAATTATAACATTTTTTTGACAGTACATATGCATGGGTAATTTTTTACAACATTATCCCTTGCACTTACTTCTATTCAGATTTTTTTCCCTTCCTCCCCCAACCCCCTCCCCCAGATGGCAAGCAGTCTTATATATGTTAAATATATTACAGTATAATTTAGATACAATATATGTGTGTAGAACCGAATTTTTTGTTGCACAGGAAGAATTGGATTCAGAAGGTAAAAATAACAGTTTACATTCATTTCCCAGTGTTCCTTTTCTGGATGTAGCTGGTTCTGTCCATCATTAATCAATTGGAATTGGATTAGCTCTTCTCTATGTTGAAGAAATCCACTTCCATCAGCATACATCCTCGTACAGTATCATTGTTGAAGTGTATAATGATCTTCTGGTTCTGCTCGTTTCACTCAGCATCAGTTGATGTAAGTCTCTCCAAGCCTCTCTGTATTTCTCCTGTTGGTCATTTCTTATAGAACAATAATATTCCATAACATTCATATACCATAGTTTACCCAACCATTCTCCAATTGATGGACATCCATTCATCTTCCAGCTTCTAGCCACTATGAAAAGGGCTGCCACAAACATTTTGGCACATACAGGACCCTTTCCTTTCTCTAGTAGTTCCTTGGGGTATAAGCCCAGTAGTAGTATGCCTGGGTCAAAGGGTATGCACATTTTGATAACTGTAACGTGCTCTCCTGGCATTTACAATTACTAGTCTGTCCTAGACCCACCAGAGTACCTTTGACCACTGTCCTTTGCAGTGTGAGCTCTACCCGGCTCGCCTCCTCTGAGGCCTTCTAAGGTCTCTGGCCACAATCTCTTGAATCTATAGCTTAGTGAATGAGATAAGGTGAGATCTCTCAAGACAGTTGTGAAAATCGAGTAAGGCTTCATCTACTTCAGAATTCTAGTAGGCCTGAAGGACTTTGAAGTTCAAGTAAAGGACATTGCCTTCCCCTCCTATGCTATCTCCCTATTTCATCCAAATATGGGCAACTATGTACTTATTGGTCAAGTTCAATTTCATGGGTAGATCTCGCGTTTAGAATGTAAGACTCTCAGCCAATGAGGATGAGGGTCAGTGGTGGGAGGGGGCGTTTTGCGTTAGGGATTAAAGGTGCTGTCCTGCCCACAGGAGGCGCTTCCTCTCTTCGATGTCTACTCGAAGAGTGGGACGCCCTTCTCGCGAGAATGTACAATAAACTTTGCTTTTCTCTAGAGCTCTCTCCAGCTTTTTTATTAAATGGTGACCCTTCACCATTTCCGTACCACACAGTTTGGGGGCTAGTCCGGATCCTTTACTCGGTGAGTAAGTGAACTCCTGGGTGCTAGTGGGATGGCGCCCTGCCTTGATTTAGGCAGCCCGCCAGCTTCCAGGGGCTTCTCCTTGCTCCCTGACGTAGAGTGGACCCGAAGTGGAGAAACTCAGAGAAAAGCAACGGAAACTCCGCGGTGAAAATCCCAACCGGTTGGTGGAGGACAGATCAGTCAAGTAATTTGTTGCGCAGCAACCCAGAGGTAAGCGTCCTGTGAAGCCCCTTGAGTCTAGTTATAGGTTCTGGAGGGGGCTGTAGACGGTAGACAGGAAGAGAGCTAGGCCTTCCTGGGTGACTGAGTTAACTGGTGACAGTTAGCGTGTTTGGGCGTTTAGGAGTCTGTTAAACTCCTTCCAAATTCAATGGGTGTGGCCTAGTCCCAGCCAGCCCTCGCGGAGAGAAATGAGAAAAATATCAGAAAATACCGGTAGATATTCCCTTGGGAGATAAATTAAATAATTGGAACAAACTGCCAAAATATGAGGAAAAATAAAAAGCAAGAAAAAGCGGATAAGGTATTGTTGTTTTGTTGCAGACTGGTGGTGCCAAAAGGATTAAATGGTACCTGAAAGGAAGGACCTGAGAGGATTTAATTCCATTAGCCCTTCCAGGGGCCTTTGGGCCGGGAGGAGAACTAGGTCTTTTGAAGCAGGGGTCGTTTCAGCTGACCAGAAATAGCTGTTAGTAGATCCCATTTGGGATCAGAAACCCTGTACATGGGGAAGTATGTGGGATTGAGCGAGTGAAGATGGTGGCTTCCTTCCTCTTCCTCCCACGAGTCCTGACTGCAGCAGGGCCACGTGGGCCGGGGGGGGGGGGAAAGAAACCGCTATTTGGTGAAGTTCATTGTTTTAAATCTGATAGCAAAGTAGTTTTATATTATTGGGAATTTAAAGCTGTGATTGGGATTTTTAGTTAAAACATAGGTTTTTAAAACAAAATGCTGGTAACTTACTTAGGGGAGGTTGTGGTTGTATATCCCTACTTAGATGGTATGTTTGCTAGAGGTATTGGGTAATTTGTAACTGAGCTATGCCTTAAGTGTTTGTCAGCTCTGTTGGGCATGTATTAAGTTTTATGAAAGTTGGGTCAGTTACTTGCGAACATTGAAGTGTAAAGTTTAAAAATATATACATATATTTACTTAAAGATGGGACAGTAAAAGTAATTAATAGTTTAAATGGAGCTATGATATATTGGGTCGGGAAGCATGGTGGTGTGGGGGAAAGGTGACCACGTGGAGAGGTCCATTAAGTATAGTGGGTTTTTTTTTTTTTGTTGTTTTGTTTGTTTGTTTTTAATAACTGCACCTCCTTGCTGATTTAGATATTAATTATTTCTACTGTTTAAAGGAACAGCCTACATTTATATGGTGTTAATAACTGAATGTTTTATTTTTATTTTTCAAGTCTATAACTGTTCTAAGGAGTTGGAACTGAAGTTTTCTGAAAACAAGTTATTCAATATTTATTTACATGCGTGATAGTCTCCTTGTTTAAAGATTATTTTAATCTGATCTGATAATTTGATAGGGTTATTTGCAAAAATTTTAATCCTGCTTCCTTTTTGTCCCCTGGAGAACAGAACTATTGCTGTATAAAACTGTATGACTATTGCTATTTTGGGAAATTTACTAGTCTGTTGTGTATAATCTGATAATTTCTGTAAACAGGGGGGAAGGGAAACTGAGATTTCAACTGGTCAGAAAATTGGGAAAAACTGATGTCTTATTTCAGTTCAGGCCTAATTGGAAACTACTTACTCTTTGCTTACCTCATCATTTTGGTTCCCTGATGAAGGACCTCGAAAATAGACATAATTTGGGTACTGAATAGAACTCTGGAAAAGGTAAAAGATTTTTTTTTCTTTTTTTGCACCGGACATCCAGGCTGCTTCTGGCCTGGATCGTTGTTAGAGCTCTATGCTCGGCACAATTCTTTTAAGAATTGCTGCAATTGACAAAATGTCTCCTTTTGTCTCGCTCTCTTGTCTCTACAGATAAGGGAGAGGCTGCAAAAAGTTGAAAAAGCTCTTTACCTGTCCACTAGCTAGACACACCTGATTTTAGCAGATGCGGGGTTTGGAGAAGGCTGCAGAGACAAAAGGCCTTTACAGGGGACTCTAGCTGAAAATTTGCTAGACTATGATTGGCTAGCTTATGTTTTAACTTTGAATTATTGAGCTGACTCAGTCCTGCCTCAGTTTCCTTGCCTCTTAGTTCTGCAAAACCCCCCCCCTGCCTCTATCAGAATACTTGATAAGACCTTATGTTTCAGAATAGCAGAATGTCTCTCCCATTACAAGTTAATGGGAATCTATTATCAAAACTTCTTGAATTCTCTTGTGTGGAATTAGACATTCTGTATATGATTGTATTTGCATTGGGTGTTTTTAAAAACAAACTGATTTGTATGAATAATGTTATGAAAGATCTACTTGGATATAAACTCATTGGGACAAATTCCTTATTGTTATCAACACAAGGTTATGATAAACATTTGTTTAGAATTTATGTATGGTTCTTCTAGGATGGTAAATGGGAAAAGAAATGGGTTTGTTAGAACTTCCACTGTTACCAAGGGCAGTCTACCTGCCCATTGGTCTGCTCAAACTTGTGAATTGCTGTGAATTGTATGCTTTAAATCAAGCGTTAAAATTATTGTGTGACCAAGATGGGAATATATATACTGATTCTAAATATGCCTGGGGTGTGGTGCATGTATTTGGGAGGATTTGGGAGGAAAGAGGATATGTAAACAGTAAAGGTAAAGAACTGGTTCATCATACACTAGTCAGAGAGATACTAGAAAATATTCTGACTCCTAGGAATATAGTGGTAATACATGTAAAGAGACATCAGATGGGAAATTCTTTTGAGGTAAGGGGAAATAGATTAGCAGACCGGGAGGCCAAGGGAGCCGGAGATCAGGAAATCTCTCATATAATGGCTTTGATACCTGTACTTCCCCCTAGTCTACCCTCTCCTAGTTTTACTCAGGAGGAAAAAGAGAAAGCCTCAACTCTCGGAGCAGTTGAGAACTCGGAAGGACGATGGCTCTTACCTGACGGCAGAGAGGTACTGACCAAAGCAAGTATGAGGCAAGTCCTTCAGCACCTGCACCAGGGCAGTCATTGGGATGTCCAAAACCTGTGTGATGCTATACTGACAAGGTATGTTTCCCCCGGCCTATATACTATGGCTCGACAACTGGTGGACGGTTGTCTTGTTTGTCGAAGGACTAACAGGGCTGCCCAACGCCAGCTTCCAAAAGGGGGACCACCTCCTGGAATCAGACCATTCCAAAGCATCCAGGTGGACTTTACTGAGCTGAGCTGCCACCAGTGGGTCGCCTTAAGTTCTTGCTGGTCATAGTGGACCATCTGACCTCATGGGTGGAGGCATTCCCGTCAGGCCGAGCAACTGCCTCGAGAGTAAGTAAGGTCTTATTAGAACAAATTATTCCTAGGTACGGAATGGTGGAGAGGATAGACTCGGATCAGGGAACACATTTTTCTGCCCAGGTATTGCAGAATCTGATTGGGGCCTTAGAAATCACTTGGGATCTCCATACCCCTTGGCATCCTCCCTCTTCTGGGAAAGTAGAAAGGATGAACCAAGAAATAAAATGTCAGCTGACTAAGTTATCTTTAGAGACCCAACTACCTTGGACGAAATGCCTTCCTCTCGCTCTGGTTAGAATCTGAACCAAGCCACATAGAGATATTGGGCTTTCACCTTATGAATTATTGTATGGTCATCCTTTCCAGGCTTATCCTAAGGGAGACTGGGACCCTATTTTAGAAACTAAGGATTTGTTTGTTAAGAGATATGTTAAATCATTGCTGGAACATTTGCAAGGACTTCAACAAAAAGGGCTAATAGCTCAGACTCCTCCTCTAGGTTTCCCTGTTCATAGAATTCAGGTTGGTGATTGGGTGCTGATCCGTTCCTGGAAGGACGAGAAGCTGACTCCGTGCTGGGACGGACCCTAACCAAGTGATACTGACTTCAGATACTGCGATTCACACCCAGGAACGAGGCTGGACACACCACACCAGGACAAAAGGACCTGTGGCGCCACCTTTATCAGAGTGGACAGTTGAAGACAGGGGAGACCTCCAATTACATAAGAGGAGGGGACCTCCACTGAATGGGAATTGTAACTGTATGACTTTTCTTACTTTGGGTCTCTTTGCCTGTTTGTGATTTGATATATTTTCCTTTGGGAAGTTCACCTTAACTTCACGGTGTTATAATAGTTGAACATTATGAGGCTCTCCCTAAGCTTTGGGTTTATCTATTTCCTTATGACCTTCTAGAGATGAGAACCAATTTCTCCTGCTCATGCAGAATATAGGGAGGACATTTAACTTATCAAATTGTTGGATCTGTGGTGGATCCCAACAATTGAACCAATGGCCATGGGTACCTGTCCCCCTAAGCCCAGCCTGGATCCTTAGCAACAGATCCCAAATTCATAATGGGACCGGTTTCTGGAATTTAGAAGAGAAACATCAGTGGTCATTGACCAAAGATAGGAAAGGGAAATACTGCTTAAATCAGACAGGACGAGGTTTGAAGCTGGGAAATAGTGTTTGTGAGTGGACCTATTCGAGAACAGACCTGAGGCCAAAGACAATTGACTGTACAAAAATGTCTAAATATTGGCGGGATACGGGGAGGAATCCTCAATTGAAGTGTGGGAAGGACTAGAAAGACTGTACCTTGGATGTTCTCCCAGAAATAGGAGAGCAGGGATATTGCTATCAACAAGTCACTACTGCTGAGTGTAGTGAAGTAGAATGGGATGTATTGAGATGTATAAAAGAGAATAAGAGGAAAGGGAACATATACATTGGGTACAGTTACCAATTGGGTTGGTATAATGTCACCCCAGGGACACCCGGGCAACATGGGACTCTGTTTTCCACATTTTGGAGTACCTCTAATCTAACAGGCCAGTGGCCAGTTGCCAATTGTAGTTGGAGAAAAGAGCAAGGTTTATGGAAATGCCAATATGACCCCTTTGTGGGGGAAGCCCCCTAGGGACGAGAGACCAACAATATTACCCTTTTACAAGGAATAGCTCAGACATATTTCCAAGGGAACAACCTGCTCTAAAGGGTCATTATTGGATCTGTGGTTTAACTGCCTATACTCATCTGCCTCTTAATTGGACAGGGAATTGTTATATTGGACTAATAAGGCCAAAAGTTTTCTTTCTTCCCGAACAGGCAAACCAATATTTAGGGATTCAGTTGTATGATAATTTGGGAAGGGAGAAACGGAGTTTAGATAACTCCATTACTTGGACTGGAGATGCAAATGGTTGGGGTGAGGCCTGGCCTCCAGAAAGAATAGTCAAAGAGTATGGGCCAGCGACCTGGGCTCAAGATGGAAGTTGGGGATATAGAACTCCAATATACATGTTGAACAGGATAATTAGGCTTCAGGCAGTTGTAGAGAGTATCACCAATCAGACAGCTGAGGCACTACATCTTTTGGCTGATGAAGCTACTCAAACCAGAGAGGCTATTTTACAACATAGACTTGTGCTGGATTACTTGTTGGCTGAGGAAGGGAGAGTTTGTGCTAAACTAAATTTATCCACATGTTGTATAAAGATTGATAACAATGGTAATCTAGTGAAGGAAATCACTAAGAACATTAGGAAACTTGCTCATGTTCCTGTACAGACTTGGACCTCACCATTCAGTACTTCTTGGTGGTCCTGGTTTGGGGAAAGCTGGTGGAAGCAGCTCCTTTGGTTTGGCCTTATAGCTCTTAGTGGTGTTATATTACTCCCTATCTGCATCCCCTGTTTGATCAGATTAATAACCAGAATTGTCCGAAATTCATTATCTGGAATGGTTAGGCTAGAGGAAAAAGCTGAGGGGTCTGTTAGATTGAGGGTATTAAAAGGACAAGGATGGGAGCCAGTAAAACAGTGGCAACAAGAACCAGAAGGAAACAAGGAATTTGATAGGGAATGTGAGGTTATGTTACAAAAATTTGAAGAGATCTCAATGTACAAATAAGAGGAGGGACTGAATGAGATAAGGTGAGATCTCTCAAGACAGTTGTGAAAATCGAGTAAGGCTTCATCTACTTCAGAATTCTAGTAGGCCTGAAGGACTTTGAAGTTCAAGTAAAGGACATTGCCTTCCCCTCCTATGCTATCTCCCTATTTCATCCAAATATGGGCAACTATGTACTTATTGGTCAAGTTCAATTTCATGGGTAGATCTCGCGTTTAGAATGTAAGACTCTCAGCCAATGAGGATGAGGGTCAGTGGTGGGAGGGGGCGTTTTGCGTTAGGGATTAAAGGTGCTGTCCTGCCCACAGGAGGCGCTTCCTCTCTTCGATGTCTACTCGAAGAGTGGGACGCCCTTCTCGCGAGAATGTACAATAAACTTTGCTTTTCTCTAGAGCTCTCTCCAGCTTTTTTATTAAATGGTGACCCTTCACCATTTCCGTACCACACATTAGTAACCGGTAGCGCACTCAAGAACAACCACATGTAATCTTAAAAGCCTTTATTATACCTACTCACATAATGCCCTAACTGATGCCCTGACTTGTTGGTTCCCGAGTGAACACCTGGTCAGAAGACCCATGTGTTCACTACCAAAATCCTTACCTCTTTCGGCTACCCATCTTGGCTTGGCCACCCAGGCTAGGAGCCAGGGTGAACAGCAGGAGGTTAAAGAGGGCGGTTGCTGCCTGCAGTGGGCTTATATAGGGCCTGTGAGGTCACACACACAGCCAATCAGCGAGAGAGTCACCCATTACGAAACTATCTCAATATGGCCAGGATCCTGCCCAAGGGCAGTCCTAATATCCACAGAAATTACTTCTGGGCCTCAATCCCGATGCACTGTGTCCGCCCATTTAAAGGGCCCTTACAGATAACTCAAAAAAAACTCTTTAAAACTTGATGTACTTCCTATTAAAAAGGACACCAATGAGCTAGAAAACACATACAAAGGAATGCAACCAGTATAGGGAAGGGTCTCAAGTCTACAACATATAAGGATAAGACTAAGGAACCAGAGATGTGTGTCCTAGAAAAAAAGAAGATGGAAGAAACATGGTTATTCTCTATAAATATGTGAGGAGGAAGAGAGAATAGATTTGCTTTGTGTGGCCCTAGTAGGCAGAAATGGAGAGCAACAGATAGAAGTGGTAGAGATGTAAAATTATTAGCATGATCCAAAAGTGAAATGAGCTGTCTTGGGAAGTAGTGGACTCTCCACCACCAGAGGTCTTCAAACACAAGCTGAATAATCACCTGTCATGTCAAGAAAGCTGGAAAGGGAATTCTTGTAGGTATATGGTGGACTAAATGGTCTCAGAGGTCCCTTTCAACTCCAAGATTAATTCAGGGAGTGAGCCCAACTACAGATGCTACTCATATAGCTTCCCCACAACACCTGACGGACCTGCACACATGCTAGTTAAACATCTGTATTTGATATGACCCCTGACTCAAGGGCACAGAAACCTATGTGATTTATAAGATTTTTCCTCGCTCACTATATTTGATACAAACCATATTCATCCTTGGTATGTTCCAAAGTAATATAAACAATTTTCTGTTTCAGAAAAGTCATGCCCCAAATGTTAAATAAAACATTTAAACCAACATCTAACTAATCCAAATGTGGTGAAAAAAATGTGAATGCCTCTAAGCAGGCCAAAGATACTTCCTAAATGAGAGATCTAACCATTGCAGCCATTCTGGTCCACTGAAATTTTGGTTTAAAAAAAAGAACAAAAGTCAATAATAAGCATTTATTAAGTATGACACCATCTAAATAATAGGGACTAGGCAGAAAGGGGGATGAAAAAAGGAATGGTGAATTAAACAAACATTTGGAAGCCAATGAGGTCTCACACATAGAGCTTATATCATACTTCCATTTTTCAATACTAAAGAAGACTTTCAGAGACAGAGCCAAGATGGCAGAGGAAAGATAGAAACTTACCTGAGCCCTCCCCCAATCCTTTCAAATACCTTTAAATAATGACTAAAAAAATTCTAGAGCAGAAAAATCCACAAAGAGACAGTGAAACAATTTTCCAGCTCAAGACAACTTAGAAGGTCTTATAAGAGTGGAATCTAGTCCAGCACAGGTCATGCCAGCATAACTCCAGCCCCATGAAACAAACCTCAAAGTAACTGAATCAGTGGCAACAGTGGCAGTTTCCAGACCTGCCAACCCAGAGATGCCAAAGACAACTTAAAAGAATGGCAGGAAAGGTTTGTTGCACCAGACAGAGATGCACAGTCTAGGGCACATACCAGCACAACCCCAGCCCCAGCAAACAAGGAGCAGGCTGTGGAAGCCACTGAATGAGCAGCAGCAATGGTACTTCGAGAGCTTTCAGCCCACAGACAGTAAGGGAGCCAAACAATTTGTCAGAGAGTATAAGGATCTTTTAGCTAATATCAAGGCAGGACTCTGTTGCTTTGCTCATATTCAAATCCAAGTCACAGCCCTAGATGACAGTCCTAACGCAGAAAGGAGCACTAGTACACCAGAGCTTGAAGCCACAGTGGAGGAGGGACCCTCTTCACAGTTCCAGGCCCAAAAAGAGTGCTTGTGGTTGCCCACAGACCAGAGGATAGGCTAGGAGAATAGTAATTCACATCTCCTTAGATCATACCATTTTGGAAGATTGAAAACTTAAAGGTCCCTACAAGTATCTCTGAAAACAGCTAAACAAACCCCCTGGAGATTGGGGAAATGAGCCCTTCACTATGAAAGCAGAGCCCTGTTTTAACAAAGAGTAAAAAGTCGAGTAATAAATTGAGGAAATTAATAAACAACAGAAAAAGATTCTGACCACAGAAAGTTACAATGGTGACAAGGAAAATCAAAACACATACTCAGAAGATATCAAAGTCAAAACTCCTAAATCAAAAACCTCCAAGAAAAATAAGAATTGGTCTCCAGCCAGGGAAGAGCTCAAAAAGAATTTGTAAAATTTGGTATTAGAGGCAAAGGAAAAATGGGAAGAGAAATGAGAGAGATGCAAGTAAATCATGAATAATAAGATACCAACTTGGTAAGAGGGGACACTCTCTCTCTCTCTCTCTCTCTCTCTCTCTCTCTCTCTCTCTCTCTCAAATAACAGCTTAAAAATAGACTAGTCCCAAATAGTTTTTTTTAAAGTACAAAAAGCAAAAGAGAATACCTTTAAAAGCAGAATGAGCCAAATGGAAAAAGAGGCACAAAAATTTCCTATAGAAAACAACTCCTTTAAAAGTAGAATTGGAAAAATGGAAAAGGTATATAGAATATTACTAAAAAATAATTTCTTAAAAATTAGAATTGAGCAAACGGAAGCTAATGACTTTCTGATAAATCAAGAAACAATAAAACAAAACCAAAAGACTGGAAAAATAGAAGACTGTGAAATATCTTACTGGAAAAACAACTGAGCTGGGCAATAATAATTTCAAAATTATTGAACTGCCTGAAAGCCATAACAAAATAAAGAGTCTAAATATTACCTTTCAAGAAATTTTCAAGGAAAACTGCCAAATATTCTAGAACCACAGGGTAAAATAGAAATTGAAAGACTCTACCCATCACTTCCTGAAAGAGATCCCAAAAAGAAAACTCCCAGGAAAATTGTAGCCAAATTCTGGAACTCCCAGGTTTAGGAGAAAATATCATAAGCATTCAAAAACAAACAATTCAAGTATAGTGAAACAACAATCAGGATGACACAAGATTTAGTGGCTTCTACATTAAAGGACTGAAGGGCTTGAAATATTATGTTCCAGAGAGCAGTAGAGCTAGGATTGCAACCAAGAATCACCAAAAGTGAGTGTAATCAGAGCAGTTAGGAGTGCAGTGGATAGAGCATCAGCCCTAAAGTCAGGAGGACTTGAGTTCAAATCTGACCTCAGACACTTAATACTTCCTAGCTATGTGACCCTGGACAAGTCACTTAACCCCAATTGCCTCAGAAAAAAGACAAAAACAATAATCAAAAAAACAAACAAACAAACAAACAAAAAAACCTGAGTATAATTGTTTGGGGGAGGGGGATGGATATTCAATGAAATAAAGAGCTTTCAAGCATCCTTAATGAAAATACCCATACTAAATCGAAAATATCTGACTTTCAAATACAAGACTCTAGAGAAGCATAAAAAGGCTAAAAAAAAAAAGAAAGAAAGAAAAGGGAAATCATATGGACTTGAAGTTAGATTGCTTGCATTCCTACATGGGAAGATGATACTTGTAACTCATAGCACTTTCTTATTATTAGGGCAGTTAGAGGAAGTATATATAGACAGAGGGCACAGATGTAAATTGAAGTGGTGATATGTAAAAGATAAAATTAAGGGGTGAGAGAGGAATGTACTAGACAGAGAGAAAGGAAGAAGTAGAATGGGGTAAATTATTGCACATAAAAGAGGTAAGAAAAAGCTTTTACAGAGTAGGGGAAAGGAGGAAAGGTGAGCAGGAATAAATAAACCTCACTTTCTTCAGAATTAGTTTAAAGAGAGAATAATATGCACACTCAATCAGGTATAGAAATTCATCTTACACTACAGTAAAGTAGGAAGGGAATGGGATAAGGTGTGTGTGAGGGTGATAGATGTGAGGGCAAATTGAGGAGGGGATAGATAGAAGCAAGACACTTGATGGACAAGGTAAAAAGAGACAGAGAGAGTAGAATAAATGAGGTGAAATACAATTAGAAAAAGTAATTGTGAAAAATTTTGAAGCAATTTTTTTCTGATTAAACATAAAGAAATGAATCAACTTCATAAAAATAAGAGCAATTCCCCAACTGATAAATGATCAAAAGACATGAACAGTTTTCAGATGAAGTAATCATAGTTATCTGCAGTCATATGAAAAATGCTGTAACTCATTCTTGATTGAAGAAATGCAAAATAAAACAATTTAAAAGTATTACCACATACCTATTATATTGGCAAATAGGGCAGAAAAGGAAAATGACAAATGTGGAGCTGATATGGGAAAATGAATTATTAATGTTGGCGGAGTTCTGAAGAGCAATTTGGAACTATGCCCAAAAGTATATGAAATCATGCATACTTTGACCTAGCAATACCATTAACTAGGTCTAGTTCCCAAAAGAGATAAAAAAACAAAAAGGAAAATGATCCAGATTTTCAAAAAATATCTATAGAGGCTCTTTTATGGGGACAAAAAAATTAGAAATTGAGGAGATATCTATTAATTGGAGAATGGCTACACAAATTTTGGTATATGGTAGAATATTATTATACAAGAAGAAATGATGAGCAGGATGCTCTCAGAAGAGCTTGGAATGATTTCCACGGACTGATGAAAGTGATGTGTACAATGTAATAAGAATACTTATTTTATATATATATATATATATATATATATATATATATATATATAGTGTGTGTGTGTGTGTATAATAAAATGATCCACTATGAATCAATACATACAATGATCTGAGGGACTTATGATAGAAAATGTTGTTTATCCCCAGAGAAACAATTCATAATGCCTAATACAGATTGAAATATCCTTTTTTTAAACTTTATTTTTCTTGAGGGTTTTTTTCAGTTTATGTTTTCTTTCATCACATGAAAACTATGGGAATACTTTGTATGATTACACATATAAAACCTATATATAATTTTTTGCATTCTCAATGGTGGTGGAGTGGGAAAGGAGGGAGGGAAGAGATCTGGAACTCAATGTTTTAAACATTAATGTTAACAATTGTCTTTCCATATAACTGAAGGGGAAAATAAAATACCAAATTTTTAGAAATAAGAAAGAAAAGAAAATTGTCCAAGTTAACATTTTTCTTTTCTGCTTAGCTTCCATATGTCAAGGATCCATGATGTCACTGCACAGTTTCTCCTCTCCACCAATAAATACTAATACTATTCTAGATTTTATTATATTTAAGAAATATGGTGATTAAAAACTCCATCACCCTGAAGCTAACCTGGAAATGTGCTGACTAAAACTGAACAAGCTTGTCATCAGATGACAGATAGACAATCCATTAATGAGTCTTTCTAGCTTGGCAGGACCAGTCACAATTTGCCCTATAAACAGGGCACTTAAGAACAGGAGTTTTTAACCTAAGGGCCATAAACTTAGGTTTGTTAGCATTTTTTAACATTTTAATAAGTACATACCAATATGCTGGATTTCCTTTGGAATTCTATGTATTTTATTGTATATATATTTTACAACATTCTGAGAAAAGGTCAATAGATTTCCATAGACTGCCAAAGAAATTCATGACCCATTAAAGGTTAGAAACCTTATACTAAAAGGTAATCCATTGCATCATAGATTTAGAACTGGAAGGGCTCTTAAAAACCATCAAGTCCAATATCTTTGTTTGACAGATAAGAAAACTGAGGCTCAGAAAAGTCAAGTCAAAGTCAGGCATTTAGTAAATATCTGGGGGAGGATTCAAACTCAGATCTTCCTGACTGTAGATCCTTTGCCTCTCAACAACCTCCCACCATCACTATTAGCTTGATTTCCTAAATTTCTACAATTCCTGGAACAATGTTCCATAAACATTTCCCACTCTGGTGGGTACATTTAGTTCCCAAGCTTAGACCAATTCCTATCTCACTAACTCACTAACAATCAGTCCTGAGAGTTGAGATTTACAGAAGTGTCTGATATAAAAGTATTGGCAAGAAGATCACAGCCATGTTCTAAGAGCAAATAGACTACAGTGGCTTCCTTCATAGTTTAATAAAAGGAAGTCTTACCAATGCCCCCCCAAAAATACAAATCCTGAAAATGGATAGAGATGGGTTTAAATGAGGGATATATTTTATATAATGACAGAGATGGGATTATTTCAGATGCTAGACTATATAGTACCTGAACAAGAATTTCCTCTAAAAAATACCCAATAAGTTAGTATCACATCTGCATTTGAAGATCTCTAAAAAGGGGAAATCCTAACACATTCATTCTACTTTTAGATATCTCTGTTTATTAGAATGGAAAGGAGGAAGAGAAGTAAAAAGGAAAGAAGGAAGGAAGAGAGAAATAGGGGTAGGGAAAGAGAGAGAAAGAAAGAAAAAAAAAGGAAAGAAAGAAAGAGGGGAAAAGAGAGGGAAAGAGGTGAAAGGAATGGAATTTCCTATACTACAGTACTAAAATTATGTAGAATGATGGAATTTTCACTATATAAATATAGAAATCATAATAGAAATTCCAGGGATAATCTCATTGTGACCCATAGCAGATAAGCCCATACTCACATCAATGACAGCTACCCTAGAACCAAACATTTAGTTTGATTTAAGGAAAAAGTGTCTTAAAAATTAGAACTATCCAGAAATAGAATAGGTTTCATGGGTGACTTCAATAGAGGTTTTTAAGCAAACAACAGATTACTACTGATGGGATATAAACTAGAGAGAATTTCGCATATAAATCTGACTAGATGGCCTCCAAGATCACTTCCAAATCTGAAATTTGAAATTATGCAATGCCACTTTCTTTTTATAGCATCCCTTCAGAGTTAACTCCCAAAAGGGTGGCTATTCTTATTCCAAAAATTAGAGGTCCCACATTCCAATGGACTTCAATGGGAAATGCCACCCATATCCACAGGTAGAACTACAGAGACTAAAGACAGATCAAAGCATACTATTTTCACCTTTTTTTTCCTTTTTTCAGCTTTTTCTTTCTCATGATTTTTTTCCTTTAGTTTTGATTTTTCTTTTACAAGATGACAAATATGGAAATATGTTTGGAGTGATTATATATGTAAACTTAGATTGCTTGTTGTCTTGGGAAAGAGGGATGGAAGGGAGGGAGAAAAAATTTGGAACCTAAAATCTTGTGAAAATGAAAATTGAAAACTATCTTTACAAAGTATCTTTACATACTACTTTACATTACATTACATACTAATGAGCTAAAAAGGAGAAAAAAAACCAACTATCAATCATAAGACCCTACCCCTATACTTCCTGTTAATAATTAGCCAGTATATATGAGTAGTTACAAAACTTTACTCCTACAAACTTGGAGCACAAACTCTCCCACAAATTTAAACTACATCCATGAGAAGATTATTTAGAGTACAATAATGGTAGGGGAAATCAAGGCAGCTCACATCCCCTGTATTGCTGAGCAACAAGATCTTTTATCTCCTCATGCTATCTTCATCTAGCTCACCTACCAATTGACAAAATTATTTCTCCCTTAAATCTACCATCCTCTCTTGTCTTCTGCAGGACATCATGATCCTTGAAATTATTTCCTTTTAGTGGCTGCCTCTCCAAGAACAATTGAAGAGTATATGTCTGCTAAATTCTGAATACACCTCAACTGTGTCTCAAACTATCTCTAGAACTAATCCCAAATGAATGAACAGAGCCTGGTTCTTAATCAACATAGCCAATGGGAATAGAGGAGGAAGGGGGGAAAAAAATCTCTGACACAGGTAAAGGGGCCACAATTCACAAAACTGTTCCCAGCCTAGACTCTCTGGAACTGGCTAAAGAACTGTATGAAGTAACTGTCTCCAAAAACATGCTTCATTGCCCACACATAAAGGCTGGCCTCTTCTTCCAATTCAACCAAGGGGAAAATTGTTCACACTTCCTAAGGGGATGTGATCATAGTAATGTCTTTATAGTCAATCTAATACTTCATTAACATATTAATAAATTATTACCTCTGTTCCCTGCTCTTTGATTTCAGTGCATATATCAGTTGAGGAGTGAAGAAAGAAGAAAATAGTTGGTTTGGATTTGTAGAGAACAACCATACTGCACACACTCATACATACACATATGCACACACCCCTACCTCCCTGTTAAGTGGTGAAAAAATCATCTGAAGAGTCTAAATACACAAACATCTAGATTAGCATAATATATTTAGCGATATCAAGAAAGTTATGTAATATCTTTGGACTTCCATTTACCCATCTAAAGAATGAAGTCATTAGTTGAAATGACTTTGGTACTCCCTTCTCACTCTCTGACCTGTACTTAGATAGGTAAACAAAAGAAAATGAGAGAGGAAGGTCTAGAGAAGAAATTCTGATAGTGGATTTATGCTAAATAAAGTTGGATTCCAAATCCTGGAAGAAGCCAATGAGGAGAGGCACAGTCTTATCTATTCCCAGTAGGTTTTAGGAAAAGGTCTCACAGAAATCAGCTAAATCAACACCACTACCACCACCATACTCCAGTCTTCATAAGGGGCACAAAAATAGGTATAATGGTTTAATGGTGACTCTCAGGCTAGGCTATGTGAAAAGTCCTAAGAGGCTTCATTCCTCTCATAATGTGGTGGCTGAATGATCCAACAGTAGTATATGAACCCTGCTCTGGGTCTTCTCTGACAATAGCAAACAAAAGTTTTGGTGAGCATATGTCTTACGTTTTATGCTTTATGATTTAGCATAAATTTAGCAGATAATTATCAAACAAAATAAATTTTGTTATATCTTTTAAATAATAATAATATATGATGCTGACATGCGCACAAGAGATTCCTTGTTGGAAGAGAACACTTAAAGTGGCATTTTGCTATACTGAATTGTATACATGCTTTTAAAAAAAATTAGTCAAAGAATAATCAGAATAATAGAATCTGCTGTCTCTATAGCTTTCTGGCAATTTTGTGATGCTAAAGATGTCAACTATGAATGTGCTTATGAAAGGTGACCTCTTCCTACCTAATACTCTAATCAAGGAATCCTTTGTTAAATATATGAATTATCATAAAATTATGCATGGATATGTATATATTTTCATATATATATATATTTATACATACACACAGAGGAAAGAAGCTAGCAAGTACAACTGCTTCGAGTTACAAAAGAAGTTATTTTTTTAAAGAAAGAATTAAAGATCAAAGATTCAAAGAAGATTTTTTTTAAGTACCAGTAAGATCCTAAATTTTTCTTCTGTATTTTTGCTTTCATTCTTTCCTTTAAATAATCTGAGAAATAGTCCTTCAATATCCTAAAAACTAATCTGATTTCAACACTGATCTCTTCTACATATTCACTTGGTCTGGTCCAAATCCTTTTTCTAATTTTTATTTTCTTCATTGTTATTTCTACTTCTTTTACAAACACATATAAGACTATTATATATTAAAAATCCAAATGTGGTGGCTCCATTGTTCTTGATGAAAAGTTTATTAAAAAAACCAAAATGTTGTAAATCTTTTTCATCTTTCACCTGTTTGTTGTCTTCTTCTTACATGCATCCTCAAATATACTCAGAATGACTATCTAGCCAAATTTTCTCCTGTTTTTTTGTTTTTGTTTTTGTTTTCCCCTATCCACAGGAAAGAACAACTTCCCCATATTTTATAGTTATGCAGGCTCATAATTTTCCAACATTTTTCTCTGTGACATTTTACATATGAATATATATTCTGAATAAGTGTTGCCCTTCCTCACCATAGATATTTGCTTAGTAAATAAACCCATTTGCTGGGAAAGGCAATTTTTAGGCTCTTTTGGTTTCTTCAATATAGTAAATTATTTATATTAATATAACTTCTGTATGAAATTATTTCTTTCATCACTTTCCACCTTTGACACTATTTGCTTGCTTAGATAAATCAGAATGATTATTTTAATTCCATGAAATGTTTTTTGTACATTTTTATTTGCATTTCTAGCTTTGTATTAATTTTTTTCTTGGCTCTAACAAGTCAGTGTTCTGACTATACTTAGCTGATTCAGGAATAACTCCAACATCAGCAATAAGTACTTTCTTATTTCTTAAAATGTAATCATTTCATTTTGTGATATTATTCAAGATGTTCCCCATGTCCATACTGTGATTCCTTTTTTGAAGAAGGAATGTATGATAATCATAGGTATGAGGCTTCTGTGTCGTGTACAAGTCTTTGGCCTCTAGGTAAAATTTTCAACATATTTTTCACAGTCCTGGTCTATTCATAGCTTTGAATTTAAATGATTGAATATCAAAGTATATGTTAATGAGATTTTCCAAGTATTTCATAAAATTTCAGTAAACACTTCATCCTTTGCAAAGAGAAGTCTACGTATAAGCTACAGACATTTCCTTGGTATTCTTTTCATAAATATTTATTATGAAGAATTAGGGGATGACCAAATGTCCCACAAAATGTTATTTCCTGCTGCCTTTGGACACATAATAGAATGAACTCTACTAATTCCAATCTATATTTCAAACTTCATCAGAAAAACTCTCTTCCACGCACCATGAACCATTCAAATTGACCTTTTTTTCTTTTTCTTATTTAGAAAATTCTCTTCCTTTCTGAATTTTTTTCTCTTGGAAAAGTCCATGTATTCCTATACTCTCTGGTGTTTTTAATAGGAATAGGTGTTGGATTTTATCAAATGCTTTTTCTGAATCTATTGAGATGATCATATGTTTTTTGTTAATTTTGCTATTGATATAGTCAATTATACTAATAGTTTTCCTAATATTGAACCAGCCCTGCATTCCTAGTATAAATCCTCTTGGTCATGGTGTATTATCCTAGGGATGATTTTCTGTAATTTTTTTGCTAATATTTTATTTAAGATTTTAGCATCAGTGTTCATCAGAGAGATTGGTCTATAATTTTCTTTCTCTGTTTTCGTCCTACCTGGTTTAAGTATCAATACCATGTCTGTGTCATAAAAGGAATTTGGTAGAACTCCTTCATTCCCTATTTTTTTATATAGTTTATATAGCATTGGAATTAATTATTCTTTAAATGTTTGGTAGAATTTACATGTAAATTCATCTGGTCCTGGGGATTTTTTTCTTAAGGAGTTGATGAATAGCTTGTTCTATTTCTTTTTTTAAAATGGGACTGTTTAAGAAATTGACTTCCTCCTCTGTTAATCTGGGTAGCCTATATTTTTGAAGGTGTTCATCCATTTCACTTAGGTTATCAAATTTATTGGCATAGAGTTGGGCAAAGTAACTCCTAATTATTGCTCTAATTTTCTCATTAGTGGAAAGTTATCCCTTTTCATTTTTAAGACTAATAATTTGATTTTCCTCTTTCCTTTTTCTAATCAAATTTACCAAAGGTTTATCTATTTTGTTGATTTTTTTCCTAAAAACCAACTCTTAGTTTTATTTATTAATTCAATAGTTTTTTTTTTTTTTTTTTTTTTTTTTTTTTTTTTTTTTTTTTTTTTTTTTTTACTTTTAATTTTATTAGTCTCTCCTTTTACTTTTAGAATTTCAAGCTCAGTGTTTGGGGTTTTTTAATTTGCTCTTTTTCTAGCTTTTTTATTTTCAAACCTAATTCATTGATCTTCTCTTTCTCTATTATATACAAGTAAGCCTCTAGAGATATAAAATTTCCCCTTATTACCGCTTTGGCTGCATCCCACAAATTTTGGTATGTTATTTCATTATTGTCATTCTCTTGAGTGAAATTATTAGTTGTTTTTATGATTTGCTGTTTCACCCATTCATTCTTTAGGATGAGATTAGTTTCCAATTATTTTTTGGTCTATTTTCTCCTGGCTTTTTATTGAAAATAGTTTTTATTGCATTGTTATCTGAAAAGGATGCATTTACTATTTCTGCCTTTTTGCATTTGAATTTGAAGTCTTTACTTCCTAATATATGGTCAATTTTTATATAGGTTCCATAAAATGCTGAGAAGAAAGTGTGCTCCTTTCTGTCTCCATTCAGTTTTCTTCAAAGATAACTAATTTTTCTAGTATTCCATTTACCTCTTTAACTTCTCTCTTATTTATTTTGTGGTTTGATTTATCTAGTTCTGAGAGTGCAAAGTTGAGATCTCCCACCATTATAGTTTCACTGTCTATTTCTTCTTGCAGCTCTCTTATTATTTCTGAATTTTTACATTGACTATCTTCCATTCCTGGAATGAAATCCTTCTATAATTCTACCTCTTGGAATACCTCTCTTCAAGATGCAGATTGAGCACCAGCTTCTTTTTAAAAAATACAAATTTTTTTAATATGCATTTATAATCTGACTCTCCCACCATTCTCACTTTCTTATTAAAGAAAAAGAAAAGAAATGAGAAAAGAAGCTAAAGAGAAAGGAAAGGAAGGAAGAGGATGTGGAAGAGAATGGGAAAATTACAGAAGGAAGCTAAGAGGAAAAGGAAGACAAGGGAAAACAAAAGAAACCTTATAAAATCTGGCAGACAAAATTTCTACATGGGCAATATCTGAAAATATATGTGTCTCTCTGCATTTTAAGTTCATCAAGCCCTGACAAGAGGCAAGTGCCCCATAAAATCTTTTGTCTTCTACATGCATGGTTTACCTATCCTCCAGGGTTGTTGTGAGAATCAAATGTAATGACTATAAAGTGCTTAACACAGTAACTGGCATATCATGTTTGGGAATGGGGTACGTGGGTGAATATGTATATGTGTGTTTTTATGTACATATGTATGTGTATTTATATACATATATCCCATATATACATATATATATTTGTTATATATATTAGCTTTTAATTATTATCATTAAATTAACCTGAGTTCTAAAGTTTTTTGAATTGTTTTTCTCTGTTTTAATCATTGGATAAATCATTCTCTCTTTAAAAAAAAAAAATTCTTTATTTAAAGCTTAAATACAAACTAGAAAGAAAAAACTATTGCCATGTGCACAACAGGAGAAATTCAAAATATAAAACAATAGATTTCCATTTCAAGAAAGCTTAATAATAAATACTACACATTGTGTTCAGAGTTGTCCATCATTTTTTCCTTTCTTTCAGATTTTCTTTTATTCCCTCCTGTGTAATTTTTACTTTATTCTTTTTTCTCCTTTCCTCTCTTCCTCCCAACCAAAAAGCATGGATATATTTAATTACAATTAAGCATGGATATATTTATATGTTCATATATATGCATTATATATATATGCATATATATGAACATATAAATATATCCATGCTTAATTGTAATTATATGTATATATATGTACAAATAAATAGATTTCTATAATAATACACATATATAAACATATGCATTCATTTACCTCTATATAAAACTACTCCTTTCTCTGAAGGTGAATAAAATCTTCCTTCATAAATCCAAGTCTTTCCATATTTGTCTAAATCCACCATTCCTCATTTTCTATACTATAGCAATATTCTAATCTTATACCATCTAGTTATTTTATATAGCCTTAAATGCTTATATCCCAAAGAAATACTAAAGATGGGAAAGGGACCTATATGTGCCAAAATGTTTGTGGCAGCTCTTTTTGTAGTGGCTAGAAACTGGAAAATGAATGGATGACCATCAATTGGAGAATGGTTGGGTAAATTATGGTATAAGAATGTTATGGAATATCATTGCTCTGTAAGAAATGACCAGCAGGATGAATACAGAGAGGCTTGGAGAGACTTACATGAACTGATGCTGAGTGAAATGAGCAGAACCAGGAGATCACTATACACTTCAACAATGATATTGTATGAAGATATATTCTGATTGAAGTGGATATCTTCAACATAAAGAAGATCTAATTCAGTTCTAGTTGATCAATGATGGACAGAAACAGCTACACCCAGAGAAGGAACACTGGGAAAGAAGTGTAAAATGTTTGCAGTATTGTCTTTCTACCCAGGTTACTTATCCTTCGGAATCCAATTCTTACCGTGCAACAGGAAATTTGGTTTTACACACATATATTGTATCTAGGTTATTCTGTAATACATGTAAAATGTATGGGATTGCCTGTCATCTAGGGGAGGGAGTGGAGGGAGGGAGGGGAAAACTTGGAAAAGTGAATACAAGGGATAATATTATAAAAAAAAATTACCCATGTATATGTACTGTCAAAAAATTATAATTATAAAATTAATAAATTATTTTTTAAAAATTAAATAGGCTTAAACAATATTGATTGACAATATAGTATAGTTTCTCTATTTTTCTCTTTTGATTATATCTATTTTAGATTTAACTTTGAGATGAATAATTACTACCCCTATTATTTTTACCTTATAAATTCTACTTTTCATCTTTATTATGTCTATATGTATCTCTTATTTCCTATCCCACATGACTTCTCTGCTTTACTTATACCTAGCCTTCCTGTTACTTAACCTACACTACCTCCAAGGATCCCTCCCTAATCCTCCTTCAACCCTTCTCATTAATCTACTTGTCCTTTATCCTATTCCCTCACCCTCTTATTTCTTTATAAATTTAAAAAAAAACTTTTATTCCCTTCTAAATGTATATGTTCTCTCTTTAATCCTGATCTCTGTGAGTAAGCTCCCTACAAACATCCCTCCTTTATTCTCTTCCCTATCTCCCTATCCTTTCTTTCCTACTTAAAAGACTTTTAAATCTATATATATGTGTGTATGTATGTATATTATGTGTGTATATATATATACATATACATGTGTGTATAAATGTATGTATGTATGTATTGTTCCCTCTCTAACCCATTCCTAATGAGTGTCAGGTTCCAGAACTACCAGCCTTCCTCCACCATCTAATTCCTTTGTGACAATTCTTCTTCCCATACCTCATTCCCATACCCAATTACTCTTTTTACCTTTTCCTACATGCTTTTGCTTTTGAGAATCACTTCATTTCGAACAGAACCAGGAGATTATTGTACACAGTAACATCAATATTATATAACAATCAATTCTGATGAACGTGACTCTTTCCAACAGTGAGATGATTGATGACAGTTCCAATGATCTTGTGATGAAGAGAGCCATCTACAACCAGAGAGGGGACTATGGGAACTGAATGTGAATCATAATATAACATTCTTACTCTTTTTGATGTTGTTTGCTTGCATTTTGTTTTCTTACTCATTTTCTTTTCTTTTTGATCTGATTATTCTTATGCAATGAGAATTGTATAAATATGTTAACAAATATTGGATTTAATATATATAACATATATTGGATTGTTTGTCATCTAGGGGAGGAGGTGGGGGAAAGGAGGGGAAAATCTGAAGCACAAGGCTATGCAGGTCACTGTTGAAAAATTATCCATACATGTTTTGAAAATTAAAAAAAAGAATCACATCATTTCAGCTACATTCTATTCAAATTAGCTAATCGCTAGTTAAAATATTAAAATATGGTTTACATTTCCATATATAAAATATAAACAGTTTGTCCTTATTGAGTCCCTTATAATTATTAGTCTTTGATATTTACCTTATATTTCTCTTGGATCTTGTATGTCAAATTTTCTATTAAGTTCAAGTCTTTTTGAAACAAAATCCTGAAAGTCTAAAAATTCATTGAATATCCATTTTATTTTCATTCGGAATTATTCTTTGCTGAGTATGATATTTTCAGCCCACAACCTCAATTATTTTGCTCTTAGATATATAGTGTTTCAAACCCTGCAATCTTTTAGTGTGGCCACTGCTGAATCTCATATGATTTTAACTGTACCTCTGCCGTATTTGATTTGATTCTGTCCGTGTATGTGTGTTGCTTGTAAAAGTTTCTTCTTGACTTGGAAGGTGGAAATTTGGCTATGATGTTCCTATAAGTTTCCCTCACAGGATTCTTTCAGATGGTGATCAGTAGATCTTTTCTATTTCCACTTTCTCTTCTTGTTCTAACACTTCAGGACAATTTTCTTTAAATATTTTTGTATTTTTTGAATATACCTTTTAGATAGTCTAATTATCCTTATGTTTTCTCTTCTTGATCTGTTCTCCAGATCAGCAAATTTTTTTAATGAGCCATTTCACTTTCTCTTCTATTTTTTCATTCTTTATATTTTGTTTAATTATTATTTGATCGTTTATATCTTGCCCAATTTTAGTTTTCAAGGAGTCATTTTGTTCCTTAAGATTCTGGATCTTCTTTTCTAGTTGGATGACTTTCTTTTCATAATCTTCTTGGGTTTTTTTTGGGAGGTGGGCTTGTTTTTTTTAATTCTTCCCTAAACTCTCTCATTTAATTTTTAAAAATATTTTTTGAGTTCTTCTATGAATTCTTTTTGAACAAGTGACCATTTAAGTTTACTCTTTGCAGTAGGAGTGCCTTTTTTTTTTCTGCTTCATTGTCCTCCTCTGAAGATGAATCCTTGTCTTTCCTATTCCCCAAATAACTTTCCATGGTAGGGTTCTTTCTCCTTTGCTCACTTATTTTGTAGTATATTAAAATAGTTACTTCTAGCTTGGGGCATGGGGAATGGTGCCTCTGATTTCAGGTTAATTCAGTTCTCCCTTTTAGCCTAGAACCCAAAACCAAGAACTCTATCCTCTCATAAATGCCCTCAGTCAGCAACATTGCTGCTCCACTGATTCTGTACTCCCTGGACTTGTATTAAGTTCCTTCTCTCCAAGTATTGTCTCAGCAGTACAGCTGGGCTTGCCGTCCCTTATTGGTAGAGATTCTCTCAATCTTCCCAGACTCAGATTCCTGACTCCCCACATTGTATGGGAGGCAAAAATTCCTGTAGCTGGGGCTAAAGCTATCGACCAACCTACCTAACCCCAGGGGTCACAGCTTGTTATTACAAAGGAACTAGCACAGAAGTGTTTATACTTCACAGGAGCCAAAACTTCCTGGTATCTTTCTTTGGATCCTCTCCTGGGAGGACTACTATTCCTTCCCAACTCTTGTTTATTTTTACCACTCTATGTTCATACTATTTTGTCTTGTTTGTGAGAGGGATATAGAGAGTTTAGAATTCACAAATCTATTCCACCATCTTCCCAGAATCCTTCAATTGTTCTCCTAATTCTGCTCACTTCACTCCCAAATTGTCCCTTTCATCATTTCTTATGCTACAATACATTCTATTATACTCAAAAACTACAATTTGTTTAGCCAGGAGAATGAAGCTCCCCCTCCCAATTTTTGGTTACTATTAAAAGACATATATATATATATATATATATATTTGCACAAATAGGTAGTCTTGCTTTTTCTTTGATCTCTTGGTCCTAATAGTAATTGTTGTTGATTGTCCTTCATTCAATTACAAAATTCTCTATACGCAAAGACAAATAATTAATGGTATATACATTGTTCTGGGTTAGAAGTGTTGCAACATATATACAACTGTTAGTGGAACTATAAATTATTCAAACCATTATGAAAAACACTGTGAAATTATTCAAGAAAAGTCACTAAACTGTTTGTACCCCTTCCCCCTGAAATACCATGACTGGACATACAAAGGAACAATACAAAGGAAGTCAATGACATAAAAACTCATATGAATCAAAATATCCATAAGAGCCTTTAAGAAATAAAAAAAGGAGAGAATGTGGTTATTCATTTACAAAGGAGGAAACTGTATCATGTGAATATCATGGAATATTTTATATCATAAAAAGCAACCAGCATAAGGAGAACAAAGAGAGACATGACATGACTTATCAAGCAGAACCAGATTATATATAATGACTAATAAATAAATACAATAATGCAAATAAAGAGAAAACAAAAACAAAATTCCAAATAACTATAATACCCAAGATTGGCCCAGGAGGATAGTTAAGGAAATGTGCTTCCTTCTATTCAAGAGATAGGAAGGTTACCCCAACATTAAAGGGGGCACAGCATTTCTCATGAAAAATTATTTCTATTAAAACAAGACTGTAATTCTAAAAGAAGACAAAAGAGGAAAAAAGGACCCTGAGAAAGTCAATCTGACATCCAATGAATATAAGGAGGGATGAAATAAAATGTCTATTTCCCTAAAAGAAAGGACACAGGGAGGAATTCTGGACAGAGAGAGATGGGGCACTAACTTTAAAAGTCGCAAAGCAACAAAGCCTCAGCTGGCAAAAAGTACCGCCTCCTGCCAAATTCTTCTGGGTCAGGGTTGCCAAGGAAGGCTCTTGTAGAGCTGAGAATATGTGATTCACTGTGCCTTCCTAATGAAATGTGTGTGGCACTTCTGAAGTCTGGCATTGACCCCATCTCAAATTACCATCATATTTCTGAACTCAACAAGGTACTCTTTCTCCCTCTCATGATTTTCATAATATTGGCTTTAAGGGAAATACACTAAAATTGACAAATTAAGTGGGAAAAGTCTTGGTAAAAAGGCATTAGGTTTCATTCTGAAAGATATATATAAATAGGATGTTTGGAAAGTAAGAAAAAATATTCAGCTCAAAGTATCTAACTAATAAACACTTATTTTTTGGAAATCAACAATTATTTATGAGTTCCTACTATGTGACACACACTGTGTTAAGTCCTGGGAAGACAAATACAAAAATGAATCAGCCTTTATTATCAAAGAATTTATATTACAATGATTGAGGTGGGCGGAAGAAATGCATATTCTGATGGAGATATATATTTGCATGTACGTTCTGTAAGCATATATGTATATATAACATAATATATGTAAAACAGATATATGTATTGTGTTCAATATACATCTATACATACATATTTATATACTTCTCTTCCTCCTTATATCTCTTAAATGTTGCTCTTGACCCCCTTATCTTTCTATACCCTCTCATTTGGGAAGCCCATCTATGATGATATATATAAAAATCTATGCATGTATATATACATATGTAAATGCACAATTTTATATTTTTTCATATTGTATATATACATCTAAATATACAGATACATGTACAGTATTATGTATGCACATATGTATAAGAATGTCATCATTGAAGACATAGAAATAGATGGATTTCCCAAATGAGAGGATGTAAAGAAAGAAAAGTACCTTGGACATTTAAGAGGAGAATATGCAGATATTAAGAGATATAAAGAAAAAAAAGTATGTGTGTGTGTGTGTGTGTATATATATATATATATATATATATATATATATATATATATATATATATATATGTATGGATATATACATATGTAAGCACATATATGCATGTATGTATAAAACATGGAATATAAGTGTATATAAATATATATGTAGATCTCTTTCTTTCTAATATAAGCTCATTGATGACAAGGGCTATCTCACTTTCATGTATACATATATATATATACACACATATATGTGTATATGGAATATAGAGGCATCCATACATTTATATATAAAGAATATATGTAAAATGAATACAAAAATAGTGGCAGAAAACAATTAAATGAAGGGTTCAAGAAAGGATTCATGAAAAAGGTACAGCTTGTTTTGAAAAACACCAAGGATTCCACATGGTAGTGATAAGAAAGGAGAGCCTTCAGATATGTGACTTCATCTATTATGGGAATTCCCATGAGGAAACTTCCTCCATTGATCAAAACTGGTACCTGCTTTGTAATTTCTGGTCTTAGAGAGCTGTCTGGGGTAGGGAAAGAGTAACGTCAGGAGTAAAACTTTACCTCAAGTTATCCAACTCCAAGTCTATACTCCATGCTAGGCTACCTCTCACATGAAGGTAAGAAGTCCAGTATTAGCAATCAATTAGTCAAATATTTACTAAGCACCAACTATGTGCCAGGCACTAGAAATACAAGTACAAAGATGGGGAAAATTCCCTATTGACAAGTAGCTTAGGAAGACAAATATAAGAAATGATATACAGCATAAATTTAAATTATTAAATACATATGCATACAAAGTAGTCCAATACAGATTTGGGAGGGAGAGCACAAGTAGCTGGAAGAAACAGGAAAGCTTTCACAAAGAAGAAAAAGTTTTATTATTATGCTGCTCACTGATCTCTTCCTGCCAATGGAGGCTAGAGAGATCAAGTAAACAAATTGTAAATGTAGAATTGGAATTCTAACAAGTAGCTGAGAAAGGATATTAAGATTTAATAGTTAGTTACATATTCAGAAATAATGACTGAAGACTCACTGGAGTAGATGAGTTTGCCAAAAAAAAGAACACAGAGAAAGAAGAGGGTCAAAGATAGCATTTAAAAATATGAAAAAGAAAAGTAAGCAGAGGAGACGAAAAAGATGATCAAAGAAGTAGGAAGAAAACTATGAAAAACAATCAAATAAGAACAATCATCATTGTTATACATTGCTAAGAGGTCTGGGAAGACAAAGGATTAAAAAAAGCCACTAAATGCTAAATGTAATAGTGAGATCATCAGTAACTTAGCAATTTCAATAGAGTAGTAAGGCAACTGGGAGGTGCAATGGATGGAGCGTGGGACCTTGGAGTCAGGAACACTCATCTTCCTGAGTTCAAATCTGGCCTTAGATGCCACCTATTTATGTGATCCTCAACAAGTCATTTAATCCTATTTGCCTCAGTTTCTTCATCTGTAAAATGAGGAATGAAATGGCAAACTGTTCCAGTACCTTTGCCAAAAAAACCGCAAATGGGATCCATAAGTTGTACAAGACCAAAAGGACTTAACAACAGTAGGGATGAAAATCAGAAATGAGAAGAGAGCAACAGGTGTCAAAGGAGACATGAGTGTAGACACTTTTCTAGAAGTAAAGGAGGAAAGAAAGTAAAAAACAATGGCTTTAGGAGAGACCAGAATCAGAATCTCATAAAAATAAAAGAAAACCAAACTATAAATTGAAGGTAAGAAAACACTGAGAAAAGAAATGATCGATGAAGTGAGATCATGGAAGATAGGATAAAAGATTATATTCATAATGGGAATTCATAGAGAACTTTAAGGTTTACAAAATATTTCCCACACATTATCTCATGCAAGTCACAGGACAACCATGTGAGGTAGGTACCACTGGGATTGTGAGCTCCATTTTACAAGTGATAAAAAATGGCAATATACACATCTACAGCCATCTGACTCCCTACTTAAAATTTAATAGGGAAAAAATAAAGCTAGAAAATAATTAATGTACTGATAGAATAAGAAAAAACAAAAATTTCAGAGGTCATAATGAAGATCAATAAATAGAAAGAGCTAAATGAGTGGATGGTTGTGGAAAGGCAGGAGACTATCCAGAATGAAGAACTTGAGAATCTGAAAACTTGGCAAGGGGAGCACCTTCAATGGTGCTTCAATGGTATAAATTAGTCAACAATCATTTAGTAGGTATTTATTATGTTCAAGGCACCATGATAAGCATTGAGAATATTAGGAAATTCAAAAACAGACTGTGAAAACTATCAGAAACTATCAGAAGGGACAGCAATTTGAATTTGAACTATACATAATTGTATACACATGTTGTCTAGAAAAACCTTCATTGCATATCAAGCCTTTCAAGACATGCTGGGCCCAGACCATCCCCATGCCCACCCTCATTAGACTGTGAGTTTCTTAAAAACAAAGACTATCTTTTGCCTTTCTTTGTATCTTTGGCTCTCTGCACAGTGCCTGGAAGACAGTAGGTGCATAATAAATATTTAATTACTGACAATTTTGTAAAAGAGGGATTAGACTTCTTCTTCAGGGGCAGAATTAAAATCAAGGGTGGAAGTAGCTGAGGAACATAGGTATGCAAAAATCCTGGACAGCTGATGATGGCACAACCTGGGAATGGAGAAGCTTCCCAGCAGTCCTGCCCCAGAGACAAGCAAAACTCTTGGAGGTCGTCTAAGAGAGAATAAACAAACACTTGTTGGATAATACTATAGAGGAAGATTCTGTTTTAGTATGAAATAGGCTAGAAATCCCTTCCAACTCTTGAGATTCTGTGATGTCTGTGGTACAAGTCAATGAAGCAAAGCAATGATGCACCAGAAGTATTACTACTCTGAAGTACTCTGAAGCAAGCAATACAGAGAGAAAAGTCAACTCCAGAAACAGGATCCATTTGTAAAGAAAAAAAGCAATTTATTTTTTTTTGGATTGCAGGAGTCAAATTAATTTAATTTAATGAAGATACATTGAATATCAGGATGTGCAAGGTATAATACTATATACCATGGAGAATGAAAGTGAAGAAATCATGGTCCCTGATTTTAAAGTGGAAATGACACACACTCACAAGCAAACATAATATAAATAAGTGACTTAAAAGGGGAACAAAGAAAGTGACATATGAGAGTTCAAAAGACTGAAAGATGACTTCTGGCCAGAGAGAGAGAGAGAGATACATACATACATATATATGTATGTATGTATGTATGTATGTATGTATATGTATATATGTGTGTACATATATATGTGTATGTGAATATGTATAGGTATAGATATAGATATAGATATAGATATAGATATAGATATAGATATAGATATAGATATAGATATAGATATAGATATAGATATAGATATAGATATAGATATAGATATATAACAAAAGAAATGATAGTTGATTTGTACATTGAAGAACAAGTAGGTTTTCAATAGGGGTTGAGAAAGGAAAGAATTCCAGATGTTAAAAATGTTGTAAGTAAAGAGCTAGAGACAAGAAGTCTCTAAATCATGCTTAGTTTGGGAAATAACAAATAATCCAGTTTGACTGAAATACAGAGTTAGTACAAGAGAGTACAACATATAAATGAGATTGAAATATAGGATAATAAATTTAGAATGGGTAGATGGCTTTAAGATCATCAAAACAAATATCCTCATTTTACAGATGAGATAACTGGAACCCAAAGAGTTTATTGACTTTTCCACAGTCACATAATTAGAGGTAAAGTGGGGATCTAAACACTTTGACTCTAAATCAAGTACTCTCACACTATCTATTTATCTACCTATCTATTTATGATAAATCAGGGATAACCTTAAAATGTTAAGCAAAGGATTTTCTTTGATAGACAGGATGCATCAAAGATTTCTGAGTAAAAAAGTAATTTGAGAAAAGGTTATAAGTACATATAATTACTGTAGATATATTTTATGGCAAGCTAATATAATATATAATTATGACTTATCTCTGAAGCAGAATTCTTAAGCTAATGTATATGGAACCTTGATTCATAAAGTTGGATAGAGAAACTAATACTTTCACTAACTTTTGACTTCTTTTTTAATCTTATTATACGGCATGCATATAAAAATATTATTCTGATATACATTTGGGGTATGGCTCTTGGGGAAATTTATTTTGCCATACTATGCATGCTTATAATGAAGATTTTTGTTTGGGGTTTCCCACTGTTTGGAAGTTGGAAGGAGTTGTTTGATTTGTTCAATGGAAGAAAGGCTACAGAAGAGACAAATTATAAATGCATGTAAAAACACATTTTAATTATCTTAAAAAAATAAAAGTTCACACAAAAAAGTTAGTTTCACCAGGTTGCCAGAGTCCATGATTAACAACCCCACTTCTAGAGATTTCCTAAACAAGCTAGGTGGGGACCCATTGCTATTTTTCATTGCATCTAGTCCTATCCCAAACAAGCTCAGAGAGTGTTGGCTAATGTCCAAAGCCAACAATTATAGCACCCAAAAGGGGATACTTGCCTAACAAGGAATAAGTAAATGGCACTTTCACTATCGGATCTATATCACACCATAGCCATCTCTGGGCTCCAGCAAATAGATCAGTAATTGAAATGACATTTATAACCAAAATGCCCCATATCTGCCAGCCTGTGGAATCTTTAATTAACCAGTTCTCTCTATCCTAGGTGGTCCACAGACAAATAAAACAAATGAAACAAGAAATCTTTTCTACTTACCCAAGATAAATCAATTTAGGAAAATGAGTTATGATGGATTTTGTTTTTAAGCCTTTAATACAGTTCCTTGTTTGAGGCCTCATTCATCTTTCCTAAGCCTCCAACCAATGTGTATAGTCTCTATTCTTCCAAAGAAGGTGACATTGTGGGCGTCATTGTTTTGTTCCAGGGACAAGATTAATCTGGCCTTTAAGGTATCAATATTTCAATCCTCAGAGAGATTATATATAACTCAAATAACTTGAAAATAATGGCATAGATTTATCACTGAATCTTTTTAAAAAATCTCTAAATCATTTCTGTTCTTTCAACAAATCTATGACAAAACATCAAAAGAGATTTCCTTGTTTACAACCAAAAGTCGGCTAGTTTTCAAAAGTATCTCATATTTTAATGAAAACAAAAGCCAAAGTTTCCTAAAATTTTGTGGGGGTAGGATGACATGTAGCATTAGGAGAAGGTTGCCTTACTCTAATAAAAGATGATACAAGACTATTTTGTTCAACTATTACTCCAATTTCACTCAGCTTTAAAACACCCATGCCAAGTTCTAACAAGAAAACATGGACCAACATGCTGACAAACTTTTATCTAGAAATACATGAAGGTAACAGCTGCTTAGCAAGGTAATGGTGTGTTCAAGAGTTCACTTTTAAGGGCTAAAAGATCTACTATTGATCAATGCATGAGCTCTATTTAAGTGACAGAAAAGCTAAAAGTCCACGGAAGTCTCACATCAAGTTCTAGAAACTACAAACCCTTTTATTCTGTAATGAACTTATGGCGCCAATGGCACAATTTATAAATAGACTTCTTATACACTCTCATATACACCAACATAAATAATGAACTTAACTAAACTTAAAAGTTCAGAGTTCAGAGAACATATTTCATTCATTTTTACTGCCTTAGATACATCCACCTTCCTCTCCTATAAGGAATCCATGTGATGACATATTGCCTGTTGTCTAGGTCATTGCTGAAAGCTGATTTTCTAATGAGCCATGTTTTGTTATTAAGTATACTTCCTCAACTAATCACATATTGCCAACTGCTATATAACTTGACAACTTCAGAGGAACACATGATCATAACTCTAAATCAGAAAAGAGTTTTAAGGGATTTTACACATAAAGAAATTGAGGTCCTAAACTCAGCATGTTTCTTCTCTTCTTCAATTACTGCTATCACCAAAAAAATTCACCTTGCAGAGGACAATGTCTTATTAGCACATTTGCACATTAGCACAAACAAAAAACATGTTTCCTTCAAGGTACCCAAATTTAAAATGCTTCCAATTTGTGCCGACTTTGAGAACTTCCAAATTCATCTCCAAACCATATTAAGACATCAAAGAGAACAATCCTACTTTTGTATTTTGTTGGCTAGGTTTGTCTTCCATATTTATTTTCTTACCTATGACAACTCTCTAAGAAATAATGGGAGGAAGGAAAAAAATCTTCATCTTACCCTACTCCTTTTTATTTCTGCAGACCCAACTTCTGTATTTTTAATTGTTTCAGGACCAATTTTGAATTTCTGCAAAGCTTGTACTGCAGGTAAACCAGAGATCACAAATAAGAGAGACCTTCTTTGCAAATTGAGTGCTCCATAGTACACATTGAAAACATAGACAAAATCACTTAGAAGAATAATTTCATTTTTAGAAGATTGTTTTGGGTTTTGTTGTTTTTGAGTTGTCTACTTTTTCTCATGTGATGTTATGCCCTGAATTGTCACACCCTTAATTCTTATCCTCTGAATAAAATTATTATAGCCCCCCTCCTTTTTTCTTGCCATTAGGACTGGGAGAATTGAGTCAGGAAAAACCTTGATATACCATTGAGTCATAAAAATCCAGGTGCATTATATCGATCCTTGATAGGATAACTCCTCTGTTTGAGTATTGCTCCTCTCCTAGCTGTCTCCTACCCTTGACCTTCTTATCTTGACCTTTATCCTGTCAGGATTAAGTTGTGATCCTTTCCTGGAATTATGGCTTGTCCACCACCCAATGTCCTCTTTCCCTTTATCTGCCTTTGTTTCCCTTATAAGATTATATACTCAGGTTATGTATTCTGTTTGCAAACCTTGTTTAGCTAAAAGCTTATAAAAGTTTCCTGCCTCAGTACTTCACTGCCAAATGATTTTTGAACATGGGTTCCATTCGGTTGGCTAGCCTAAAATTCTCCACATTAGAAGATTAAAAACCAATCTCTGTCTTGCCTCAGTTTCTCTGACATTATAATGGAAGATAACTGTATACATCATAATGAATTTTCAGAATTCACTGAAAGAGATACCATGAAACACACTGTAATCTAGAAGGATTTCTCCTTATCAGAATGTGAGGTTTGGTTGGGATTGTTTCTTTCACAAATTGCTAAAGATTCTACTAATAAAGTTTCTCCCAGGGGCAGCCAGGTGGCACAGTGGATAGAGCACCAGCCCTGAAGTCAGGACGACCTGAGTTCAAATCTGGTCTCAGACACCTAACACTTCCTGGCTGTGTGACCCTGGGCAAGTCACTTAACCCTAATTGCCTCAAAAAAAAAAAAAAAAAAGTTTCTCCCAAGCTAAGAGTTATCCTTTCTCTGAGATATTCAAGGATTTTTTTCAAGTCCTTATGAATGTATAAATAGTTGTTCCTTTCAGTGAAAATCTGGAGCTACAGTCATTTGTCCACAAAGTTTCAAACACTCTAAGATTATAAACCATAGTAAAGATTGGGGGGAGGAAAGAACTTTCTTTTTTCTTTTTTTTTTTTTCAATCTTTGGGAAGTAAGTTGTGGGATCTCAGTACACAGTCATTCAAATTACTGGATGGAACTTTTAAAAATATATATATATATAAAGCATTGCAGTTGACCACAAATTGATAGGTTCTTTATCTCAGCTGCCAAGGCACAAGCTATGCCATTTGTTTTTCTTTTGCTTTGCATAATTCATATGGCTTTGACAACACAATGCCTCTTACTGTGTTCAAGCCACAGATACTAAGAAAGGAATTCTTTTTGGCAAGTTAAAGATAGATAGGATACACAAGTCACTTTACTCCATATCCTTTACAACTTTCAGAAGAATATTAAGAATATGGAAGTGGCCAAATGAAATCTCTTCTCCCACATTTACATATACCTATTCTCACACCTTAGTTTCCATGAACCTACATATAAAAAAATTATTTTATAGTTCTGCAAATACTAGTCCCAACTTGCATTCAATTAACATTTATTAAGATGAAAAGGCAATCAAATAATCATCACCATCATTACCACCACCATTGTGATAATTTACATAACCCTTTAAGGTTTGCAAAGTACTTTATATATGTTGACCCTCACAAATATTCTATAAGATAGTTGCTTTTATTATTCCCATTTTGAAGCTGAGAAAACTGAGGTAAACAGAAGTTGTGACTTGCTCAAAGTCACATACTAAATGTATGTCTGAGGAAAGATTCCAGCTTTTTTACTCCAGGTCCCACTCTCTATGATAAAAACTGTCATGCAAAGCACTATCTTGCCAAAAGAATACCAAAATTTTACTGTCCTGGGCAACAATTTGAAGACCTTAAGAACATAGATGGTATCTTTATTGTTACACACATGGTAGAGACTTTAGAAGAAAAATACTTTTGGAAAAGGGAACAGATAATTTAAAAGATAGTTTCTGAGATGAATTTTGGATTTCTGTACTACAAAAAAAAAAAAAATTAATATGTACACCAACTAAGGGCCCAGAAGAATATAGTCACCTGGATATTTGTAAATATGATAGACTAAAGAGTATATTGCAGAGCACATATAGATATAGAACAAGGGCTTCTTAAATCTGTAATCTTTGAGCTTTTTTTGCTGAAGAGATTAGGGTTAAGTGATTTGCCCAGGGATACACAGCTAGTGTTAAATGTCTGAGACCACATTTGAACTCAGGTCCTGGGCTTGTACTCTATCCACTGCACCACCTAGCTGCCCATCTTTGAGCTTTAAAAAAGAAAAGATTTTGATTGTTACATTTCAATATAATTTGTTTCCTTTGCCATCTTATGTATTTGATTTTATACTTTTAAAAACATTATTCTGAGAAGAGGTCCACTAGCTTCATCAATATGGAAAGGGGTCCATAACACAAACTTAGAACACAAGGCTTAGAACTCCTTAGAACATAAATAGGAAGAAATGTACAACAGGACAGAAATAGTATTTATGAACATAGTTCTCTACATAGTTGTGCATAGTTGGGGAAATAAAATAGAAATATTAATGCAAGGAAGCAAAATCTATCTCATAGTTATCATTGAAACTTAGCAAATTGTGACTTGTGACTAGATAGTGATGATAGAAGTATTCTTTGCCATATTCAAAACTGGCTTCAGTAGAAATAAGGAGAAAGTATCTCTGCCATTAATGGAAAGTGTTGCCTATTCATGTCCCTCTTATTTAGAGCAATTCATGTCTCTCTGTTCCCACACAAAGAGCTTACTCAACATTTTGGAATCCTCTCTCTAGATCATTATCCATTTTGTATCATATAGGCAGCAGACAGCTAGGTGGTACAATGGATAGAGTACTGGGCCTACAGTTAGAAAGATTCATCTTCAATTCAAATCTGGCCTCTTACTAGCTATGTTATTCTAGGCAAATCACTTAACCCTGTTTGCCTCAGTTTTCACATCTGTAAAATGAGCTGGAGAAGAAAATGGCAAACCGTTCCCATATCTTTGCCAAAAAAAAAAAAAAACCCAAATGGTTTTACAAAGAGTTAGACATGATTGAAAACAATTGAATAACGAATTAAGTATACAATGATCAGGCTGTCCCTCTGTTATTTCTAGATTTCATACTACAAAACTGACTCACCTTGTTTTCTGGTCATCCATTTCCTAGACGATATCTTCAACAGATTTAATAAAAAAAGAATTAATAGATTAGGGCTAGATATCAAAAGATATCTCCCTAAGAGTAGATCTCCTTATTGGAAAGAGGAAACAGTAGCAAGTATTTAAATGAGGATCAATGGAAAGAATACTATGAAATAAGTATACTAAAAACCAGCTGGTCAGAAGAAAGAAATGTATAATGAGTTTTGAAAGCAGATAGCAAAATTCATTTAGAGGCATCTCATAATAGTGATAAGGAAATTTGTTCAACCAAAAGCATGACAATAGCTGAGTTTCTAATCAGCCTTAAAGATAAAACTTTTGGAATTGTAGAGGAACTGACTGCAAAAGCCATTATTTGGTCCTTGATTCTAATTTAGAAACCTGTAAATTAGTTGCTGAATGTTTCATATGGATGGATCACTAAGAGCTCCAAGGATTCAAGCAATCTTTTTATTTGTGAATATGAAAAACATTTTCCAGTACCACTCCCCAAAATTGCAGTGTCCAAAATAGCTGAAAAGAAAATCAAGAAGATAAAAGCACTTAAAAAGCAATAAGATTCCTTAGAGTCTCAGAATTTCTCCACCAAAGATCTAAACACCATTTTTATATTTTTCTAGCCCAACGTCCCCAGAATGTAAGTTCCCAGATAAATCCACCCAGAGGCAAAAATGATCCAAACTATTCCAGGTCTGCACCACAAGTTCTTTATTCACAAAGGTGTCACTGGTGTTTGTGGTAGTCCAAAGAAGTTAATTCATACTTCCCCAGAATCCTGACTCGTATCCCTAACAAGAAAGTCTGAGAACCTCAGGAGGAAGTGGCTATACTATTTTAGAATTTTAAAAGTATATAGTATTATCTATTAAAAACTCATTATCTATTTCAATTGCATCCTGAGCTCCAGATCCAATTATATGACCTTTTTTCCACAGGAAGACTAAATAGATTCAGAAACATGACTGTCACTGATGTAACAGAATGGATTTAGGGCTGGAAGGATTCTCAAAGGTCACATTTTTAAAATGAAGAAACTAAGAGGTTAAATGATAAATCCAAGACCATACAATGAATAGGTAGTCAAGTGAGTATACAAACCTACCTCCCCTGAGTTGAAATCCCACAATTCTCTGTACTATCCTAATTTCTCAATGTTGCCTGGGAATCTGGAGTCTCACACTCAAAGCCCAGGTAAAGTGTTCCAGTCTATGCTAGTCCTAACACTCACTCACTTACACTCACACACTCACACTCACACTCACACACACACTCTCTCTCTCTCTCTCTTTCTCTCTCTCCCCCTTCCCGCCCCCCATTCTACCACTCAGACCCAAGCCTGATATTGCCTTCAATGAAAAAATAGGATGATGTTGAGACTGGGAAATATGGAATGAAAATAGCTACCAGGGAACTGAAACTCTACTCATCAGAGTGCCTATTACTTGCCCTCAATGAGCTCATATCAATATGCTTACAAAGTATATTGCAAAGAACTTGATACAATTGCTAAGTTTGTCAGTAACAATTTAAATAAATTGTGTGTGTGTGTGTGTGTGTATGGACTCGTTTGAAAGTCTAGTGAAACCAATGGCTTGCCTTTCAGAACAAAAAATTTTAAATGAATAAAATAAAATATACAGCATTACTCAAAAAATCCAATTGTATTGAAATATAGTTATCAAAACATTAATTTTGTGCCATAAAAGACACCAGATTAAGAAAACCTGATTAGACCAATATCTTCCATCACATACCACAATAAATTTCAAATAGATAATCAAGTTAAATAAAAGAGATCATTTCATTATTTTTATGGAGTGAAATAAATGAAGGTATTTCTCAAAACTGGGTAGGAAGGGGGATAATTCTTAAACAAAGTATATAAGAGATGGGGCAGATAGAAAATAAAATTTCCATTATATAAAAAAGAAAAGTGTTTGTAGGAATGAAATCAGTGCAACAAAATCTTATACTGAAATCTGTATCAAATATCTCTTATGAGACTCTGATATCAAAAATGTATATACAGACAACCAACAGCTATTCTCTGTCACAGAATATGAACAAACAGCCATAGGAGAATGTAAACCATTCTTTATTATTCATTATTAACAAGAAAAATCCAAAATTAAAAAAAAAAAACTATAGGAGTTTACTTTATACCCAGCAAACTATCCAGGATAATTTTTTTAAAAGAAAAAAAATTAAATGGTAGAGAGTTTGAGTACCTTCTATATGAGAAGAGACAGACATAAATACATTTCATGGGATCATGACTTGGGCCGTTCTAGAAAGCAATTTGAACTTAAGTTTAAGGGGAAAAAAAGAACAAAATGTCTATACCCTTTGACCCAGAGATCAAAAGAGGTCAAGTACATAAAGAAAAGTCCCTGTAAATAGAAACATTTTCACAAGTCAAAAAAGGTCAGAAACAAAAAATATATTACATTTATACCAAAATATTAAAAATATGTTATGACACACACACACACAAAAAAAAAAAAAAACAAAAAAAAAAACAGAAATGAAACAAGTGAGGAACTATAATTGTGAAATGCTGTCAGAGGTAGGCAGTGTCAGATGTTTTGCAAAATTGTTTTGCTTTTTTTATTCCACTTTTTAAGGAAGATAAGAAATATTTGGAAGTGTTATATAAAAGACATTAAAATATAAATAATATAAAAATACAAAAATATATATTTTATAGATGTGCAATTGGAAAAAGGAGAAGAGCTAACAGACTGAGGAAAGTCAAGTGTGATCAGATTTTCCAAAAAGCCAGGGAAAGGTGGAGTCTTCCAAACAAGGATTGGAAAGTCTGACTTGAATTCATGACAAAATTCTAGAAAAGGTTATTAAAAGACAGGTTTAGTGAATGTGAGAAAAGGAAGCAATGGTCACAAAAAAAAAAACAAAATGAGGTCATCATCATTAATTTCATTTCCTTTTTCTGAAGGCTTACTAAATCAGTAGACAAGGGGAATATCATATACATAGTGAAGTTAAGAAATAGGAAATTATCCTGTCATGGGAAGGCTGGATAACCACTGGATGACCTCTGCAGTCCCTTCCAACTATGAGAATTCTATGAAACAATGTAATTGTTATTATACTATAGCAATAACAATAATATTACTTTATTTAATAAATAGTAACAATATTATAACATTATTATAGCAGTTCTAAAAAAATTTTGGCCTCAGAAACCCTTTTCACTTTTAAAAATTGTTGTGGATTTGCCATCAACAGATTTTGTTTATGTTATATGCATCTACATATCATATTAAAATTAAAATGTTCTTGGTATTATTAAGAAAATAGTTTTACAGACCCTTTGAAGAGGTTTTGAAGACCTTCGGAAATCCCTAAACCAAATTATAAGAACTATTGTTATTAATCCAAAAAAAAAAAAAAAAGAGCACTTAGGATCATAACCTCATAGCCAAATAAAGACCAGGACTGTAATCTTTTCACACAGATAGTAAGTAGCAGAGTAGAAATAGCTAGTAATTTCCCATCATTAAAAAAATGCTAACTTTTACAGCACAGACCATATATACAAAGACAACAGTGCTCATAAAAATTACTTAGGATCTCCCTCTAAAAGCTTTCTATCAATATTTACCATATTAGAAATTTAAATGGATACATTTTAAAATGTTAATTTGAAAATAATAATAAACTCTAAGTAACATATTTTATGAAAAAAATTTATTTTTCAAACAAAATATCATTGAGAAGAGTAATATTGTTTTTCATGTTCTTACAGTTGGACTTTCCTATCCGTTTCTGCATTTTTACTGTTTTATATTGATAAAAGTATACAAAGAGAATCCAGACTCACATAGATATGTAGTTGAAAAAGGAGTATTTTATAGGCAAGTAACATCTTGGGAGTATTTTGAAGATTTTTTTTTTTTTTTGCTCAAAGTATATAGAAGTGCTGAGTCTTCCAGACTTGAGTTCAATAAGACTTAAATATTTACTAGTCTTGTAACCCCCCCAAAATCATGCAATGTTGTCTGCCTCAGTTTTCTCAATAATAATATGGAAATAATAGCATTTACCTCCCAGGGTTGTTGTGAGGATTAAATGAGATAATATTTATAAAGCACTTAGAAAGCATGGTTTCAGGCAACATGATAGAAGTTTAATAAATTTCCCCCCACTCCTTCTCCTGGGAAAGGTCCCAGAAACTCCCAAGGGACTGTGGACTATATACTTTGAGAACCTCTGATATAGATATTCCTTTGTAATACAGCCAAGTTATTCTGTTCTAGAACTTGTCGATCAAATCAATCCATAAGTCCTAAACTATACATTATGAATCTAGCATGCACTCAGCTGAGTGGAGGCTATAAGAAGTGAGAGGATTTATTATCTTGCTATTATATTAATAACCAATGATTAAAACTAGGAGCCAAGTTTTATTTTTCAAATCTTCTTTTATTTCCTCATTTAGAGCCCACCCCCTGTAGGTCAGTTAGTCAGTCAGTCACTGAAAGGCTTTGACTGATTGATGAGATTACCTCTCATCCTTGGGGAACATGCTCCTCAAGTCTAGGGCAAAACCATACTCAATCAGGATAAAGAGAAGTGTAAACAGGATCTAAGCAAGTTCTTCCACCAAGATCAGGCCTGATACCTCTCCATTAGAGTTTAGAATGATCCACCTCCTTAAGGAGTAAAACAACCAGAATGGTCCAGCTGGGAATGTATTCTGTCCAGAATGCTGTAGGTAAACCGAAGTCTCCTAACCCACCTTCTCATTAAAGGTCCACCAATCAGAGCATGAAGGTCTCCATGAGGGGACTTTGGTTACCAAGAAAAATCACTGACCATTAATTTAGTATTAGCTAATCTAATTAATAAATTGACTATTAATTACCCAAAAGCCCTGTTTCTCAAGTTTTTCATTTGTCATAATTGAATAATACAGTTCTTGTTTTCAAGGAGCTTGTCACCTGGCTGGAGAAATATCATGGAATGATATCTCAGTCCTTAATTTCCAAATGCCTCCTAGACATCTCCACGTGGTTCTGACACCTTAGACCCACTAAGTCAAAAATAAACCATCTTTCCCAAAAACCTATTCTACTTCCTGCCATCTTATTTCTAAGAAAAGAACAACTATTTTCCTAATCACCCAAACCATTACTTCAGAGTCAATCTTTGGGTTCGTCCTCTCTCTTCTTCTTCCCAAAGATTTACAATCTCTCTATTCAGTAACCAAGATTTCTTCAGTCTACATATATATTTTTTTCCTGAGGCAGTTGGAGTTAGGTGATTTGCCCAAGGTCATACAGCTAGGAAGTGTTAAGTGTCTGAGACCCCATTTGAACTCAGGTTGCCCTGACTTCAGGGATAGTGTTCTATCCACTGTGCCACCTAGCTGCCCCCTAATCTACATATGTCTACAATGTTTCACAATATTTGTCTTCCCTTTAGTTTCCATTACCATAATCTTGCATAGACACCCTTTTTATCTTATTATTTTAGTAAATTTTTACTGATGTCTTTTGATTTGGAGGGTTATATATATGTGTGTGTGTGTGTGTGTGTGTGTAAAACATTTAATAATAATTTATAATATCATATATATATATATATATATATATATATATATATATATATATATATATATATATATATATACATATAATTTTCATTCTGTACCTTCTTTCTGAACTATCGTATTAGTTTCCTAACTCACTTCATGGCCCTCATTATCTAAAACAATGCGATCACATCACTCCTTTGGTCAGGATTCTCAATTGTTCCTCACTACTTTATAAAGTCCAATATCATTAAACTGAAAATCAAGATTTTATACAGTTTACCCCCCAAATGCTTTCTTAGTCTTGTCTCATATTTCCTTCCTCGAATACCCAAAACTACAATCAAACTGAAACTCTATGTGTTTTTGTCTCTGTATCTCTTTGTCCTTATAGCTTTGAGGTGAACTCATTTTCTAGCTAAAATACCCTTTCTCTCACCAACTTTATTCACTGAAATTTTCCCCTTCCTCCAATACTGGGTCAAATGTTATTTCTCAGATTTTCTTTCTCCAAAATATTTTCTTATAATATATACTATACTCTATCTTATATTAATTATTTAGGTATAGGCCTTAATATCTCCTTCTTAATTGTTCATTCTTTTGATCGCATCTTATGACCTCCTCTTTTACTAGGTGAAGTGTCCCTGTGTATATTAAGTATTCAACAAATGTTTGTTAAGAAATGAATAAAGTCTTATTCAGTGGTAGCCATCAGCACTTATGGGCTACTACAAGTTTATCCCTTTTGTGCTCCTTTCCTTCCCCATACCTCAAATTTCTCTGATTAGAATAGCATACAAACCTAAGATTAAACAACATGGAAGAAAAAATTGCAGCTTTTTTCATTAACAATGGCTCCACTATGTACAAAGCAAACTTGACTGCGTTGATTATCCTCAAGCTATATTCCTAAGGAACATCACCTTTGGTTGCTGAACATCTAAGATACTAAAGTGTCAAGAGACGATTGGGACAAAAGGACAGTTATTTTAATCATGAGGTCCAACATAAGAAAGGAATTCTAACTCCTCAGTACTTTACTAAATATGGCAAAGAAATGTATAGGGTATCTAAAAATTAGATTTCTAGAATCCAAAAGAGTTGACCATCTTAAATTTCTCTCCTAGGGAATTCATCCATAAGTTTTGAAACATTTTGCCACTATCTTAGCAGTAATAGATATCGAATCCAAGCTTAGGAATAAATTATTTTTGTTCTTCTTGTTTTCTTTAATTCATTATTTTCCTCAAATGTCACAGGGCTAAATCATTCAACATTGAGTTGCAAAAAAGGTTATACTTACATATCTACAAATTTGTGCACCTGGTTAGTTTATGTAAACTTTTTTGTTACCTCAGCCTCACGTGACAACAGAAAACTGAGCTGAGAATTGAAATGCCCAACACATCAATATGTAAGAAAGAATTAAAATGCTGCAAGTTAGCTGGGGGAGGGAGGTCGCAGGTAAGAAATGAATGAATGGAACTATCTTTGGGGAAAGTCATATAATAGTGGAAACTGAAGCTGTCACAGCAGATTAGTTATCTGAAGAAAGATTAAAGAGAAAGGGACCTTAGGACCAAGGACTAAACCTTGGGAATAACAGAGGTTAAAAGAGAGAATTGCTTATAAGAACAGAGACATAAGCAAGTCTCTTTAGTTTCAGTGTCATAAGGAATTTCCAAACATAGGGAGTAATAAAGCCCATTAAAAACAACTGAGAAAAGTCCATTAGCAATGTCTTGACAAGGCAAGAGAGCATCTAGTCCTCCTGTTGTCCTTGGAGGTAATGTTCCCTCTAGTTACTACCAATAGAGCCCAAAGAAATGATTTCCTTCTGATAGATTGTCCCCTTCAGACCAAAGCCTCTCAAGGTTTAAAGATAAAAAGCTGGAAAAGAGCTAGGAGCAGTGTTTAATCAGTTAATAAGCCTTTCAAGAGACTGTCAAAGTCGATTACTTCTGCATCTTTCTCCTTCATATCTTTTTTCTTATTCTCCCAGCTATCAAGAATTTAAATATTTTTAAAATATAATTTATATTTATTGAGTAGTTTCTCCTTATGTCTAAATAAGTATGCATCTATCTCTTACTTACTGCATTTAAATGTCAGCTATCATTTTTTCTTGCCTGTTCTTCTCTCCCCTTCATTTATTCTCCAATTTTCTCTCCTTTCCATCCTCTTCCTTCCTTTAATCCTTTCTTCCTTCTTTTTCCATTATCTGCTCTCTTCTGCTCTTCCCTTCTCTCTTCTTTTCTCCTCTACAATAAACTAGGATCAATAAATATAAATTACAAAGTGGCAAATTTGGGCGATGTCATAAAAATGTTTTTGCTAATTAGGGTTACCCTAAAGTAGAATAAATGAGTGCCTTGGAAGATCTCAGTGGAGTTGCTTAAGGAGTAGTTGAATAAGCACTTATCAATTATGTTGTGGGGTAGAGAGAGTCATTTCCAGTATCACTTGGATTAGGCAATACCTGAGATTCTACCCAAATCTGAAATTTAGATATTCAGTGAATCAGCCCTGAGGAAGAGAAATAATATGATACAATGGGAAAAAGATAAGTCCAGAATAAAACTCCTAAGTCTACTTCATACCAAGATGACTTGAGCGTGATTGTCAAAAAGCCACTTATCTTCTTGGAGCCTCAGTTTTCTCATCTGTAAAATAAAGATATGGGCTAGATTCTAAAGTCTCTTCCTCCTTGCCCTTTCCCCTTCCCCCTCCACCCTCGCCAGAAACATGATTCTAATTATAAGGATGGAGGTCAAGTGAATAAATAAAATACTTTAGCTTTGCTATCTAAAATGGGTGAGAGAAAATCTCTACTGAATCAATTAAGAAAATATAGATAGATATAAGATGTCCTTGAAAGCTACTGGATAAAATGAGTGACATCCCACAGTATGTTTATTCATAAGGGCTGAAGAAATTTAATCACATTTTATGAGACTTGTATAAGATCGAAAGTCAGTTTGGAATCCATGCATTCAAGTGGTAAATCAAGATAGAACAAATCTAGCCAAATCTCTGAAATGATACCAAGAAAGACAGAGATAGAGAAACAGAGGAGACAGAGACAGAGAGACAGAGAGTTGTCAAGGTAATCAGCATTTATTAAGAATTTATAATGTACCAGGTACAGTGCTAGATAATACCAAAAAAAATGCAAATAACAATTTCTATTTTCAAGGAGCTCAAAATCTAATGGGGCAAAGCACATGCAAAAAAACTATATTCAAACAAGATACATACAAGTTAAAGTGGACATAATCTCAGAGGCAAGATATTAGCATTAAGGAAAGATGTAGGAAAGGGAAAAGGAAAGGAAGGGGAAAAAGGAAAGGAAAGGGGAAAGGAAAGGAAAGGAAAAAGGAAAGGAAAGGAAGAAGGGAAGGGAAAGAAAATGGGAAGAGAAGGAAGAAGGGAAGGAAAAAGAAAAGGGAAGAAAAAGGAAAGAGAAGAGAAGGGAAGGGAAAGGAAAGGAAGGTAAGAGAAAGAAAGGGAAGGGAAGGAAAGGAAGAAGGGAAGGGAAGGGAAAGGAAGGGAAGGAAAGAGACAAAGAAAGAAAGAAAAGAAAAAGAGAAAATATGAAGAAAGGAGAAAAAGGAGAAGAAGGAGGAAGAAGAAGAAGAGAAAGAGAATGAGAATTAATATAAGACTTAATTGTGATAGAGAAAAAACATCAAGGAGGAATTATTGGCCCTATATTCAATTTAACAAAAAACTGAAGCTAAAGCCACCATTTATATTCCTCTCTTTAAAGAATGAGGAAAATACCATGAAAAGATCTGCTCTTTCCCCAGTTTCCTTTTCTTATGCCTCTCTGTAGAGCAGCTAGCTGTAACAGTGAATAGAGCTTGAGAAAGAAAATTTATTTTCCTCAGTTCAAATCTGGCCTCAGACCCTTATTAACTGTGTGACCCTGATCAACTGACTTAACCCTGTTTACCTCAGCTTCCTCATCTGTAAAATGAGCTGGAAAAAGAAATAGCAAACCATCCTAATATATTTTTCAAGAAAACCCTAAATGGGGTCATGAAGAGTCAGACACATCTGAAATGACTTAAGATAATATACTTACTTATTGACCCAAATGTTTTCAGGAACCTGAATTCTTCCCTTACCCATAAAAGTTAGCAACAAATATAAATTTAGATTAATGCAGAGAGCTAGACATGTGCCTGAATGTTAGGGATTTTCCTAAATGGGGGCACTTGTGAATGAACTCCAAACTATATTTTTTCACATGGACTCCATAAAGCAGAGAGAAAACCACATAACCTGAAAAGCCACTGTATAGCCTTAGTTTCACATTGTATTACAACTGGTTATGATTGATTAAATCTTTTAGAAAAAATAAAGAAGAAGAACAACAATAATTATCAGGTGACCAACTATTGACTATTGCTGGTCATATGCACCTTCTTCATAGACACATGCATCCATCTAAGTTATACTGGGAATGGGGCAGGCAGGGCTAATTCTACTGGCTATTTTTATACTTCAGTGAGATCTAAATAGTTTAGAGTTCTGCTAAAATATCTAAAACATGTTTTTGGTCTTGAAAAGTGATGCTACCATCTATATTTCTTCTTCAGTTAGTCTAACTCTACAGTTCTCAAACTGGCAGCAGCTCTACTGGCTTGAAGAGGAATTTTGCCTGCATAAAAGAATGAGTGAACTCCATGAAGGAGAGAAAAAAAATTGAATCTACTAAGGCTGTATCCACAACATGAAAATGAGAGGCCAGAGCTGAGAGTGGGTCAGCTGAGGAAACAAACATTTTTCTCTATTGGCCAACTTTTAATTGAACATTTTGAGAATCTAATTTTATGTGTGCAGATGCAAATGTTTGAAGAGTTGTTTACAAGGCTGTTTGTGCCAGAAAGGCCCGTGCCAAGACAACACACAGTCCCCTATTATCCTGCTGGATTCCACTTCTAAAGATGTTTCAGGGTTTTCCTGAGGCTTGTCCATTTTCACATTCAATGTGTCATCTGTTTCTTCAAAGCAGAGAACTACTTCGTCTTCTCTTTATGCATCTCTTCCCTCCCTGAATGGGGAGTCATATAGAGAAGATACCAAAAGAGGAACAGAGCCCATCCTTAGAAGAAGGCAGCTTAGAATCAAAGTTTTACTAGTTTCTGAGGAAACCAACACAGAAACAGTCCCAGATCCTGGGTGGTTTGTGCCATATGCTGCCTCTTCACTTATTTATTCTAATCAATTGTTTCTCCTGTTCACTGATTTCAAGGCTCAGCTCAAAAAAGAGTGCTTTCCAAATGTGTCCACTAATGATTTTGACTGAAAACAAAGGTCCCTCACTACCTGCTTATAGGGAAGGTGATCTTTGATCAAGGTGGCTCAAATCCAGCCTTCTGCAGGACACCTTTCCCTGTTTCTCCCACCAAAGCACCTCCCCCTCTGAAATTACCTTTCATTTGTTTATGCTGTTTGACTCTATATGACCCCATTTGGGGTTTTCTTGGCAAAAACACTGAGATGATTTGTCATCTTCTGCAGCTCATTTTATAGATGAGGAAACTAAGGCAAAGATGATCATCTATGAAATTATTGTTTCTTCTCAGCAGTTTAGTGATCCAAGGCAATCCCGATAAACTTTGAATTGAAAAGGCCATCTGCATCCAGAAAGAGAACTATGGAGATTGCATGTAAATGAACACATGTCATGTTCACTTGTTTTTCTTTTTTTTTCTCTCTTTGGTTTTTCCCTTTTGTTCTGATTTTTCTCTCCCAACATGATTCATAAAAAAATGTGTATTTGTGTATTTAAAAAGTTAATGTTTATGTATAATTAGAAAAAAATAAAATAAAACACTTCCTAGTTGTGTGACCCCAAGTCACTTAACCCCAATTGCCTCAGCAAAAACTAACTAACCAAATAAATAAAATAATTTTTTTTAAAAAGGAAACTAAGACAAATAGGGTTAAAGTGACTTGTCCAGAGTCACATAGATAGTGAGTATCTAAGGCAGGATTTGAATTCACAAAGATAAATATTCCTGACTCCTTGGCCAGCACTCCACCCATTGTGCCACATCACTGCCCAGATTTGAAGAGATTTGAAGGACCCAGATTCAAATGTCAGTTTTGTTAACTTATTATCTATGTTATCTTAGATAAGTCACTTAACCAAAATGGGCTCAGGGAGTTACTTCCTGACAAATATCCTACTGTTCACTACAACTTCTAAGTAATCCTTCTGTGGTCTAAGATTCTTCACCAAGACCAGTTTCAGTCACTCACTTCTGAATTATATAATTGCAGGCTTTTTAGAAGCCTCGAAAACCATCTTGTTCAATCTGAAACTTAATAAGAAACTCTTCTATCACCTATCAGACAAGTGATCTGCCCCAGTGTCAAGAGCTACTGTGAGGGGATACTAGCTAGAACTGACTCAAGATAGCTAATTGTTAAAAATCATTGTGACCACTTATACTACAGATATTCACAAATGTTACAAATCAGGGCTTGATTCATTGTTTTGATGATTGTCTAGGTGAAAGAAAATGATGAGAAAAAATGATAATAATGTAATTTAAACTTAAAAATGTATTGTACACATTCCTCTCTGCCCCTAGACCCCAAACCACTTGCTAAAAATTTAGCAGGATATCCCTATATCTCATTTCCTGTAGCTGCCCAATACATTTTGACATAACTTTTTACTTTTTATATAAAGCCTATAATTGCCACTTTGTACCTTCTACCATAAGGGCAACCAAGTCAGCACAAAGAATAGGGGGCTAGGCCTAGTGCCAATTCCTGAGTGAAAATCTTCCTCAAACATTTGCTTGCTGGGACATTGACTTAACTTAGTTTCCTCATCTAAAAAATGAACTAGAGAAGAAATGGGCAAACTACTCCAGTATCTCTGCCTCATGAAAACCCCAAATAGGATCATGAAGTGTTGGATACAAATGAAAATAATTTGAACAATCTTTCATGGCTGGCCTCTTGTTCACTCCTCTGGGGCCCAGCAAAACTTATCCCTCTTCAAAATACTAACACTTGAAGACAATAATCATGCTACCCATAACCCCCAACCTTCTTTAACTCTAGACTAAACAACTCTGTTTAATTATTTCTGTCAGTCCTCAAATGAAATGATCTTGATATCCTTTAACATCTTGGCTGCCTTCTTCTACCTACTCTTCATATAATCAATGTCTCTTTTAAAATATGTGGCCTATGGTATTTTGTATGTGCTTTCACTGAGGCAGAGTGCCCAGTGGGACAATTATCAGCCTATTCTCAGACATCATTCCCCCTTAATACGGTCTCATTAGCCTTCTTGGCTGCCACACACTACCACCAACTTTCCTCCTTCCTGATACCCTAACTATATCCAAAGAGACCTGTCATTAATTGCTGCCCTCTCTATCTGCTGCTTTGGCAATAAGAATTATATATAGCAAATTGCTTTTTGTTTTCTTTGTCATGTTTTTCCCTTTTTGATCTGATTTTTCTTGTGCAGCATGATAACTGTGGAAATATGAATAGAAGAATGGCACATATTTAACCTATATTGGATTATTTGTTGTCTAAGGAAGGGGTGGGGGAGAAAGGAGAGAGAAAAAATTGGAACAGAAGATTTTGCTAGGGTGAATGTTGAAAACTATGCATATATTTTGAAAATAAAAAGCTAAAAAAAAAAAAAAGAATTATGGCAGGAAGACTGCAAACAACAGTATCAACAGCTTTCATCTTGAGCTCAGCAGCATCTTAGTGTCATAAGAAAGCTATCCAAAATATCATCACCTGACTCTTTCCAAGGCTAAACTTCAGTTCTTAAAAGGGAAAAGAAATACATTTGACCATGAATGGCATAATCTACATCCTTTTTGCAAGGACTATTAACTGAAGAAAAGATATTTAAAAGCTCTTCCATCAAAAGATGGAAAGAAATTAATAGAAAGAACTCTTTCCTATTTCCTTGGTAAGATGAGCAATAAATGATCCATCTGGTTTTCCCTGATTGGTTGATCCACTGTTCAAGGATCTTATTGGTATCTGCAGTGTCTCCATTCATTTCCTCTCCCTCCTGTGGTATTATGCCTTTCACAAAACCCCAGATCAGCAAAGTGCATAAGGAAGGAACAAAAAACATTTCAGATAAGTAGCCAGCTGTTTTGAACAATAATTCTGAAACATTATACATATGGCATCAGTTTATTACAAGGACACTGAGCAAAGCAATAATTACAGGTCGGATCCAGAATGGATTTCAAAGACAAAATTAATTTTAATAGTCAAAAAGATTCCTTTGAATGACACTGTATTTCTCCTCAGCACTGAAGTGGAAATTGGACTATTTAGGCAGTTTAATACCTTTCTGTAATGACAAAGCTTTTTTATGAGTATAAAAATTTTGCAGTATCTTTATAATTATTTTTCTTTCATTATCTTAGCTGGCTATGAAAATAAGGGCAAGTCCAAAAAACATTGAAAGAGAGATGATAAAAAGAAAAGAGAGCCCAGGAAATGTTTAGTATAATAGGCAGAGGAAATATCTTTATTCATCCAATAAGCACTTATTAAATGTCTACTAGGTGTTAAACTAGCAACTAGATTGCTCAGTGGATAGAATACTAGGCCTGGAGTCAGGAAAATTTGAATTCAAATCTGGTTCTCAGATATTTACTAGGTGTGTGTTTTTTTTTCTCTGTTTGGCTTAATCCACTGGAGAAGGAAACTGCAAACCATTCCAGTATCTTTGCCAAGAAAGCCCACAAAAAAACCTAGGAAGAATTAGACATGATTAAATAAGGTGCTAAACACTAAGTATGATACAAAGATATGAGAACAGGCCCCACTTCTAAGGATAAATCATTCTCATCACCATCATCATCATCATCACAGTATAACAATGCTTTACTGTTCCATTAGTTCATTTGATCTTCACTATGACCCTCTAAACTTGAAAAAAAGTAGCATTAGAATGTTTATTTGCCAAATATACAATATAAGTTGGGACCTGCAAAGAAAGGAGTTTGTGTGTGGGAAGCTAACAAGGAAGGTTCCTCAGAAAAAAGCATAAAGAATGAAGAAATAGACAACCTTTCTAAAAACTTGTATGAGGTTAAATTAAAAAAAGTGAGAAATCTTTAAAGGAAGAGACTTCACTAACTGTGAATAGAATGAAAAAAGAGAGAGAGAATGGAATGATCATAAGAGTTCCCAGAAATGAAAGGCCTAACAAAAGCATTTAAAGAAGAAATAAAGATAAAAATGGAGTTCTCTAAAATCTGAAGAATAAAATGAAAGTTTGGAGGAAAACCTGGTAAATTTAACAAAGCAAAAGATACTTCCAAAAAGTCATGGATGAGATGGCATTCAAAATTCATATACACAACAAAACATATGAGAGTAAAGTAAAAAGTCAGTAAAATTAGAAAAACAGATGAGGTCTCAGACAAACTAATTGGGCTTCAAGATAATGTAACAGAAAATCTCAGAATCATTTGGTAGTATAAAGAAAAGACTCTTCCCTGGAAGTTAAATGTCATACTTAAGTAAATTGTATTAGAAATTTTAATATTAGGACTCAAAGTTCGGCTGCATAAAATTTAGGGGATTTGATTTGAAAGAAACCCCAAGTATAACTTACCCAAAAATTTAGACACCAAGTTTGAAAGCTGCCAAATTAAAGAAAAATCATACTTGCAACCAACAGGAGACAACTTATTTGTTAAGAAATGGTGGTCTGCACTTCCCAATATTATTCATTGATGACAGGAAATTAAATGAAAGGCCAAAAGAACAAGAAAAATAGCTTATACAAAAAGAAAATCTTACTTTGAATAGTAGGGCATAATTTTACACAATCAAAAAAAAAAATTAAAACATAATTAATGGTTTCCAAAAATGCCTGTTGAAAACTGCGAAGAAAATATAGTACTTATTTATATTAGATGCTAAAAATTATGGAAATAAAAGAGCTTATATATGATCAGCAGTAATATTTGTATTTTAATATGTTTTAATGATAGCTATTTTCTTTATATCACAGGCATTTCTTGTAAAAATCCTCTCTAAATTAAACCTTCTCTTGTAACAAAAATCACTAAGTTCCTTAGATAGGAACCCCATCTGAAAGTAGATAATATTCTGCCCTCTCAGATTCCCATTTATTTGTCATGAAAAAAGGAGTTATGTTTAAAATTTATTCTCTAGGATTATTTTTTCAATTAATCAAGAATTTAACTTTATTATTATTATTAGTTATTATAACAGCTATCACAGTGTTAAAATTATTGTTTCCATTTTATCAATATTTTTAGATTTTATTCACATTTTTGTCATAGTATATATGTTATTTTCTAGATTATGCTTATTTGATTCTTCATCAATTAATACAAATCATTCAGATTTTTTGAATTCCTCATTTTTATCATTTCTTACTGTATAGTAACATTCAGAGACTATAGTTGTTTTTTTTTTTTTTAAACTATTCCTCAATTAATGGACACCTAATTTACTTCCAGTTTTTTGCTACTACAAAGCATAATGTTCAGACTAGCTTTCTGGAGGACCTTGGGACCAGCCTTGATCTTAGTGGAGGAGTGAAGGAGGCAGGAGAGACACCAAAAGGATGGTTAAAAATGGAATGTCTATCTTCCAGTCCTTCTTAGCCCTTATATACTTTATTGTAATTACATCATTACAGCATATTGATTATGTGTGAACTAGAGAACCATATATCACCATGCTAAGTACTAAGTATATGTATACCAGAGAACCACCATATCATCAGTTCCACTGAGTTAACACCTGTTGTAAGTATCCTTGTTTCAGGTATACTTCTCCAAAGTTCCAGCCCTCTACAACAAAGAATATAACAAAAAATATTGTGGTGTATAGTGTTTCTTTGTTTCTTTCTTTGACTTTCTAGGGAATTAAAGGGCATGGACAATGTGTTCATTTTTTAAAATATAATTCCAAACTGTCATCCAGAATAGTTGAAATACGTACAATTCCATCATCAAGTGTTAGTACAATCATACACATAAAGGGACTAAAATATCTATATTATTTGGCCCGGAAACTCCATTTCTAGGCATATACCGCAAGGAGATCAATGACATAAAGAAAGGTTCTATATAAGCCAAAATATTTATGATACCATGGTTTGTAGTACTTAAAAAAATACAAACAAAGCAGATGCCTAAACAAGTTGATGTTCATAAATATGGAATATTATTTTTCAGTAAGATACAGCAAATCTGTTAAACCCAATGAAACAAAAAGACTTACAAGAACTAATGCAAAGAAAAATTAAATATATACATCGTAAATGGAAATGGAAAGAAAAACCCACCATAAAATAATTGAAAACAAATATTGCAAAAGCAAAATTGTGGCCCAGAAGAAAAGATGCAACTCTTTCACAGAAATTTGAAGGGAAGGGCATTAGATTCTAAAATTGTAGAACACTGGATAGAATGACTATTTTTTTAATGAATTTTGAATTTTCTTTTTCTTCAACTTCCTCATTTTGTGGTTGTTATTGTTTAAATATTTATTATAAGGGATCCCTCTCTAGAATGGGTTGAGGAAGGAGAAAGATAGAAATTTAAGTGGCATAAAAATAAAAGACACCTATTAAAAATCAAACTGATATATATATATATATATATATATATATATATATATATATATATATGAATATTACCAAAGAAACAAGCTGAATGAATGCAGAGAAATCTGGAAAGACATAGAAATTGATGCAAAGTAAAGTAGGAAGACCAAGAAAACAACATGCACAATCATTAAAACAATGTAAATGAAAAGAACAATTACAAAACAATCAGGTCTAAGAAGCATAAAATTAAAATTACCACAGATTTGCCCCAAAGGAACATGGGACATCTACTAACATACCTTTGCCCCCCACTCTCTGGAAACTTGAATATATTCTCAGATATTTTCCAATGTGTCAATTAGTTTTGCCTAATTACTTTTTCTCTTCCAATTTTTTTCAGTTATGAAAGCTGGATCTCAGAGAAGGGGAGAGTATATAGGGGGAAATTATGTAAAATCAAAACATATGAATAAAAATCTATTTTTTGAAATGTAAATGTTCCTAAGCCCCTACTATCTGTTTTGATTTTTTTATCTGTACCATCTTACGAAATGTGAGGGGAAATTTCTGGGTTGTTTTAAGTAGCATTTCAATCAATTAACAAGCATTTTTAAGCACCTACTATGTGACAGGCCCTGGGCCCAAGGAGCTTATTATTATAAGTATTATTATATATAATATACAAGATCATCAGAAGAGACTTCCAGGCATTTTCCTCCAACTGCATCAGTTGAGAATTGAAAATAAGATCCAGGGTTATAAATGAATGACTAGTCCAAAATTACAACATTACATACAGTTCTGGGTGGTTTATCTAGCTATCCCCCATACCTGGAACTCTTTTATTCCTCAACTATAGCTCTTAGCTTCCTTTCTAACTAAAATCCCACTTTCTACAGGAAGTTTTCCTAATTCCTTCCCTTTGTTTCCTATTTATTTCCTATTTATGCTGTTTATAGATTCTTGGTCCATAATTGTTTGCAGCTTGTCCCGAGTTAGATTGTGAACTCTTCCAGGGCAAAGACTACCTTTTGTCTTTCTTTGTATTGCCAGCACTTAGCATAAAGTCTGGTAAATAACTGAAGTTTAATAAATGATTATTGACTGACTGACAAGGCAGTATTAAAAGTCCTCAAAACACAAAACAAGTGCTCTTTCCAGTATAATATGCTACAGAAAAAAATGCAGACATATAAAGACATTACATAAAATATTTACAAAAAATTAATTTTGGGGTGAGAGGAAAGGCCATTGCAATTGGGAGATCAAAAAAAACTTCATTTTATCAGATAGGTATTTGTAATTCTTTCAAAACCTCCTTTTTCTTATATCTTTGACCACAAATCTATTGAGGAATATTCCTGGTACTATGCATTTTTGTTAATAATTCTTTGTATATCTTCAATATTAGACTTGTATTAGTAGTGTTTGAAGCAGCTATTTTTCCTATACTTTAGTGTCTGTTCTCGTTTTATCTTCATTGATTTTACTCCTGAAAAAACTTTGTATTTTTATGTAGTCAAAACTACCCATTTTGTCTTTTATGAGCTCTTCTAGCTTTATTCTCATTAGGAATCCTCCTCCCAGTCAAAAGTATTTCTTTCTGGTTTTGTTTTCTAGCTTATTATCATTATTATTGTTATTATTATCATTATGGTTTTGTTCTTTCTAAAAAAAAATTTTATGATGTGACCTTTTGTTTTCAGGTCAAGTAATCATTCTGAACTGATTGTATTAATGAGGCAAGCTGTTGGTCTAAACATCTTTTCCCAATCAGTTGTTGCTCAGCCCTTTGCTCAGTGTGTTCTGTTCTGGAATTTATTGTTTCTGCGTCTTTCTTATCTACTCTATTTCATTAACCTACTCTTCTGTTTTTTTAACCACTATCTTAGAGTTTCAATGCATACTTGACAATACAGTTTGAAGTTGATTATGGACCTTTATTCACACTTGTATTTTTCATTATTTCCATAGGTAACTCTCAACCTTTTGCTCCTCCAAATGAATTTCACTATTATTTTGTCTAATTACATATAGTAATAGTTTCATATTGGTCATTTGAATAGAATAGCACTATATCTATAAGTTCATTTAAGAAGAATCATTTTTATTAAATTAGTAGCAGTCAGAAGAACTGTCTATTTTCCCACTTAAGTTTTCTTTTATTTCCATAAAAGACTGTTTAGTGGTACTATTCATATGAACATGCAGCAGTCTTTGTAATGAGGAAACATCAGACAAATTCCAGCATTTTCAAATAAGAATATCCACTATCAGCAGCAGGAAGTCAAGAAAAAGAAAGTGAGGGACAAGGAAGAGAAAAACATATCGATTTCCCCAAAACATGATGATTTACTTATTTACTGATTTACTGATTTAATTCTAGAGAATTATTTTTAATCAAGAAAAGGAATAGCTTCAATGAAATAATAGACACAAAATAAAGCTACAAAAACCATCAGATTAATACTAAAAATAAATCCAAGAGAAAGGAAGAATAATTCAGCTCAATTGAACTATTGTTTATTATTACATATTTATTATTAAGCACCTATTAAGAATCAGATGCCCTGCTAGGTACTCTGTCCAAAGAGAAAACAAAACATTTCCTTCCCAAGAAGCTGACATTCTATATTATTCTAATTTATCTTGTATTTTACTATAGATTGTAAAATACATACTCCAGGGTGGAATAGTGTCTCATCTCCAAGTAATCAGGAATTGAAGGGGATATAAAGGCTTCCTGGTAAAGAAGAGTCTATATTAGTATGTTTAAACTACTTGGACTTTTATAAGGTAAGGTTACCTTTAATGTGTAAATATGTATTATGAAACAGTGAATGGAAATATTCTCGGAGCAATCAACCAATCAATAAGCATTCATTAAAAAGGTGTTATTTGAATCGTTTTGAAGGCATGGGAAAAAAACCATACATCCAGATAGGGAAGCCTCAGAGAAGAGAAACGAGATGATAGAAGGATTTTGTCTGTGAGGAATAGCAAGAACACCAATTTATCAGGACCAAAACTCCCAGAAAGAGGAGAAAAGCTGCAAAGAGAGGCTGGAAGTAGGCTATGGAGGACTTTCTATGTCCAAAAGAGGAGTTTCTGTTTTATCCCAAACTCAAGATAGAGCCACCCATGAACTAGAATACCCTGGATGGGATTCTGATTGTTGCTCCCAGACCAGATCTGCTCCCTCCCCTAATCCAAACCCCACAGAAATCCTCAATCACTAGCCAACAGGTACAGGTACACGGTGTATAATTCCATCATCCATCAAGTTTAGACATCAACTAATAAGAAAGCAGCACAACAGGATGTAGATCAGGACATTAAACCACAAACTGTAATTAATCTTCCCCTAACATGGCATCGATGTACCCTCCTTCCTTACTGTCTTTTGGGTGAACTTATGAGGAAGTCCAGCTAATTATAGTATTAATACTATATTAATAACCTTTCTCTAGTGGGTTTTCCATATGCATTCTTGGTAACCACATACACAGTTCCAACAAAGCTTTAGGACTTCCCCATTTTAGCAAACTTCTTCTGTAACCTCACAAATCTGCATATCTTGTGATATAATCAGATTCCATAAATATCTTTGTCTTGCTTTGTTGGGCTGCTAACTTCTGGTAGATTCCAATACAGCCCATTCTGAGTATATGATTTTCAATTAGTCTTAACAAATGCTTTTACTTAACTTGGAGATGGCTTGAATTCTTTCAAAGACAATACCACAGTTTATGTTTGCTCCCCAATACTTGAATCCCAAATTAAACAGAGCTCAGTTGTGGAATATATCTAGAAAGGATCTTTTATCAATCATCCAGGTAGAGAATCCAAGAAGCCAGATGCAGACAGCTATGAGATAAATTAAAGTTCTGTTGCTTTGCCCATATGGACTCAGCTCCCCAAGACAGTACTGGATCACAGTCTCAGGGTGAGGAGGATCACTAGTAAGCTAGAACTTGCATGCAGAGGGATAGTGACACCCTCCACACCTGGAAATATAGCCCTACTTTAACAAAGCATTATAAGTCAAGTAATAGCTTGAGAAAATGAACAAACAACAGAAAAAATTTCTGACCACAGAAGGTTATTCTGGTGACAATGAAAATCAAAATATACAATAAGAAGAAGATAACAAAGTCAAAGCTCATACATCCAAAGCCTCCCAGAAAAATAAGTATTTGCTCTCCCTTGGGTGAACTTATGAAGAAGTCCAGCTAATTATAATATTACCACATTATTACCATATATTACCTATATTCATTACCCTATTACCATATATTAATTACCCCTCCCTAGTGGGTTTTCCATATGCATTGCATATTGCAGCCTTGAAATGACTTATCTAGTCTCAGCCATACAATCATCAATAACTACCCTAAAGGATTTATGATGAAAAATAATATCTATACCCAGGGAAAGAACTGATTGTATCTAACAGATTGAAGCATATTTAATTTTTTCTTTCTTGAGTTTTTTTTTTTTTTTTTATTTGGTAGGGGGGAGAGAGTCTGCATCTTCTTTTACAACAGGACTTTTATGGAAACATTTTGCATAACATCACGTGCCTTCTCAATGGTGGTGGGGAGAGGGACGAAGGAAGGAAGAAAATCAGAAACTCAAAGTTTTAAACACAAATTTTTTTTTAATTGTCTTACATGTAACTGGGGAAAAATAAAATATTAAATATATTTTAAAAGAAGAGAAATTCCACTTAAAATAACTTCAAACACAAAAACTGTGTAATTATAACCACAAAAAATAATCTTATAGAAATGAAACAAAACCTGAATAATTGAAGACTAGACTGTGTTAATACAATAATATAAAAATGTTAGGCAGATTTTAGTTCCATATGTATCAAATTATTAAAGGGATACATAGTATTAGGTAAAAATAAAAAAATAAGAAAATTCATTTGGAGGAGTAAAATTTTTCACTGGTGAATTCTTTGAATGCACCAGGCTTCTATACAAATACAATTAATGGATTTAGAATCAAAGGAAAAGATATCAATTAGGGAAAATCTTTACATAATGTCATAGCCACAGGATCTTTGATTTGATTTGAAGATGACCTATTATAGAGATATCAAACTTAAACATACCCCAGTGCAGACTTAGCCAGAATAAATTATAAGTGGAAAATATTTGACAAAGTAAATAAAAATACAATAAAACGAATGCAATAATTAATGTTTTTTCTAAGTGAATATACAGCCTACAGAGAGTTCTTTCTATTTGAGTTTGAGAGTAGTTGTCTAGCTTCCAACATCTTTTTTTTACAGGTGACAAATTACAGGCCCATAGACATTAACTGATTTGCTTAAAGATACATAGGAAATGTTAAAATCAAGTTTTCTGATACCAAATCCAATGTTCTTTACATTGAGGCCTATGGTCTAACTTGGGATCCAAAATCCAGGGGGAACTGAAATAAAGCTGTTAATTGAGAGTTATCCAGTAGTCCGTGGTCAAGTAGAAAAATAATATGAACTTTTTCTTTTCAAAAGGATAAATATGAACTATCAACAACCATTTGGGAAAAAAAAGAGTTCAAAGTCACAAATAATGGAAGAAAAACAAATTAAAACAAACTTGATTCATCTCACACCCATCCAAGCATTAAAGACATAAAATGAAAAAACTCATTATTGAAGGAACTACTGGAAAAGAGGAATGCTAACTCATTGCTGGTAAAGTTCTGAATTAGCTCAACTATAAGGGGAGATAATTTGCAATAATACAGGAAGAGTTGCTCAATTGTTTATATCCTTTCACCCAGAGATCTCACTAGAAAGTTTATACCCCAAGGAAGTCAATAGTAATAAAAGCAATAAAAAAGAGAAAATATTCATAGCAGCATTATTTGTGATAGGAAAAAGCAGGAAACAAAATATATGTCAAATGACTGGGGAATGGTTAAACTGTGATATATGATTACTATCTTGAAAGGAATAATCAATATGAAGAATTCAGAGGAATATGGGAAGACATAAATGAAAATATGAAAAGTGATGGAAGCATAAGAAAAGAAACAATCCAGTTAGCATAGACCCACCCTCCTTTCATCCTCCAGCTTCTCAAAAGCATGATAGCCTGATTCTGGTTCAGTCTAATCAAATTGATACTAGTGAGCCCCATCCCTACAGATCATTACTTTAACTAAGATATCTCATAAGGATAGTGGAAAGATAATTTACTTAAAATAGAAAATCAATTAAAATTCAGAAAATACAGTTCATGGCAAATATCCTCAAAGCCTGTAGCTTAAAACAAATCATCAATACCCTCCCAATCATCATATCATAAATCAGTGCCAGAAGGGAATTTAGGAATCATTTAGAAGTCTCTCTACCACATTTTATCGAGGAGGAACTGAGGCCAAGAAATTCCACAAGAATCACCATTCTTTCAGTCACCCAATCACATTGGACTCAGCTTTTTCTTTTTTTCCCTTTTCCTACATCCAATCAGTTGCTGAGTCTTAAAAACAATCACACATCAGTCTTCTATCTTTCAATTTTCTTTCTACCCCTCCTCAAATCAGTCCTTGGATCCCTCAAGGATGGAAATTTTATTTCCAGATGAACCCGTCAAGACTTAACACCTTGCCTAGGGAAACCTTGAAACTCTGGAATAAAAATTGGCCCATTGGCCATTCAAGTATTGTGACTTCATACCTAAAACCTGGTAGGTTAATCACAGATACTTTGTGTTCCTGTTCAAAACACTCCAACTTGTTTAAAAAGACTTTATATGCAAAACATGGTGCCCTCAAGGAGCTTACAGAAGGATACAAAGCATCAAACAGTTAAATACATGCATGATAATTCCAAGAAGGAGAAGGCAAGAGAAGAAGAAATGATATTTGAAAGGTTGATAAGAGCCTAAATTATGATGGCGATTATCTGGAATAAAGAAAAAAGTGCTGATTTGAGGACAGTAGAGAGATTGAAATAAGGTAGAGTAAAGGAAAAAAGACTGATGTGAGATTATTTTTAAGAGTTAGCAACTGATTGAATATGGGGAAAGAGAAAGTGAAAAAGCTAAGAGTCCAACATGACTGAAGTTATGAGAAAGGGAATCTCAAACCCTCCCAACCATAGTGTGAAGCAGTTAGTCTTGAAATGTATTTCCCTCTGCCTTCTCCTCTACTTTTCTACTTATACTGTTCTCCTTCCAATCTTTGATGTTAGTTCCTAAGGTATATCATTCTGTGCTGTTGTCTCATGAAGAATTTGAAAATTTAATTTAATCAGAGTTTATTTCATTTATTAATGTTGATTACATTTAATTTTATAATTTAATATATTTTAATATATTTTTAATTTTTAATTTTTTAATTTCTTTTTAATTTAATTTTTAAACAAGTATTTCCATAACACAGTACAATTTTTGAAAAAGGTGATTCTTAGTGATGTAATTCCAAAACAACATGATACTTCCCACACCTGGGATATAACTAGAGACATAGATATATATCTATATATACATACATATATATGATGACTATAACCATGCAAAGTAAGCCACCATGAAGAGCCAACAAAATTTTGGTCCAATACAGTGGACACATCATTCCTTTCAGTTATCAATCAGTAAGATTATACAAGTTAAAAGTAATATATATCCAATTATTTGCAATCTTTTAATTAAACAGTTTTGTTTTAGTGTTTTACTGTGAATGTACTTTGTGATATCATTTGTTTGGACATATGTACTGCACATAGTAAGTACTTAATAAATGCTTTTTCTATCTACCTATCATCTATCTATCTATCTCTTTCTCTCTGTCTATCAATCTGTATAGATGTCCTACTGTCTGTTCCTTCCTATCTACTCTGCACAGGAAAAAATATTACACCTGACATTTTATAACTTGGGTTCTAATTCCAATTCTGAAACTTATTCCTTATATATTTTTGGGAAAAGTTAGTCTCTCCAGAACTCAGTTTCTTCATCTGTAAAATGAAGAGACTAGATCAGATGACTTCTGAGGTTCCTTTCGGTGCTAAATCTATAACTCCATTTCCTGTGCATTTTTGGCAACCTAAATTGGCCACTCATTCTTATACACTCATCCTTTATTTCCCTTCCCTTTCCAAAAAAAGTTCTTAAAAAAAAAGTTCTAAGAACTTCTCTGAATCATGAATTATTCCAAATTCAATGGCCATTTGCCTTTTTTCAGAAAGTGGTATAATCAGGGGATGTTGGAATCAGCTCCAATCTTCTGGAGAGTGTTAAATCTTCTGGATTGTTAAACTTTTCAGTTTGAGCATTCACACCTCAGAAATTAGAATATGCTACAAATCAGGGCTCAATTTATTATTCAACTGATTGTCTAGACTTAAGAAAGTGATGGAGAAAATGTTAATAATGCAAATTAAATTTAAAAGCCTATCCTACTTACTTTTTTAAAAAACAGACTGTTAAGCATATACCATTAAGTATCCTTAATATATTAACTCATTTTATGTCTTCATACTGTTGAATCTTAAGGCACAAACCTGTTCACATCTGGTAAAGTTCATCAACCATACAGCCTTTAACTGTACCTAGGCCATTATATAAATAGCAAAGAAACAAAAACTCTGGGGACATAGGATTATGTCAAGCCTACAACTTCAGAGCATTAAGTGAATAAGACCTAGAACTAAAAAGCAAAGGGTTTAACAGCTTGACTCAGGAGGACACATGAATGGGTTGTTTGTTTTTAAAACCAAAGTGGCTTAGAGGAGGGAGAGAGAGAACATTTTAAAGCTCTAGCTTGGGGGTAAGTAATAAAAATTGTTGCCTTAATGTTTTTTTTTTCCATAATATTGTGAGCAGAACGAAGGTCTACTCCATCATATTACCCCTTAGGGCAGAAAGTTACAGTCTCCTGAGCTAAATCAAACTGGCACCATGCAGTAGTTTTTCTGACTGCTGCAATTGGTTTATGCCATCCCTGGGCCTTAGCACTTGGCAGATTTAAAGGAGAAAAAAAAAGCAGCACAAGACTTTAACTTATTTTATGGGTTTCTCTTTTCTTCCCTAGTTACCAACACCAAATTAAGAACATGGGATCTGAAACCTCCATCTTTTTTCCTTCACTTGCCCCTGAATTAAGGGGCTAGCTATACATTAGAAAGTAGGTAGTCTACAAGCCATCACCTTAGGGTCTACTTGTAAGGGCCCTTTAAATGGGCGGACACAGTGCATCGGGAGATTGAGGCCCGGAAGTAATTTCTGTGGATATTAGGACTGCCCTTGGGCGGGATCCTGGCCATATTGAGATAGCTTCGTCATGGGTGACTCTCTTGCTGATTGGCTGTGTGTGTGTGACCTCACAGGCCCTATGTAAGCCCACTGCAGGCAGCAGGCGGTCCTCTTTAATCTGGCGCTCTTCACCCTGGCTCCCTAGCCTGGGTGGCTAAGCCGAGATGGGTAGCCAAAAGAGGTAAGGATTTTGGTAGTGAACACATGGGTCTTCTGACCAGGTGTTCACTCGGGAACCAACAAGTCAGGGCATCAGTTAGGGCATTATGTGAGTAGGTATAATAAAGGCTTTTAAGATTACACGTGGTTGTTCTTGAGTGCGCTACCGGTTATTAAGCTAGTAATTGTAACTGCCAGGAGAGCACGTTACATCTACTAATAATGAAAAAGCCACCCAGAAAACCACTCTAATAGTACTCTCACCTCAGGATCTCAGAAGTGGAGGTAGTAGAGACATAAAAGATCATTTTGCACAATCTTCTTATTGTATAGATGAGGATGCTGAGTTTTATACAAAGGTTTACATATACAAAAAGAAACTTAGACATATAAAGTGGCTTATATTTTTTAATATGTGTATATATTTAAATATATATATGTATATATACACACATGTATATATTATATGAAGAGAAAGAGAAAGAGGGATAGAGTCAGAGAGAGAGGCAGGAAGAGTCATACATGACTGAAACAACAATAACCAACCACCACTACCACAACAAAAATCTTGTTTAAGGTCATACAGGAATAAGCAGCAGAGCCAGGATTTGAACCCAGATCCTATGGTTCCAAATCTAGGTCACTTTGCACTAAATATTTATTGATTCACTGATTGGCTACATTATGATTTTCAGGAACATCTGTCAAAAATTAAAAACAACATAAACTATTTCATGGAGACTTAGTGGGAATTATTCATACAGGGCCACCTACTTTTTGCTTCCAAAATTGGCAACTCTATAAATGTTTATATATGGCACTGCCTGTCTTTCTATTTGAGTCAAAGCTAAAGAATTTTAGTAGAAAATGTACTGGATCTAAGACTTCAAGGATTCAAAGGTACACATAAACTTAAAACAGTGGTCAAATAGCTCATTAACTTAATTATGTCCCCACCCACCCTTGTAAGGTAAAAATAACTTTGTGGGATTACTGAACATATATTTCACTTCAGACCATAATGTCCAAGAATTCAGATCTTCTGGGCCTCCAGGAGATAGCTTTCTCTAATAATCCATTAATTAGTGTTAGTAATGAACTTAGCTCCTCTCTTCTAAAGAAGCTATTAAAGAATTCCTTTCATAATGGTCAAATGGTACCAGACTATTTATTCCTCCTCTTTAACTGAAACTTGCATACAGAGAGTTTTCTCCTCACTCTCTCCCTCTGTACTCAATCTATGGCCAAGAACTTCCATTTTTATTTTCATAATCTCTCTTATATTTGTCCCCTTCTCCCCTCTGCCACTGCCACTGCTCTGGTGAAGACCCTCATCATCATAATAGGATGATGCTGATTTACTAGTTCTATGCTGATCTAAAAGTTGGTCTCATTGCCATTGTGTATATATATATATATATATATATATATATATATATATATATATATATATATATATATATATATATATATATATACACATTATATATATATATATATATATATATATATATATATATATACACACACACATTATATATAATTGTCATTGTATATATATATATATAATATATATATGTGCATGTGTATATATATGCATATATATATATACAATGACAATTATATATAATGTGTGTATATACTCACAGATATATACTCACATACACATAATATATATAAAAATAAGCAAACAAATAAAACACACACATACACACACATACACACACACACACACACACTTTCCCTTCCACTTGGCTACCTAACATCTCCATTTCCCAAGCATTATCTTCTGGTTTGATTTTCTCATTCCAAGAAGACATATTACCTTGTAATTCAGTTCTCTGAACATTTTTGAAGCTCCTATTAAATACATGGCACTGTACTATGCACTAATTCAAAGATAAAAACCAACAACAATAACACAAAGTTGATCAAAGAACTTACAGTAATTAACTGGAAAAGGGAGAAAGGGCAAGACATATATTTAGGTGTGATATAAGGTAAAAAAGGAATATGATCAAATCAAAGGATGGCCAGGAAAAAATGTTGTGATAAATTTGAGAAAGCACAAATTCTGATCAATTTGAGGACAAAGGAATGGAGACTGCAGGAGAAGAAGAAAGGCAGGAAGGGTCAGAAAAAGCTTCTGGTTTACAAAAACAGCCAGAGACATCAGATCCCCACTGATTTTCCTTGATTTGCCCCCTAAACCCCACTTGCTACAGTCTTATCCAATTCAACCATTCATAACAGCTAAAGCAGGTAGCATATTGCTTTATTTTGTTTTACTTTTACTCACTTTAGAGTTTTTATTGTTTAGCTATAATCATACAAAATTATTTAAATATGCATGTAAAAATATGTAAAATATGTATTAAAAACAATATGATCCCAAAGTATCCTTCCAGCTCCAAAAAGCCTATGTTGTATGATCTCAAGGGGGGGGGAAGGGGAAGGATAGAATATGGCAGCCTCAGTCAGGGCTTTAATTGAAGCAAGTGGATCTCAGAGAAGTAAAACCATGGCATTAGAAAATAAAATCATGTTCTCCTCAATTACCCTCATCTCCTGTTATACTAGAAGAGAAGAGGAAAGACAAAGAGCTAGAATTCACAACTAATTGCCAAAGAGAAAGGATATTTAAAGAATCACAAACTCTCAGGTAAAGAGAGTTCCTTGGAACAATCTATAATTTCAAGAACAATAAATCATTAGCCCAGACAACATTCTATACTGGTTTGACCCTAGGCTACATTTTCTACCCCTAACCTTTAACCTAGCTTAAATAAAAATTGAATATTGTTGATAACAGGTGTCATTATTTAGTGTTATTGTTTTTATTGTTTAGTCTATCAGTCATGTCTGAATCTACATGACCCCATTTGGGATTTTCTGGGCAAAGATACTGAAATGGCTTGCCATTTACTTCTCCAGCTCCTTTTACAGATGAGGAAACTGAGGCAGGTTAAGTGACTTGTCCAGGATTACATCACTAATAACTTTTTGGGGCCAAGTTTGAACTCATGTCCTGCTAACTCTGGATCAGTCATTCTATCTACTGCAATACCTAGCTGCCCTTATTAAGTTTTACCTACATATTTGTTTGCTTTCACTGAGATCTTATTTTAATATAATCTATATGCCAGGATAATTCATTCAATTCAATAAGCAATTATTAAATACTATGTTACAGACACTGTACTAAAGGCTGTTAACTACAAAAACAAAACAAAACAAAACACAGCAATTTGTGCCTTTAAGAAACCTACTAATATATAACCTAGATATAAACAATATGGTAAAATCATGGAATTTTTTAATTCAACATTCATTCACTCAGAAAGGCAACACAAATTGATGGAAAAGAAGACTGAACGTAGAATCAACTATCTGGCTGTATCATAAACTAGTTACATGATCATAACCAAATCAATTAATCTGTCTAAAGATACAATGTCCTCATCCATCTGCATTTGAGTCACACAGAATAGATGGAGAATTGATCAGAGATGTTGGAGAAATTAATCAGGACAATTTACATAACATAGTCAGGCTGCCCCAGAGGATTATGGGAGAAGAAAAAATGGAAAGAAAAGTGGGAGGCCTTGTACAACACCAAAAAAAATCAGTTGGAAGGAATAATCCAAGTAAAAGGTACACTTTTCAGGCACTAAGGGAGGAAGGAATTAAAGTACTTACAAACTGCCATGAGTCAAATCAAAGAAGAAAATCTGTTGGTTTGGATCAGATATTCCCACAACCACCTAAAAAGGCTATTGGTGTGAAGAATTGGATAGTGGGACCAAGAAATAAATAGGGAGAAGATTTCAAAAGCTGGAGGCAAGTCAATACAGTGTCTAACCAGTTTTGCATCGTGTACCCTTTTGGCAGTTAGGTGAATCCTATGGACTCCTTAACAAAATATTTTTAAATGTATAAAAAAATGTATAGACTTATAAAAGAAAACTAGTTAAAATTAAGTTAACAAAATACCTTTTTCTTTCAAGTTATGGAACTCCTGAAATTGATCCACTGATCACTTAAGAGTCCATGGACCCAAAGTTAGAAACTTCTAATCTAGAGAAAAGAAAGCTTTAAGTTTCACTTGAGGCACCAATGCAATCCTCTCCAAATTCCAAATGTTCAAAAGCTTTACTATTTATTGGAACAGCCAAAATAACTGTGAGTTGAGAAGTAGGTCTAAATGTCAAGGAGGACCTATTATACCTACAGGCAGTAAATGAGTGCTAGAACACCAAGAGAAGAGAATTTGCCAGAGGGAAAAATCTCTGAGACCCAGAGAACCAAGGAGAAGCAAATTCAAGCCTTCTCCTTAATGACCCAGGGTCATGCTTTATGTTCTAAGTACTGTAAAGCAAAAGGAGCAAGGGGGTAGCTTCTTGAATCTCTGCAAGGGTGAAAATGAATATTATATGTGTCCTTTTCTCTATAAATAAAACTGTTGTTTTGAATCCTTGTCTGAGTAAGTATTTTAAGAGAGTCACTAACTATGCTTGAGGGAGTACCAGATTTTGAAGTGTCCTGGCTTCCCACCAGGGTCTGAGCAATGAACTAGACCAAGAGAGGCCCCTGAAGTGTATCAAAGCCTCTGACAGAAGCAACATGTTCAAAATGGATAATAATATTTGTAGCCCTGCCACATAAGAGTTGATATGAAGAACATAAGAGATAATGTTTGTAAAGTACACCATACACTTTAAAACAACATATAAATGTCAACTAATGTGATTGCATGGAGTTATGATGATAGTTTGTTAACAGTTCAAAATTAATGGAGTAAAAGAAAAATATAAGTAGATAAATATTTTAAATCTTAAGTAAAACTACAGAGTGTCCCAAAAGTCTTAGTGCTATTTTAATTGTTTGGATAACCCTAGGATTTTGGGGAAAACTTGTGTAGGGAAAAATTTAGATGGATAAAATGGACATATTTAAATTAGGAGTGATCATTCACTTTGCTAAGTCACCAAATGAATCCTTTAAATAGGACCTTCCCATCTCATTTAAAATATAACTCAATTCATTAAAAAAGTTAGTTCATATTTTTCCTCTCTATCATGTAACAAGAGCTCACACTCAGGTGCATAAAAAGTACCTCCTTCAAGAAATACTTGTGAGGTAGGGGAGTTGTAAATAGAATAATCTCCATTTTCCACTTGAATAAAGTAAGATAGACCCAATGGTACAGTTGGAACTCAAAACAAAACAAACTTTCTCCAGTGGAGAATTCCTCCCCAAAGCTTTCTTCTGATAAGCCAACAAGGAATACAGATTTCTCTACTCTACCTCATGTGATATCACAAGATAATGCAAGAAGAGATTTAGAATTGTAGAGGCTCTCAGATAGCATCTACTCAAATAATCAACTCTTACCCCACCAGGTCACAGATAGGGAAACTGAACCTCAACATCAAAAAAATGATTTACCCGAATACACAGAGACTGTCAATTTAGCAATTCAATAAATAACCTGCTTCAGGTTGGTCTGTGTAGCAATATAACATACTCCTAAAATATAAGTAAAATGTTAAAATAATGAAATAGTAAAGCTAAATCAATAGAATAATAGATTAAGAGATGGAAGGGATTCAGAGGCCATCAAGTTCAACTCCCTCATTTTGAGGGAGGGAAACTGAGGCCTAGGAAGGTGAAGAAATTTGCCCATGGTTACACAGGTTTGATGTATCGGGTATTGGAGAAAGGATTTCCTCATAAGTTTTTTACTCTGGACCTGTGCTCTTTTCACTTTACAAGATAGGTTCCCTGGGGGAAAAATAAAAGCCCTTTTCAATGCACTCATTTTAGAGATGAGAAAGTACAAATCTGTTAGTAATTGTCTATCTGCAGAGCACCTGGTGCCAGTCTGCCAAATCCTCAGCACCATTGCAAGGCTAGAGTTTTTCCTCTAAAAAATTCTTCTGATTAAGAAAATCCTCAAAAATGCCCTTTTCCAGGTCTGTCAATAAACGAAGGATTCCATTATTCACTAACAGTTCTTGAATCCACAATTTAGTCTTTTCTCGTCAGATTTCTAGGTCAGATTGAGGAGCGAGAAAAAAATGATTGAGAGTGGTTGGGGCAGAGGGATGAAAAGGTCATGAAACAAATGGGGGAAGGGGGAGGGAATAAGCATTTATATAAGACCTACTAAGTGTGAAACGGGCTAAGCCCTCTACAAATATTTCATTTGGTCCTTAGCAACCCTAGGAAAGTAGGTGCAGTTAAAATTTCCATTTGACAGCTGAGGAAATTGAAGCAAATGTCACACACTCAATCTTAACAGAAATTAAGTATCACGCAGCTGGTAAGTATCCCGAGGTCTTAATTGAACTCACATCTTCTGAGTCCATGCTCTAGTCACTGTCCCGAGTAATTTACAAAGTTTTTACTTAGAACGGAGGTTACAGAGACGAGGCAAGGAAATTAAATACGATTTCTACCTGAATGAGGCTACAATCTAACCTGAGAGATGTTAAGTATATGATTCGAATACAAATTAGAAGTGCCAAAGAGAAAGGATCTCTGCGGGGGAAGGAGAGACCAATTGCATTTCCTACATCATTCTTAAGAAATTGCTTAGACTCCTCTCCAACCCCCACGGGGTCTTAATTGTATTACGGTTCTGACAGTTAGGTCATACTTCATCTCTCTGGGGAGTGGGTGGAGGGGAATTAAGTAAGATGTTTCCGGGAGGCCAAAAATAACGTTTTAAGATTAGGAGTCACGAGATCTGGGCTTGCCCGTGAAGGTCAGTCTTCTTCGGTAAAAACTTGGGAGACTTATCTACAAGCACCTTTCTAGCCGGTGCAGAAGTTCCGGGGTAGTTTAAATAAAAACGTTTCCTTCCTTCTCCCAACCCCCACGCAGAATGTAATCTCCTAGAGAGCAGGGATTGTTTCATTTTCTTTTTTCTTTCTTTCTTTCGTTCTTTTTTAATTTTATTTTATTTTACTATCTCTAGCTCCTACCATGCACACAGTAGTTCGATCTTTGCTTTTGAAGAGGACCAATGACATCACGACTGATGTCTTAACTTGTAAGCACCGCTGTAGAAGGGGAGTTTTTCCTTCCCTTTTTAAAGCAGTGCTCCCATCCTTTCATACCGACCCCACAGAAGGCCTGCCTCCTATCCTCTTCCCCAGGATTGCGGCCTCCCACCACCACTCGCTACAAACGCACCTTGGAGCACGCGTGTAGAGAGGTCGGCAGCAGCCGCGCGCGTACACTGGATGCAGAGGCGACAGCAGGGGCAGCGGCGGCAGCAGTAGCAGCTGCAGCTCAGGCGTGGGGGACACCCGGGCCCAGTTGTTCTCTGACTCTGGAGCTCCGCCAGGAAAAAATCCTTTCCCTGCAAGCCCCAGTCTCGTGACTGCGACGAGGCCTCTGGGTGCAGCGCCTGCAGCGGCAGGAATGCAATCCCGGTTGCTTTGGTTCACCTGCAGCTAAACAGCCCCGGGCACCTAGCGGAACAGTCTCAGGGAGGGCAGGGTAGAGAGATCCCTATCCTGTCCACTCATTCTACTCTTCCTACTCCTCTGCAGTGAGGCACTCTATTCTAGGTTGTCATAAATCTTATTATATAAATTCGTCACTTAACCTAAAAATTTGTGTTTTTTTTAATAAATATGTATATATTTTTAATCAACCAATAATGTTTCTTTAAAAGAGATGGAGGGAGCAAGTAAAAGAAAAAAAAAAACACTCAGGGAAAGATGGAATGGAGTTAATTTCAGAAGCAGCATCCTCAGGCCACAAAGACTTGGCCTTAAGATAGTTTGGTCCAGGAGTTACTGGAGATATAGGAGAAAGTGAAATTCACATAAGTGGTTTTGTATAAGAATTCCGTGAAGATAGGGAAGGAACTACTTTTTGAAGTTGAGAATGAAAACTGAAAATAAGATTCCTCTCAAGCTGAGTTTGAGGTTTTTTTTGGTATCGTTTTGGAGATGGAATGCCTTTCTGTAACTAAACATTTAGCACAATTCTTGGAATATAATAAGGGTCTGTTGATTGACTGGGGCTTGAACTTAGGATGATGAGGACCCACTCTCTTTCACAACCAAGTGGCAAAAAGTTTTTGAAGTTCCTCTATTAAGCAAACTGTCTTGAATAAATAAATGTATAAAAAATCAGTTTGCTAATAATATTAGCATTTGTGCAGCTCTTTAGAATTGGCAAAGCACTTTGTGTATATTCTTTCATTTGATCATCACAATAGCCCTCTGAGGTAGGAGGGCCATGGAGAGCATTTTGGACAGGAAAGTGAAAGAAAATGGTGATTGGAGCTTTAGGGTAATTGACTACTATGATGTTCTGAGGGGTGATAGGGTTGGTTTTATTGTAGCTCTCACAGTTAGGGGAGAGGAGAGGAAAGACAGTTTAAAAAAGTGTATGCAAATCTTTGACCCAGCACTGACACTACTGGGTCTGTATTCCAAGGAAATCATAAAGAAGGGAAAAGGACCCATATGTGCAAAAACAGCTCTTTTTATGGTAACAAAGAATTGGAAAATGAGTTGATGCTCATCAATTGAGGAATGGCTGCAGTATATAAAGGTAATGGAACCTTATTGTTCTATAAAAAATGATGAACAAGCTGATTTTAGAAAGATTGATATGAATTGATGCTAAACAAAACAAGTAGAACTAAGAACACATTGTACACAATAACAGCAATAATATGCAATGATCAACAATGGAAAGATTTAGTTCTTCTCAGAGTTTCAGTATCCAAAACAATCCAATAAACTTTAGACAGAAAATGCCAACTACATCCAGAAAAAGAATTATGTAGATTCAATGTAAATCAGCACATGCTATGTTCACTTCTTTTTTTCTGTTTTTCTTTTCTCTCCCATGGTTTTTCCCTTTTGCTATGATTTTTCTCCTCCAACATGATTCATAAAGCAATGTGGATTAAAATTAATTAATTGAGGAAAAAAGTGTATGCATTGGCATTGAGATGTAGGGGAATGGACTAGATCTAGGCAAGATAAATTATAAGTTAAACAATCAGACAATCACTGTCCCTCAGACTGTTGGAGGGCCGAACTATAGTAAAAACAAAAACTCACACTCTGTCTCCACCCCTCAGCCCATTTGGCATAACCCGGCAGGCCTCATAAACTTCCTCATCAGGCCTGTGGGCCATAGTTTGAGAACCCCTATAAGACCAAAATGAAGATTTAGTGAAGGAGACTGAGAAGGAGCAACCAAATAAGTAGGAGGAGAATCAGGAAAGAGCAATATCACAAAAATCCAGGTATACATACTTAAATGCTTATTGATAGACTATTGAGTGATGGAGAATATGCACATTGGTTAAAGATTTGATAGAAACTAGAAAATTGATTTCCACTCCCAGGATTTAATTATTGTATGATTGCAGTTTGAAAAAGTAAGAAACTCTAACAAAAGACATCATAAGATTATATACATATTTCAATAATTCAATTAAATGAAAAGTAACAAGGCAGCTAGGTAACACAAAGGATAGTGCCTGGCCTAAGTCAGAAAGACTCATCTATTTTGCATAAATGTTGAATTTACATAATTGTTTGCATGTTGTCTCAACCATTATAATATGAGCTCCTAGAGTGTAAGAACCACATTAACTCATAGCAGTACAATGATCAATACTGGAAAGATTTGATTCTTCTCAATGTTTCATTGTAAGAAAGCAGTTAAGAAATGCGTGTTGACTGACTAAACTAGCCCCAGAAAATAGTTGTGAGAATAATTGGTGTGATCTCCTCCCCTTTTTCCTAAAAATTATTAGGAACTTAAAATTAATTTTTTTTCTATACAAGAAAAAAGTATTACCATAAGGAAAAAGAATTGTAGGCAGATGCCTCGTATGTTTTGCCTTATATCCATAGAAGATTTAGAAGCTAAACATAGCATCTTCTTTTCCATTCATAAGTCACACAAGCCAAAGAACCAGAATAAAGCTTCCTTCCTTGTATAATTTACTTGTATGAACTCTGTAAGTCTTAATGCTCTTTTTTTTAGAGGGCCTTGACATAAATAATTGAAAATATGTCATACCAATCAATTCTGATGTAGCATCATCGAGGAAGAATCGAGCATTTTATGGTTTATTTGGAGGGCTTTTTCCAGTCACGTTTCTTCACATTCAGAAACCAGGTTCTAAGTTATTGAGTATTGATGCATATAGAAAGCATGAATCGCCAAATCCCATTACTAGCAATACTAAGGTCTAGTCCTGGAATACAGAAATAAGAATACTTCCCCAACTGTGAACATATAGATCAAAGACTTATAAAGCATTTTAATCTCAGAAGCAAAACAAACCTTGTTCATATGAGATACATAAATGAAAATTCATACTGTTTAGGATAACTAAAGCTATCCCAAACCGAGAGTACTTGGCTACTAAAATCCTGGACCAAGGAACTATTTTCAGTGATTGAAGGATTCTAAGACAGAAGGGAGGAAACAAGCATTTATGAAGCACCTACTTTGGGCTAGGCACTGTGCTAAGAGAAAAAGAGATTCGTTATCTTTTTATTTAACAGTAAAGATAGATTACATCATCAACCTTCCAGCTCCATATCTGTTGATCAAAGTGCAAGCAATTATGAAACTTCTACTAAGCTTCAGAAATTGATAAGAGTTAGGGATACAAGGAGAAAAAAAAAATCCAACTCTCAAAGAGCTTACACTCTAATGGGATGGGGAGGGGAGGAGAGGGGAAGAATCCTTTTCATTTACTCTGCTGTGCAACTAGACTTTTCTCAGAATCAATCTATACAGCTTTGGCCAGAAATTATGAGAGTCTTCCTCTCCCAGTTTGTATTTAGAATTTCTTTTTTCCAACTGAGTGAAAGAGAAGGTTCTTTGTCTCATTTGCTGCCTTGCTGCCTTAATCACCAGTTGGATTCCGCTTCAAGTAAACTGAGCCCTGTTTAAATCTTAGTTTAAAAAGACCAAGGTCTCCCATTACATCCAAGGCCATCTCCAGGCATCCTGAAATATATCTGGCCACTGGACCTTGATGGCTCTAAAGGAGAAAGTGAAACTAGTGGCTTTGCCCAACCCTTCATCACTTAACTCCAATTCACTTGCATGTCATGACATCATCTCCCTGATGTCAAGGTTGTCTTTTTTTTTTTTTTTTTCTAGTTTGTATTTCAGTGGGATGGTTTGATTTAATTTTTAAAATGTAAGCTAAGTGATACAATACAGAGCTGTCCCTAGAGTCCAGAAGCCCTAATTCCAAATCCTGCTATGCTAACTATATGACCCTGTACAATTTTCACTTAACTTCTATTTGCTTCATTTACCTCATCTGTAAAATGGGGATAATTTATCTCTCAGGATAGTTCTGAGAATCAAATGAGATATTTTAAAAAGCACTTTGTAAACTTTAAAGCACTACAGAAATGTTAGTGATTATTAGTATTATTATTATTGTTGTTGTTTTTATCTCCTAGTAGGAAGGCTTCCCAAGAAATAGAGACTTCCCAAATTGCCAAGCAGTTCTTCGGAGAATTGTCTCCTAAGCTTTCTTCTTCCTTGGCAACTGTGTGGGTGGCCATCCATATGATGTCATAGCAATCTATCCACAAAACCACAGTGGGAAATGAGTATGTTAAAAGTGCTGAAAATGTTTACCTATGAATGAAAGATGGGCAGTTACTATGAATTCTTGGTTCTGGTAAAAGCAGAGGTGGTCTTCACAGAGACGGTGGTTATTCAAGCCAAAGGAGAACAAGGGAGGCAGACTATAAAAGAAGATGGGAAGCTTAACTGTTTCCTGATCCTTTTCCCTCACTGTTAATACAGACAACATGGAAGAGCAGTTAATGGAAGCTGGACACCACTGCAAATTATGGCAAGTGTTAAATGTGCAAAAGCCATGTTAAAGTAAATTTGAATATAATTGAATTCCACTCTTAAACTGCTCAGTATTTTACTCCAAGAGATATTGGGTCAAATCAAATCCTCAAAAAGTCCAGCTATGTTAGGTATTCTTAATCATTCCTCCTCCTCCTCCTCCTCCTCCTCCTCCTCCTCCTCCTCCTCCTCCTCCTCCTCCTTTTCCTCCTCCTCCTCCTCCTCCTCCTCCTCCTCCTCCTCCTCCTCCTCCTCCTCCTCCTCCTCCTCCTCCTCCTCCTCTTCCTTCTTCTTCTTCTTCTTCTTCTTCTTCTTCTTCTTCTTCTTCTTCTTCTTCTTCTTCTTCTTCTTCTTCTTCTTCTTCTTCTTCTTCTTCTTCTTCTTCTTCTTCTTCTTCTTCTTCTTCTTCTTCTTCTTCTTCTTCTTCTTCCTGCTCCTCCTCCTCTCCTTTGGCACTATGATGGAACTTATTATGACCCCTTTCTAAGAATAATGTTTTTAGATGTATAAAATGAAATATATAGGAGTATAAAGCTAATTAATTATATTGAAATGTACTTATCCAGATAATTTTTTAAAAAATAAGTTTATAGGTCCCAAGTTAAGACTCCCTGAGCTACCCAGCAGTAATAAGTAATATATATAGAATGCTTTAAAAGTCACCAAATATCTTACATAATTATTTCATTTGTTCCTCACAACAATCCTGTGATAGATTTGCTATGATTTTTTTTCATTTTTCAGAAGTCAGTCAATAAGCATTTATTAAGGATTTACTATGTGCCAAACTCTGTTCTAAGAACTAGATAGACAAAGAAAAGTAAAAATACACTCTTATATAAAAATCTGTGTACTTATAAAATATATACGATATAATATAAATGGAAAGTAATCTTATAGGGAGAAGAAGAGGGCAGGGTGGGCGATGAGAAAAGCTTCTGCAGAAAGAAGAATATAAGCAGAGTCTTAGAGAAACTTCGATGAGGAAATTGATACATAGAAAGTTTAAATATCTGGACCAATGACATAAATTAATTATAAAGGCTGGATTCAAATTAAAAAAAAAAAACTAGACAAAACCAGAAAACAAAGTGAAAAATAGTATGCTTTGATCTGTGTCTAGATGTCATTAGTTCTCTAGGAGAGGATAACATTTTCCATCATGTGTCCTTTGGAATTGTCTTGGATTAGTATTGCTGAGAATAGTTAAGTCATTCATATTTATTCGTCATACAATATTGCTATTACTATGTACAACTTTCTTCTGGTTCTGCTCACTTCACTCTGCATCAATTCATATATGTGTTTCCAAGTTTTTCTGAAAGCATCCTGTTCATCATTTTTCATAGCACAGTAATATTTTATTATCAAATACTACAATTTGTTCAACCATTCCCTAATTAATGGACATCCTCTCAATTTTCAATTTTTAGCCATTTTTTAAAGACAGAACATGAAATGAAAATGGACATTTTTTTACTTTCTCTCTAAAGAAACACATTATTGCTAAATTGTAAAGCTCAATCTAGTTTTCTTAAACTCATAAATCTAGAGATATTACTGCACAATTTTATGGTTAAAACCATAAGTCCATGAACCTCCAAAACATCTGTGGATATATTTCAGGGGATCTCAAAACTGAGAGAAAAATTTACATGATTCATATGGAAATATGTAAAAGGTGAATGTGGATGTATAACCAAAATATGTTGTTTTACATGTAACTGAGGAAAATAAAAATTGAAAAATTGAGAAAATTGAAAATGTGACTAATAGTAGCATTTGCCTTCCAAGGCTGTTTAGGAGGACCAAATGAGATATTTTTAAAGCACTTTGTAAACCTTAAGGTGCATTATAATGTTTGCTATTTTTATTCATCATCATAATTATTAACAGATTCATCTTCAATATTTGAGAATGATAATTTTTATATTCTGATTCAATTAATAAGCATAGGGAGGAATAATAGTAATTGGGTGTTGGCAATAAAAAACCCACCATAATATCTATAAAGAAAAACCAACAATTGAATAGAAATTAAAATACAGTTTCTCACCATGATATCTCTCTTCTCTGACAACTGCTGTTTTCCAGAAGAAGGAAAAAAACGGATCCTCTACTGAATGTGTTTAGTTTCTCAAGATCAAGGTCTTTTCCACATTATAATTTTTCCATCACCATTTGCTGTTCTTAATCCAAGATCAAGTGTCATATTTTGCCATCATGAGACCAGAAGAAACTCACTGGACTTGCTATTCATCTTCTTGGCATACTTGGAAACAGCAATGTATAGGAAAACTTCTCTCTCAGGTAGATTGAATCAAATAGAATCAAAATCCCTATTACATGCTCAATCTACAGGGGTTAAATGAAAATAAAGCAAAGTCATACAGGTATTAGATAGCAGAAAATAAGAGTCAATCCAGACTTTTTTTTTTCATCACACCAGGATATTTCCTCACTACTATCATGTGGCTTACATTTTAAGCATTAAATCAAACCATCCCACTGAAATACAAACTAGAAAAAAAAAAATTTCAGGCACCCAAAACGCCAACTAATGACTATTTAAACATATTCTTTTGTGAAATCAACCTTGATTTATTGTGAACCCAGTTTCTTTTTATTCCTTTAAATTATTGATAAGCTCAGTTCTTCAGACATTCAGCATCAGAGAGTGTGAATAAGTCAGCAGAGTGCCCTCTCTTTTGACCTCACCTTTGTAAGTGCTGACAACTTTTTTGATCTGCACTTATGATTTCATCAGTATAGGGAGCTGCCAGTGCGGAAATCCCCTTCTCCCCAATCTAAAATGGTAGTTCTCTGTAATTTATAGCCTTAAAAAGTTGGCAGGGACAGAAAGATAGTAAATTGGCCTATATGACACAGCCAATATTTGTCACAAGCAGTCCTTGACCCAATTGTTCTGACTCAACTACAACTCTCTCGTATACAAAGAGAGTTAACAGTTGATTGTTTAACTTTAATAATCTAGTGTTTGACAAACCCAAAGACCACAGCTTTTGGGATAAGAATTCACTGTTTGACAAAAACTGCTGGGAAAATTGGAAATTAGTATGGCAGAAACTAGGCATTGACCCACACTTAACACCATACTCCAAGATAAGGTCATGATCTAGGCATAAAGAATGAGATTATAAATAAATTAGAAGAACATAAAATAGTTTACCTCTCAGACCTGTGGAGGAGGAAGGAATTTGTGACCAAAGAAGAACTAGAGATCATTATTGATCACAAAATAGAAAATTTTGATTATATAAATTGAAAAGCTTTTGTACAAACAAAACTAATGCAGACAAGAGTAGAAGGGAAGCAATAAACTGGGAAAACATTTTCACAAAGGTTCTGATAAAGGCCTCATTTCCAAAATATATAGAGAACTGACTCTAATTTATAAGAAATCAAGCCATTCTCCAATTGATAAATGGTCAAAGGATATGAATAGACAATTTGGAGATGAAGAACTGAAACTATATCTAGCCATATGAAAAGATGTTCCAAGTCATTATTAATCAGAGAAATGCAAATTATCTTATTATTATCTCAGATACACCACTACACATCTCTCAGATTGGCTAGGATAACAAGAAAAGATAATGCTAAATGTTGGAGGGGATGTGGGAAAACTGAGACACTGATACATTATTGGTGGAATTGTGAATATAGCCAGCCATTCTGGAGAACAATTTGGAACTATGTTCAAAAAGTTATCAAACTGTGTATACCCTTTGATCCAGCAGGGTTACTACTAGGCTTATATCCCAAAGAGATCTTAAAGGAGGGAAAGGGACCTGTATGTGCAGCCCTCTTTTGTGGCAGCCCTCTTTGTAATGGCTAGAAACTGGAAACTGAGTGGTTGCCTATCAATTGGAGAATGGCTGAATAAATTGGGGTATATGAATATTATGGAATATTATTGTTCTGTAAGAAATGACCAGCAGGAAATTTTCAGAAAGGCCTGGAGAGACTTACATGAACTAATGCTGAGTGAAATGAGTAAGAGATCATTATATACTTCAATAACAATACTATATGATGATCAATTCTGAGGAATGTGGTATCTCAATGAGATGAATCAAATCAGTTTCATTTGTTCAATAATGAATAGAACCAGCTACACCCAGCGAAAGAACATTGGGAAAATGAGTATGAACCACTACATAGCATTTCCAATTCCTCTATTTTTGTCCACCTGCATTTTTTATTTCCTTCACAGGTTAATTATACATTATTTCAAGTCCAATTCTTTTTGTGCAGCAAAATAACTACATGGATATATATACATATATTGTATTTAACATTTACTTTAACATATTTAATATGTATTGGTCTATCTGCCATCTGGGGGAGGGAGTGGGAAGAAGGTGGGGAAAAATTGAAATAAAAGGTTTTGCAATTGTCAATGCTGAAAAATTACCCATGCATATATCTTGTAAATAAAAATGTATAATAAAAAAATAAAAAAACAGTTGATTGTTAATACTTAGAGAAATAAAAATAAAAGTCAAAATCTCTGTGTTCTGAGATTTATGTGATGTTTTAAAGTTTGCAAAGCACTTCATATTCTTTATCTCATTTTGATCCTCACATGATAAACCTGCTTCATTTTTGACAAATGAGGCAACTGAGTTAGAGAAATGTAGCCCAAGGTGACAAAAGCTAGTGTCAAATTCAAATCCAAATTGAGTATTCACTATGTTCAAGCATATCCTACACTGAGAATCATATGGGACCAGAGCTGAGTTGAAAATGCAAACATGGAGGCAGCTAGGTGTTACAGTGGATAAAGCTCCAACCCTGAAATCAGGAGGACCTGAGTTCAAATCTGGCCTCAGACATTTAACACTTCCTAACACTTCATTTAACCCTGATTGCCTAAGCAAAAAAAAAAAAAAAAAAAAATGCGAACATCATAGTCAAGAGGGACCCCAGAATGTTGAGAAATTGGAAGAGTTTATATAACGGTATAGGTTTTATCTTTCTAATGAGAGAAAAAAAGAAAAAAAAATGAGAAAAAAGAAATCCCTTCAACTAGGGGAGAGCTGAGTTCAAATCCAATCTCTAACTCATACTAGACTCAAATGAGATTAGTTGTGTATTAGTTGTGTCAATTTAAATTCCATCTGCCTTAGTTTTCTCAACTGTAAAATGGGGATAATGACAGTACCTACTTCATAGGATTGTTATTTGTAAAGCATTAAATACAGTAGGCTGTCATATGGTAGGTATTATATAAATGCTTATTCTCTTTCCTCCCCAACCTTCCCTTAAGAAACTAAGAGATTTAGATGAGAAAACCCAAAGCGAACTGACCTTGTTCAAAGGGTTTGAACTGTAGAAAGAGAAGGTTCACATAGCTAATAAATGTCTGAGGTCAGTTTTGAACTAAGTCATCCTTATTCCAAGCCCAATACTTTATCTACATTGCCACTGAGATATTTAATTATCATTTTGATGATCTGCTTTAGAATTCTTTCCCAAAACTGGGACACTGATGCATTGTTGGTGGAGTTGTGAAAGAATCCAACCATTCTGGAGAGCAATCTGAAATTATGCCCAAAAAGTTATCAAACTGTGCATACCCTTTGACCCAGCCGTACTACTACTGGGCTTATATCCCAAGGAAATACTAAAAAAGGGAAAGGGACCTGTATGTGCCAAAATGTTGGTGGCAGCCCTTTTTATAGTGGCTAGAAACTGGAAAATGAATGGATGTCCATCAACTGGAGAATGGTTGGGTAAATTATGGTATATGAAGATTATGGAATATTATTGTTCTGTAAAAAATGACCAACAGGAGGAATACAGAGAGGCTTGGAGAGACTTACATCAACTGATGCTGAGTGAAACGAGCAGAAGTAGAAGATCGCTCTATACTTCAACAACGATGCTGTATGAAGATGTATTCTGATGGAAGTGGATATCTTCAACATAGAGAAGAGCTAATCCAATTCCAATTGATCAATGATGGACAGAATCAGCTACATCCAGAAAAGGAACACTGGGAAATGAGTATAAACTGTGAGCATTTTTTTTTGTTTTTCTTCCCAGATTATTTTTACCTTCCAAATACAATTCTTCCTTTGCAACAACAACAACAACAAAATTCGGTTCTGCATATATATATTGTACCTAGGTTTATACTATAAGATATTTAATATGTATGGGAATGCCTGCCATCTAGGGGAGGGGGTGGAGGGAAGGAGGGGAAAATTTTTGGAACAGAAGGGAGTACAAGAATAATGTAGTTAAAAAAAATTATCTATGCATATGTGCTGTCAAAAAAAAGTTATAATTATAAAATTAATTTTTTTAAAATGTAGTTAGGTATCACAAAGCCAAGAACTTCTTCAATAATAAACAATAAAATGTCATTTCTTGCTTTAAAAAAAAAAAGAATTCTTTCCTAGAAATTAAAGTCAAATTCACTGATTTGTAGTTTGCAAGATCTGTTCTCTTCCCTTTTCTGAAAATCAGAACATTTGCCTTACTCCATTTTGCACTAACAGTGGTTCAGCAATTTCATCTGTTAGAGAAGACTACTATTACTCAGAAACCTCTCCTCTTTGAAGCTCACTCTCTTAATATCTTATACCCAATAAAGATGATTTGTCTGTTTTCTATGGATTATCATCTTTCTCTCTTTTCTAACTCCAGCCCTTTCACATTCCTGGTGATGCTTCCTGAAATATCTGAACCCCTCAGTTCCTTAATCTTCTCAGATTCTAGGAACCACCCTACCACCACACCCAATCACATATAAAGTGAAAATGTCCTGGACTCCCTATTACCTACAAATGTCCTACTTCTTTGATTAAAACCCTGATAGTCTAGATTGTTTTTGTTTGTTTATTTTATTTTGGATTTTATTAATTTTTTTGTCCCTAGCTCCCAGTTATTCCATTATTCCTATGTCTTAACCCATTTCTAAAGCTATTGTTTAACCTCAATATAACCCTTGATTTCTTTATCTCAGAAAGATAAGATAGCTTATGTAAAAGTGATTAGCAAATCTTAAAGTGTTACATAAATACAAACTATTAATTGACCTAAATTCTAGCAAAGCATTTTATAAGTTATACTATTTTAGGCTTTTATTGCTGATCTCACCTCCCTTTCATGCTTTTCTAAACTGGACCCTATAGTTAAGCAATACAACCCCACACTGTGTGCTGCTCTCAGTTCCATCAGCTACCTGATCTACCATCACCATGTTATTACTTGCCAAACACCAATGTATTACTGATTAGTTCGAGTTTCAAAATGATGTGTGGTTAAAATGATGTGGGGTGATGTAGATACCAGATGATGGTTGGCACTAAAAGTTGGGTTTGGTCAAAGAAGAATTTCACAAAGGCCATTCTCTCTGGTAAATTTATTTAGGGGAATAGGTTACAGACAAAAGGGAAGGATACAACAGACACCAGGATTGATAAATATGAAATGAGTGGGAGAGCATATGAAAAACAAGTTCCTCAGTGGAACTCACAATTACCCAGTGGAAAGAGAGTACCCCATGAGCTTGGGACATGCCCTTAGCTGGCAGGTTAAATTCTGAAAGGGACTAAGTACCCTAAACGAATTAGGTATAAGAAAGAGAAGTGTGGTCAGGAGATACAGATACCACAAGACAAGGTGGGATTAGGAGAGACCAAGTGGCACTCAGCAAGATTCTTTGAGACAATAGTCTTCTTCAGCCCTGGGACCAAACCATGGATCCATTTGATCCCAGTAAATCTCTCCTATTTAATAAATTATTAAATTGTTCTTTAATTTCTATCTTGTTCAGTTTCTCTGGTATTACACTCTCTCTTTCCAATCTCTTCTTACCTATTGATTCCTTCCCTTCTGACTTCCTTCAAATATGTCTAATATCACCCATAGTAAAAACAAAACAAAATACAACAACAACAAAAACTACCTCTTCTATCTCCTTAAGCTATATTCTTATGTTTCTTGATCTGTCAAACTCCTGGGGGTAAAAAAGTTGTCTTTACTCATTGTTTCTACTTCCTCTTTTCTCACTCCAATATTTTTCAATCAGTTTTTTTATATCAACACTCATTTAAAACTACACTCTTCAAAGTTGCCAGTCACCTTTTAATTGCCAAATCTAAAGGTCTTTCCCCTTCATTTTTTTTTTTTTTTTTTTTTTTGATCTTTGTGCTGCACTTCATATTGTTATCTATCCCTCCTTCTGGATACTTTCTCCTATAAAAAGATGTCTATCCTCTGTGTCCCTTTAGGAAATATAAAAATATTTCCCTGAGGGAATTGGAGGAGGAGCTACACATCGTCCATAGAGGAGGAAGCTTAATTGCTAAGTCTTCCAGCCCTGGAGGAAGTTAAGGAAGTTCACCAGGAGTTTTGAAGTATGTGAATCTCCTGTCTGTACCAGAGTCTGGGAAGAAAAAGAGAAGGAAAGAGGAGTTTCTCTCCTTCTTTCCCTACTAACCACCCTTACATCTATTAACTCAATTACTCACCCAATGGAAGACATGCAAATCAGCACTTTGAGTATTTGTCACAGTTTAGAACACAATTGAGAGGTATCTAAAATTAATCAAAAGCATGAATATTTCCTTGTCAGATATAGAAACAGAAAGACTGTCACTCAAGGAGAAAGCTTAAAGGAGTGTGATCCCTGGCAGCAGAGAAAAGAACCAAATTTGGATTCAAGAGAAAATTATTCCTGAAAACTGAAAACTGAGCTCCAGAGAGAAATTCTCAAAAGTCCAGTTAAGTGGAGACACAATGGCACAGAGGGAGCTGTATAAAAAGACATCAAGGCCCCTATAGAATTTACAGGAGAAGTAAATTGCATTGGCCATATTTTTTTTTAAATGGGTGCCTCATTATTGTTGTGTTATGAGTTTATATACAGTCTTCTCACAGATGCTATTTATATTTATGGGAGAGTAAATTCCAGATTTGAGGCCAAATATTTTATAGCTACTGTTCTTACTTGCCATCTTAAAAAGTGCCTTGCTTCGAGCTAAATGTGTTTCCTATCCAACAGTTTAGGGGAAAAGCACATCAATGGGGAATCTGACTTATATTAGTAGAAGTCCAGACCCACAGTCTACCCTAGAATCCAAATGCAATGTTTTAGAGGGAGTGGTACATGTAACAACTGAACTGGTGGAAAAAATGAGGCTGAAGGCTTTGGACAGCCCTCCTTCACTTTAATCCAATTCACTTACATGTCATGGCATCCCTTCCCTGATATCATGGTCTTCTTTGAGAAGAAAGGACAAATAACATTTTCAAAAGTGCTCACCTAAGATAGTGACTATGAAAATAGAGAAGAGATCAGAAGCAAGAGATATCATGAGTAGAAATGGCAAGGTTTAGCAACTGCTGGGATATGTGGGGTATGGAGAAGAAGGAGTATAGAATAATGATAGAATTACAAACTTGGAAGGTTTTCCAAAGAAAAATGGTAGTTTGGTAGAAGGCTAGGTTTTGGGGAAAAGATAATGTGTTATTTTTTAAGACATGCTGGGTTGAGGTGTTTCCAGAAAACAAAGTCCGAAGTTGTTTAATAGGAAATTGGTGCAACAGGACTAGGAAGAGACTGAGGCTGGATATCTAGATCCATAGAGATGCTAATGAAAACTTAGGGAGTTATTGGTCAACCTGCCATGGGGGCGGGGGGGGGGGGGGGAATTGGAACAAATGGTTTGGCAATTGTCAATGTTGTAAAATTACCCATGCAAATATCTGGTAAATAAAAACTATTAATAAAAAAATAATAAAGAAACTTTAGGGAGTTGATGAGGTCATGGAGAGGAGAGGACTCAGAATAGAACCTTTGAAAATGTTGTTTGTCAGACAACTCTGAGATACCACTACACACCTGTCAGATTGGCTAAGATGACAGGAACAAATAATGATGAATGTTGGAGGGGATGTGGGAAAACTGGGACACTAATACATTGTTGGTGGAGCTGTGAAAGAATCCAACCATTCTGGAGAGCAATTTGGAACTATGCCTAAAAAGTTATCAAACTGTGCATACCCTTTGATCCAGCAGTGCTGCTATTGGGCTTATATCCCAAAGAAATACTAAAGAGGGGAAAGGGACCTGTATGTGCCAAAATGTTTGTGGCAGCCCTTTCCGTAGTGGCTAGAAACTGGAAGATGAATGGATGTCCATCAATTGGAGAATGGTTGGGTAAATTATGGTATATGAAGATTATGGAATATTATTGCTCTGTAAGAAATGACCAGCAGGATGAATTCAGAAAGGTTTGGAGAGACTTACATGAACTGATGCTGAGTAAAATGAGCAGGACCAGAAGATCGCTGTACACTTCAATCCTGTATGAAGATGTATTCTGATGGAAGTGGATATCTTCAACATAAAGAAGATCCAACTCACTTCCAGTTGATCAATGATGGACAGAAACAACTACACCCAGAGAAGGAACACTGGGAAGTGAATGTAAATTGTTAGCACTACTGTCTATCTACCCAGGTTATTTATACCTTCGGAATCTAATACTTAATGTGCAACAAGAAAATTGGATTTACACACATATATTGTATCTAGGTTATACTGTAACACATGTAAAATATATGGGATTGCCTGTCATCTAGAGGAGGGAGTAGAAGGAGGGAGGGGAAAATTTGGAAAAATGAATACAAGGGATAATGTTATAAAAAAAATTACTCATCCATATATACTGTCAAAAAATTTATAATTATAAAATTTAAAAAAAGAGAGAGAGAAAAAAAAGAAAATGTTGTTTGTCCTTCCTTTTCAAAGAAGACCATAACATCAGGGAGGGGACATACCAAGAGCAGGGACTGCCTCTAATTTATATTTTATGCCCATTATATAGCACAACACTTGGCATATAGTAAACATTTAATAAATGCTATTCATTTATTCATTCAGTCATTTATAGTTCAATACCCCACATATTGAGAAGCTCAGCTACAGAATGGGTATATTCTCATTTATACCATGATGGTTTTCAATAAATAAAAGAATGTGAAATTCTTTGTATCTGGACACTGTGTATCACTTGCTTAGGGACTGATTCTCAAGATGAACAGAAATAAATTGTCACTAAAAGTGAATCTAAGCTAAGTAGCATTCAAAATTGTAATGTTATCCAACAGGCCCCCCAAAAGACCATATCAGTTTTCTAAGACATTTCACAGTTGTTCCAACAGCACCGGTGGAACTAAGCCAAACAACCTCGGAAGCTAGCTCAACAACTGAGATGCATTGTCAATAGAAAAAAAAAAAAAAATTAAGAGCCATATCCTAGTTTGGCATTTGGGTCCTGCAGCTGCCAAATAAAATCCATTAGTTATGCCAAACTATTCCATGGGGAAACCTTCCATGAAAAGCATTATGGTTCAGTGAGCTAAGAAATTAGTTGTGATTGAGGTGACTGTGGATTCAGATTCTGCTACCATCTGTATCCTAGAATCCCAGAATCTCCAAATAGGAAGGGATAGATCTCAGAGGCTCTCTAGTTCAATCTATCCCTGAGTTGGAATCTTTCTCTACAACATCCTTGACCAATAGTTATATAATAAATGTTTAAGATCTTTCATGATGAAAAAGCTATTACTTCTGAGGCTGCCATTTTGAAATAGCTGTCATTGATGTTTTTTGTTTCTTTTTCTTACAGCAAGTCAAAATCTACCTTACTGTGATTTCCATCTCACTAGTTCTGCCCTTTAGGATAGGTTATCCTTGAGAGATTTACTGTAAATTTATAGGTTCACATATTAGTCCCGTAAAGTTTTCTGGAACGTACATTAGAGACTAATGGCTTATTAGTTCAAGCTTTAATTTTGCAGAGGAGGGAACTAAAGTCCAAAGAATTTAAAAAGTTATCCCAGAATGACAGTGGTTGAAATGTTGATTTTAGAAGTCAGGAAAATATGAATACAAATCTTGCCTCTGTCATTTATAAGCTAATTATATGATACCAGAAAAGTCATTGAGTGTCAATGAGACTCAGTTTCTTTATCTGTAAAGCATAAATAATAAGAACATTGACTTCAGAGCATGGTTGTTGGGGTTCAATTGAGATGATATATGTAAAGAGCTTTGCAGCCTTAAAATGTTATCTAACTTTGAGTGGAAATTACTAATTAGTCCTATTGAGAATCACAAGAGAGCTAAGCTAGCAAGTGGAAGAACTAAAGTTGAAACCTCACTAGCTTCTCTGCCTTCAAAACTAGTACTCTTGTTACTGTACCAAATGTCCAGGCCTGGTTTCTTTATCCAAAAAAGAGGAGCTAATTGTTATGATCTTGTTGTTACTATGAAATAAGGAAAAACTAAGACCTCCTCCCCAAAAAACCCACTAAAATTAAATGCTATCCATGTTACCCAAAAATTGGGAGCGAGGGTCAGAAATAATATGAATAAATACTAGCAAAGAGAAGAGAACAAAAGCTACTGCTTGTCCCATGTCAGCTAAGGGAGCATTTCCTAGTCACTTCCCCCTGAGCCTCTGTAAAATAGGACTGGAGCTAGAATCCTTCCCAACCTAAGCCTTAGTTCTCAGTAAGAGGACCCTGGCAATTAGAGGGCTACAACATTCCACATGAGAGGACAAAAGGAAGCCAAGGGGGCAAGCCCAGTCTTAGGGAAGACAGAGGGCTAGTACCTGACCATCTGTTTGCTTTCCTCCGCTGGCCTTGTAATGTTGCTAGAAAACAGATGACTGGGAGGAGCCTGAATTTTAAATTTATGAATGGAAATTTGTACACATGTTAGTAATCAAGATGGTATATAAGAATTTTTTTTTTCATACCATGTTTATGGCTTAGCTCTCTTTCACACAAATGGGAGAGAGGGTCATAAAAAGGGGAGATTTTTTTTTTTTTTCTTGATCTTTCATACAGCATGTATCTAGTGTCAGAAGACTATGAGGGACAAAGGAAACATTTTTAAAGAACAAAGAGGACAAAAACCACTAGATGGTCAGTGCTCATGTACAACTGCTGAAGTGCATCAGGAAGGAAAAAAATAGCCTTCTCTCAGAGCCCTCCAGAGTGCATCTATGCCTGAGAGGTTAAGTTTCAAATTCAAATAGCCTCCACCAAATGTTTTAGAACAAAGATTTTTAAACTTGTCATGTGGGGTGAGCTCTTCTTTATGAGTATGAGGCCCCACGACCCTTGGATTCTTAAACAGTTTTGTGACAATCACCTAGGAGTTCTTCAGATCTCACCAAAGAATTGAGCTTGAGAATCAAGCTATAATGAAAGCAGCCACAAGAGGAAAAAATAAAGGATAATCCAAGATGGTAGTACCGGGAGAGCATGCCGGGAGCCTAGATTTGAACCTAGAAGAGACCTTAGAAGTTATTGAGCCTAATCTCATTTAATTTTATAGAAGAAGAAATGGAGGCACAGAGCAGTTTTGCCCATGATCATATGGTGGTAAGATTAAAATCTAATCTTGATTCTACAACCAGCATTCTGGATGTTATTCCATATTGTTATCTTCAAAGCAGTCTAAGGGCCATTGTAGACAATGGTCTTGTTTCTCACAGTTAAGAGAAGACCAAAGCCTCCTGAGGTTTCAAGGTAAAGTTCCTCTCAGTGGGACTGTTGTTTCAGGGATAAGGGATAAGGAAGAAAAAGCCTAGTATCCTAAAACCCCCTAATAAAGGGGCAGGGCCACTTAAGTGATTCAGGCCTTCATTGAAATCATGCTTCCAGCTCTTTTTATAGTGACAAAGAATTGGAAATTGAGGGGATGTCTATCAAGTAGGAAAGGTTGGATAAGATGTTATATATGAATATAATGGAATACTGTTGTGCTATAAGAAATGACAAGCAGGATGCTTTCAGAAAAAATTGAAAAGTCTTAAGTGAACTGATGCTAAATGAAGTGACAAAACCAGAACATTGTACACAATAACAGCAACATTGTTTGATGATCAATTATGAAAGACTTAAATCTTAGCAATACAATAATGAGACAATTCCAAAGAACTATCTACATCCAGAGAAAGAACTATGGAGTCTGAATGCAGATCAAAACATATATTTTAAATTTTGTTTTTATTTTTTATTTTTTTTCTTTCTCATGTTTTTCCTCTTTGGTTCTGATTCATCTTTCACAACATGACTAATGTGGATGTATTTTTAATATGATTGCACATATATAACCTATATCAGATTTCTTGCTGTTTTGGAGAGGGGGATGGGAGAAAAATCTAAAACGCCAATATTAAAAAATGAATGTTGAAAACTATATATATAATTACAAAAAAATTAAATGCTATTTATAAAGGCAATCATGTTGCCAAAATAATATCCTTAATTCACAAATCTGACCGTGTTACTCCTCAGCTCCAAAAAAGTGGCTGTGTTCCCTCCAGCATAATGTGCAATCTCCTTAGTTTGACATCTAAATCTCTCTCCATTGTGTCTGGAGCCTACCTTCACAAGTTATTTCACATTATTCTTCTTCATGCATCTAGTTTTCTAAGCCAAACCATTATGAACTTGGCATTGAATCTTCCACCTTGGCCATTATACAGGTTATGCTGCAATGTTCTCCCCTAGCTTCTTTCCAGGCTAAATTCGTGTACAACTTCCTGATCCCCCCAGGTGATACAATGGATAACATACCTAATTTGGAGTCAGAAAGATCTGAGTGCAAATCTAGCCTCAGGCATTTACTAGCTATGGCAAGACATTTATTATCTATGTCACCCTGGGCAAGTCATTTAACCATTACGTGCCTCTGTTTCTCATCTGTAAAACAAGCATAAAGAAGAGCACTGACCTAACAGGATTGTTAGTAGGATCAAATGAGTAATAACTGTAAAGCGTTTAGCACACAATGCCTGGCACATAGTAAGCTCTCAATAAATATTAGCTATTTTTGTTGAGATATGAATCAGTTTGGTGAAATCTATGATTTCCTCAGAATAAGATTTGACCTTTGTGTTCTTGGCACTTAGCACAGTGCCTTTCAAATGTTTTTTTGACCTGATTGGTGAGGCAGAAGAAAGAGTGAAAATATTTATCTGAAGTAGAATTTAAGGACATGTAGACTAAAGGGGATATATGTAGGGAAGCTCAAGGGCATATGTTAGAAAGCATTAGATGAAGGAGAGTAAGATAAGGGAGGAAGGAAGGGACTTTATAGATCAGGGTAGGATAGACAGAGAAAGGAATTATGTAGTCCTTGTAAGTGGGAAAGTCTACTTTGTCTGCATTTTAGGGTTGGTTAATTCACATTTTGCTCCCCTGAATTAATTTCCTTCTTTTTCTCCATCTCCTCTCTTCAGTCCTACCCAAATCAATGTATTCTATAACTTAAAAAAGAGATTCTTGGTATCAGTTTAAGGAAAATGTAAATATGAAGGTAAATTTGTTTTTATAAATCACAATACATAACAAAGCCAAATTTGGAGAATTAGTCATAGTTTATAAGCAATTCCATTCACAGTTATTAGGGAATAAATGTTATTTAGATAGTTTCTATCTCCTTAACCAACTTTTTAAAAACAAATCAGCCAATATTGACCTGGTGGTAATTAATCTGGTAGAATTGAAGCTTTTATGTCTCTTCTTTAATCTGCTTAAAAATATGTAAATATGAATTGTTTTTAACTTTTGTGATTTCTCTCCCTCTTCCACCAGCACCATCAACCAATGTTGAAAATGTTTTTTGCCCAACATTTGGTCAAAATCAGGTCAAATGGAAGAGTTAATTTGGGAGATGAAGTGCTAATCTGACTCTACCTTTCTAACCATAGGAAGGTTATTATTATACATCCAAGGGAGGTCTTGAAAATCTTAATTAAGTTTTAAGTAATTCCCCCAAAAAAGTTTTTAAATGGCACTAAACTTTTGGGACACTCCATTTATTGCTCTCCTTCATACTTTTCTGTCCAGTCAAACTGGACATCCAATTCACCTTCTTAGAATCCTTCAGGTGATCTCCCCAGTTGCTAGGACCTTCCCACAGGGTCATAATTTTTGTATTCATTTGAAAGCTAATAACTGTCCAAATTTTTTTTCCATAGAGCATAAGATCCTTGATGACAGGGACTAGTTCAATTTTTTTTTTTTAATCACTAGTGCTGGCACTGTAGCTTAATAAAATACTTATTTGCTCAGTTAATCCATACTTTGGTAATAGACTCAAGATGCTTTGCCATGGAGACTAACCTAATAAATCTTCTCATGTACTTACTCTAGGGCTAGAAGTCTGGACTGAACCCTTGGCTTTTTAGATAATTCATAGGAAAGCATGCTACTATCCAAAATACTGTGTGGATTTGACCAAAAATGAGCCCTCCTTAAAAATGCTGTGGCAATGGATGGGGAATGAGAGGTAGCAAAGAGCCCTCTGAAGACCAGAAATTGCCCCAATGAAGGAACCTGCATTTGGGTGGGAGAAATGATGCTGCAACCCACTGGAATTTTGTTTACTGGACTTGAAACTAGGCCAATTCAAATACTGCCTTACATTTATCAGCCCTAAGCCCTGGGTAACTCACTAAACTGAGAAACTGTTTCCTCATTTGTAAAATGGGAATAATATCTACTACACATGGTGGGCATGAGACTCAACTAATAACTAAGATCCATTGCAAACCTTAAAGTTCTATATAAATGTTAGTCATTATTCCCAGCAGGAAGGACAGAGGTGTTACTATTTCTTAAAAAAAGCACACAAACCAAAAAATTGCATTGCAAGATTCATCTTAATCCTACAGAGACATCCAAGTCACCATTTTTATAATTAAAAAAATCATAGAATACTAATTGGAAGACACATTCTGTGATTAGACCATCTTATATGGATCATGAATTCCAGGCCCTGATCGCTGGGTCTGTATAATTCTGAGTGGAAAAAACTCTTCAATATATCTTTAAGATATCTATTTTGGGGATTATTCTTTGTAAGTTATTTTAAAACTTTTAAAGTCACCTAAAAGGGGCATTTAGAGTTAATGTATTTAATCCATATTTTTTCCCAGAGAAAAAGACTTGCATTTTTCTGGTATCAATATAGGCAAATATGGGAATAATTATTTATTCAGGTGTGTGAATAATGGGCTCCCATATGTTCCTTTGGAGCCAGTGGTGTAGTAAATTACTTATTTATTTTATATTGTGTTAATGTCCTCAATTCAAAGTCATCATGAATAGCAATCAAATAGGACATAAGGATTGCAATCTGCACTAGTACAGAGAAGAGAGCCACATCATGAGAGATCACTGATCCATTTAGACTTCTGATTACTGAGATCACAAGATCTTAGATCAAAGGTGAAAGGTACTTCAGAAGTCAATTAGTTCAACCACCTCATAATATAGATGAGCAAACTGAAAGCAAGAAAAATTGTGTTACTTGCTCAAAGGTCACACAGGCAGTTTCACATCTAATTTACCTGTTACTTGGCTCACTTATTAATCAGATTCTTTCCCTTGCTGACTTTTTGTTGTGTTGAATCCTGTCCAACTCTTCAAGACTCCATTTGGGATTTTCTTAGCAAAGATACTGGAATGGTTTGCCATTTCCTTCTCTAGCACATTTTACGGATGAGGAAATTCTAGGGTCACACAGCTAGTAAATGTCTGAGGCTGGATTTGAACTCTGGTTTTCCTGACTCTAGGTCTGCCACCATATCCGCTGAGCCACCTTGGTGCCCCTAATTTATCTACTTGTTACCTGGCTCATTTGTTAATCAGATCCTTTCCTGTATGGCCAAAAGGTGCTAATGCATTGTGCTTGCTTCAAGTCAAACATCTAAGTATCTTCTCACAGTCATGGCTGTGTTGGGCATAAAATCAAAGAAAAGGCACTATCCTGAAGTTTGCACTCTGTGGAAGGAATTATTTTTATACCCATTATTATAAAGCACAGTTCCAGGTGTTTAGAAGTTGTTAAAGCAGCACTACCAATTATAAAGATGGAGGAAAAGAGTCAGGGAAATCTTCACAGAGGAAGTAGCTCCAGATAAGCCTTGAAGGATTAATTAAACAACAAGTATTTATTAAGCACTTACTATGTGCCAGGTATTAAGATCGCAAAAACAAAAATTAGACTACAATCCCAATGCTCAGGGATTGTATTTTTTAAACTGAATCAATCCAATCAGGGAAGATTTAATTCATAGGAAGAGAGTAATTCACCCTCAAGGATGTGGTCCAATAAATATTTATTCCAGCCTTTCCCCGATTTTTTATTAATAGACTAAAGTTCCTAAAAGTTTATCGGAGCTAAGCTCAGTTTTATTAGTCAAATCAAACATTTGAATCCCCAGTAATCTACTTTTCAATGGCAGATGGAACCTTTAAAAAAGAAACAAAAAGCAAAACAAAACAAAACAAAACAAAAACTTATCCTGTCTCCATGTATATAGGATTTGGGAAAATTTCCAAGTATCTGTTACTACATGTCCTAAACACAAGAATGATACTCAAGAGGAAGAAAAATATTTTCTTCTAGTAGCTAGTCAAACAGCAAGAATTTAAGATGAATTTTAATATTTACTTTTTAAGCTTTTCCTGACTTCAGTGACTACAGTTAATAATTTTTATATACTGCATTAAAAAAATCACAACCTAAGAATAAACATCATACAGTGGAAGAAAATTGGATGTCAGACTGTACAAATGAATTTTTACTTTAGGCATGACAGACTTTATTTTGGCACTTTAACAAATACTTCGCTTTACAGCAGTGACAAAATATTTGCCAGAAATTTCCCTTTCCTGGCACAGTGATTCCAAACAGTTCTAGGATTTGAATTTCACTGTCCTCTGTACAATGAGAGGTATTTCCACTACATTCTTAACTTTTTAGTAATGGATGGACATTGAATCAAAACATGCTGTTATTTCCTTTTCCTTTTTTAATTGAGATTATTTCTACACTCATGGAACATAATCATGAGTATTAAGGCCATTGGAGTTTAAGATGATACTCTGGTATCTGCTTTTTGAGGGACCCTTTGAAGCTCTGTAAGAATTTGAAGAAGTCCCCAGAAAAATGGATCATCCTTTATTAATAAGTTGCACATTGGAAAAGGTTGACCACTAATATTTGTTCCTAAATTGTTGGATCAACATTTAAAAAGAGAAAAAGCTTTGGTAAAACTGAAGCAGGTGATGTCCAAAGGATAAACACAGAAGAGACACACACCATTTTCTTCCCAGAATATATACATTTTTCCCCACCAGTATGAATCCTTAATAGTCAGGCCTTTCTGTCACACAGAAAGAGACAATTCCACCTTCTTTGGAGAACATTAAACTATTCCATGTATTATACATCTATTAATTTCAGAAGAGAGTTGAAGTACAATTTTTAGAGGTAAATCAAATCAATGACTAAGCCTCAGATACTTAATTCAGGAAAATCCCTTTCATACCTTTGGAACCTATAGTTCTGAAAGAGTTATTTGCACAAAGCATGTGTCTATCTCATATTGCCAACAGCTATTCCATAGAGGTTGCAAGCCTCATAATTCACTGGCAACCTTCCAAATTTCTACATCAACATACATACACAAGCTGATATATTCAGGTTTCCTCTGACTAATTCAAAAGGGTATCTTGCTACAAAACAGCCTCATCCATGTCTTCTTTGGTCTTGAATTACAAATAGCACCCCCTGAAATCAAACCCATGTCATTCTTGATAATAAACAGAATCATAAGCTGATGGGAAGCGTACATTTGGTCGAAAATGTATAAAATCTATAACAATGACATTTTCCATATTAGGCCACATGATTTATTCAGTAGTGTTTATGTTCCCAAATTACAATTTATGTCTATCCATAAGACTACAAAAGTTACCATTAGAATTGTCTGTGCTTATAAAATACCAACTTCTTTTTTTTTAACTGTTATATATACTCATTAACACCAGTCTGCAACAAGTTACATAGAATCATAGGCACTTCAAAGGCTTAAAAAGACGTTTACAACTTAAATGCATGTTTTTAAAGAACAAAAACTAATTTTTTTTCTTTAAACCCCTACTCATACCTTCAAATTGCAAGAAATTAACAAATACAGTGACCATAGGAATCTGCAGCAACTTTTTGAAATACTGTTAAGAGTCTTTGGGTCTATTTAAGTTTGTCATTAACTTACACCAGCTCTTCCTGATGGAAGATCTGATCAGTAAAGATATGACTATACAGTTTTGTGATAACAACCCAATTTTACACATTAATCTGCTGTTGCAAATCTGTCTGCAGCTATAGGTACACTGAGAAACAAAGCAAGTGTAAAATGGATATTCCAACACTCAGAAATTTATACAAAGTGGAGGTGAAATTGACATCTCTGAAAATCACATTTACACTAAATTACCTTTATCTGAATTATCCAAAGACAAATTGCACCATGACAGCTACAAAAGGTGGGAACAGGAGAGGGTGATGGTGATGGCAGGAGGAGGGGGATCGGCGAAGGAAAAGGAGTAGGGGAGAGAAACAGATAAATTAATGAAATAAGACTAACTTGTAAGACTGATCTGAGACATGCTGACAAAAATTAAACAACTTTCATCATCGAACCATAGGATAAAACAATCATATTATTGTTTTTATATTTACGCATAAAGGTTTAAAATGATTCCGTGAACATCGAGGTTTTTCTTTTTATAAAATAATATTTTGCCACTGCTATTCACAGAACACTGCAGATGTTAAGTTTTAATTTTACCTTGTTCTAAAGGAATACATGAAAAGTTTTAAATACAATGGGACTTTATCATAAAAGTGCCAGAATGGCTCTTTAATGAAAAACAAAAAAACAAAAAAACAAAGATCTTCATTATTCTATGCAAAAGCTTTTATTTTAAAAAGTTCAGTGATCTCATAAATAGAGACACTAAATGGGAGTTTCACGCATAAAACTCCTTAGTAGGTGCCTTTTGATAAGCAGCACTGGATGGTTTCCGTTCTCCAAGGTCGTAGCTGCCTTCATCCTTCTTTCTCATACGATATACCAAGAGCAAGATAAGGAAAATTGCAAAGAGAAAGCCAATAACTCCACCAGCAATGACAGCTGTAAGACAACAAAAAGAAAGGCTATTGTCAAAAGAGATGCAAAAGTGTGGAAACCGATTTATCAGGCTGAATGCATTTGTACTTTTATAAAAGACTTAATTCTAAACCTGAACCTTTATGAAACTATCTAGACACAATGTAGCAACTAGGTAATTATGCAAAGCTGGCAGTCTTAGGGAAGGCAGGTTACTTTCTTTGATTAGTGTTAACAATATCCTCCAAAAGCCGCAACCAAAAGATAAATTTGGCCATGATTATTAAAGCGTAGCTAAGTTTGCACTCTAAAATGTTATAATCTTTTCAACATTAGAATTTCATATCTGGATTCTCTAATTACCCTTCTGATGGGTTTCTATTTACATTCATTTCATTTCCTAAGGATGGTCATGAAAAAAGAATTTATTTTGTTCTTTATATTACTTTTCTAGCCCCACATTTCTTTGTAACATTTAGTTTATCAGATATTCTTAAATCCACTTAATTATCCAAGGGGAAAATCCACTTAAATACGAATATTTCCATCAGATGAAATCAGAAACTTAGATTCTTAAAAGTAATTATTCATGCAAAATATGGGGGGGGGGGAAATGAGATCAATCACTTTAATAAATGTAACTCATCTCTATTATGCTTCCTAAAATTATTAAGATAAGAGAATTTGGGTGAAATCTCTTATGATCAACACATCAGTTGTGTGTGTGTGTGTGTGTGTGTGCACACGTGTGTGCAAAGAGGGGGTAGAGGGAAGAGAGCATATATTGCAACTGAGAAATACCATCTGCTATAAATACCAACCCAAAATTAGCTAGAAAGAGGATGGTGCTATCACTCCAAAAAGTTACTATTTCTTTATACCAAGTAGTGTCCTTTAAGAACAACTAACTTAAAACTGAAAATTTAACACATCATCTTTTAAGCAGGCCATTTCTCAAACCAATTACACTATGAATGAGTAACACAAATCTAGTCAAACTCTATAATAAGCAACACAGGTTGGTTTCCAAGTTTACACATTGTTTTTGGGTTCTCAACTGCTCAGAAATCTTCTGAGTCTAGCTATAAGACATATGTAATATACAGAGAGAGTCAAAAGTCTCTTCATGCATATTGACTCTGAAAATCATAACCAACTTATCAATGGTCAATGGCAAATTCTCATGGGTAGCCATTTTGAACAGCAATCTTGGGATGACAAAAAAGGTAGGGGAGGGCAATTCTATTGCCTCTATCTACAGCAGAGTGATTGCTAAATTAAATCAACAAAACAACAAATGGCATCTTTCCTCCACATACTTGGTTTAGTGCAAGTCCTGAGAGTTTAAAATATACCTAACTTCAAAGTCCAATTTAGTTCAAGGACTAAACTGTCCATGTTGGATTTCATAAAGCCCTTCTAGACCAGAAAAGATCTCTAAAATGGTCCTTCCTCTTTTTTGGTTTCTCTCTGTATGTCACATAGTTAAATATTTATCAGGCCTTCACTGAAGATTGATTGGCTTTGCTTCTAAACTATGAATGATGAAAGATTTTCAGGATTGTCTGGGACAGGATAGTGAGTCAGAGATAACTTAACATTCCTTTGGTTATGGATTTCTCTACTTCTTCTTCTTTTTTTTTTTTTCTGTATATTTATTTATTTTTTTAAACATATTTCTATCTCCTACCTTCTCTGTATGTTTTGTTCTGAGAGAAGGAGAGAACAGAGTTGGCTAATACACAAAAAGTAACTCACCCGCAAGTACTTCTGTCCTCTTGAACAGATTGTCTGAGTGTTTCTCTGTATACACATTTGTACCCTCATCAGTTGCCTCAATCTTTGTGCCAGAGTCTGAGATGCCAACTTCTTCTTTGTCGATTTCTTCAGGAGACTAAAGTAAAGAGAAAAAATGGGAAAGAATTTTCAAGCCAAAATTTTACTGGATGAGAAAGAGACTACAGTTACATGGACATTATAAGGTTCTCTGCCATTATTTACACAAAGATCATGAAAGGCAGCAGTCCTAATTGTTATGTCAACATAAATGGTGAAAAAGGATATTCAGTCTACAGATCCCAGATCTAAAACTGGCAAGGATGTCAAAGGCCATATCTAGGTCAAATTTCTCATCTTATTGGGTACATAAGGAACAAGTATCAGAAGTCAGGTCTTTTGCCTCTGGGACTAGTATACGTCCTCCCTCTTTTATTTTGTACCTCCCATATACATGTAATGTACATATGAAAAAAATAAGTAGATTTGGAGAGAGAATCCCCCAGATTAGAATCAAGATTTTTCTACTTATCATTTGTGTGACTTCATAAAAATCTACCTGATCTATAAGTGAAAATCAGATGAATTATCAGATATCAGAGATCATATTTTTAAGGGCTACATATATTATTCTCTAAAATAGAAAAACAAGTTCACCTCTCTGATGTTCAGTTTCCTCATCTCTAAAATGGACTAGATGATGTAATCCTTCCTGCTCTAAATCAATGATCTCTATTCTCTTATCAACTTATGTGACTCCCATCCCACCACACTTCTGTTAGACTGCAACTGTTCAATTGTTATTAATTCTTTCTATAACTTCCAAGGGTCCAGGACAGGAAGTCAGAGACCTGGTTTCCAGTCTTTCAGTAAATAAACATTTATTAAAGCACCTTCTTTCTCTGTGTTGGGCACTATGTGCTAAGGACCTCACAATGTGATGGGGAAGGGGCAGCTAGGTGGCGCAGTGTATAGAGCACCAGCCTTGAATTCAGGAGGACCAGAGTTCAAATCTGGTCTCAAGATATTTAACACTTCCTAGCTGTGTGACCCTGGGCAAGTCATTTAACCCTAGCCTCAGGGAGGGAAAAAACCCAATGTGATGGGGAAAATAACATACAAACAATTATGGACAATGATGAACGTGATAAAGTAAAAATAATCCAAGAGCAGGCACTAGAGTTAAGGGTGATCCTTATCAGTTTCTTCAATTACTAGCTCTGTGACCCAAAACAGCCACTTGGTCACACAATATCAGCTCCTTCATCTGTAAAATGATGAACTGGATAGTCTCCAAGTTCCCTTTGAACTATGTCATCACTCCCTTTCTATGTTCCCTAGTTTACCTCTCTAAGAGCTGATTTTCCACCCAAATTCAGTTTTATGTTTCCAGATGTTTGCATCTCACAACCACAAACTATATTGTCTTTGTTCCATTACATCCAACTCTTCATGACCCTGTGGACCATATTGTATATTGATTTTTTGGAGTTTTTTGGCAAATATATTGAAGTAGTTTGCCATTTCCTTCTCTAGCTCATTTTATAGATGAGGAAGTTGAGGCAAACAGAGTTTAAGTGACTTCCCAGGCACCCAGCTACTTAGTGTCCCAGGCTGGATTTGAACTAAAGTCTTTTTGACTACTTCGCTATCCCAAATTGATCATGTCTAACATTAAATCATGATCATCACCATCAAATCACCTCTTCTTCCAAGTTTTTGCTATACTCCTAGCATCTTGGAACCCCAACTGGGGTGTCATTTCAGATTCCTTCTCAGTGCCATTTTCCCCTCCTTTTGTCATCCTTTTCTATCAGAGGTCATCATATCTCCATGCTTGAATTATTTGGGAAATTTCCTCACTGGTCTTCCTGCTTCCACCTTTTCTCTTCCCAATATGAATCAGATAGCTACTATCTCCTAATTGATCCTCACACATTGATCCTGCACACTCTTACCTCTATGCTTCCCTACCCTCTTCTGTCCTCTAAAACCTGGAATATTATTCCCCTTCACCAATCCAAAACTACTTCCTCTTTTGAGGTGAATTCCTGGCTACCCAGCCCATTGTGATTTTTACAAAAGTTCCATGACCTCATATGGCACTTAATAAAAATAACACAATCAAATGCTTGGTGGTGTATTGGCTTGTAATGCTTTTGAGTTGTTCATCTTTCATCTTATCTTCCCTTATAGATTTCGGAGGGTAGGGGACCATGTTTTCTACTTTTTTTTTTTTTAAATCTCCTATGTTCCTTAGCCCCGAAGCCAAGCATAATTAAATACAATATGTTAAAATCTGGAAAGAATGTGAGAAAACATCTAATCCAATGATAATATCCAATCACTTTGTGTTATAGGTAAGGGTTTTTGGAGTGGGAAATGATACTATTTTAATCTAATAGCATCCTGTTCATTAGAAATATAATTTAACACATGTCAGAGTGACTTGAATAAATGGGATTCCAAAGATATAGCTGGTCTATTTAACTAATGATAATGTTTTTATTATTGTTAAGTTTGATTCTTCATGGCCCCATTTGGGGTTCTATTGGCAAAGATAATGGATTGATTTTCCACAACCTTCTTCAGTTCATTTTATAGAGAAGGAAACTGAGTAAAACAAGGTTAAATGCTTTGCTCAGATTTTTAACTTGAGAAGATGTCTCCCCGATTCCCTGGTTTTCTTTATCTACTGCACCACCTTGCCACCCCTAATGATGATAAGGAATAATAATAACGACTAGCATTTACACACACGCGCACACGCACACACACACACACACACACACACACACACACACACATATATGTAAAATTTGTAAAGTATTTATCTTGTAGTCTCATTTGATCTTTATAATATTTTATAAGATCAATGTTATTAGCTCCATTTATACAAATGAAGAAACATGCTGGCAAGGCTTAAGTGACTTGCCAAGGGTCACACAGTCACACAGTTAGTAAATGTCTGAGGCAGGATTGAAACTCCTATCTTCTTGACACCAAGCCTCAGATACTCTAAGTACAAAATCACCCAGGTGACTCAAAAGGCCCTGTAAGAATTTATATTAACAATGAATACTAGTCAAGATTATAAAAATGTCTGTCAAAAATGCTAATGTGATGTTTAACCTATATTGGATTACTTGCTGTCTAAGGAAGAGGTAAAGGGGGAGGGAAGGAGAAAAAATTGGAACACAAGATTTTGCAAGGGTATGTGTTGAAAACTACCTTTGGATGTATTTTGAAAAATAAAAAGCTATTATGCAGTTTGAAAATAAAAATGAATCTTTAAGTATTTTTACACATAATTAGAAAAAATAAAATACTATTTAAAAATAAACTATTAAGTCTACAGGTTTTGATGTCTCTTAAAAATTTGATCACAAATATTTACTGATAAGGTTTATAATTGTCATGGGATAGGGATGAAATGTTCACTTCTCATTTATGTTTATAAACTTGAGTTTTTCATTGAAATAAACTTACATTGGTTTTTTTTTTTCCTGAAATGCTCATGTGACTTTTGGCTATATTAATTATTACAAAGTATAATGAGTGAGATGCTTAAGAATTCCCAGCACTCACTGTTTAGATCAGGCCAAAATTGGAGTATTGGGCTTAGTTATGAACACCATATTTTCCACAGGGTATGATAGGCTGGGCTGTGTCAAATCAGAGGAAGGAACTAGGTATGTTTTCTTGAGGAGAATGAAAGGAATTTTTGGGAGAAGGGGGTAAAGAGAGAGAGGAAAAGAGGGAAAGGGATCATAATTAATATCCTAAAATATTTGAAGTTCATGTAGAAGAGAAATCATTTATTCTTCTTAGCTCACAAATGAAAAATTAGGACCAAGAGATGCAAGACAGAAGAAAGTTGTGTTCCAGTTCAGTTTAAGCAAGATCATTTTAATAATCATACCATCTAATAATGTGTTTCGGTGCTTCTGGAGATAGTGATCTTCCTCTCACTGTAGATCCCCAAATAAAGTCTGGGTGACTACTTGTTGGAAATATGCTTGAGGGGATTCATATCTCAAGTGAAGAGTTGGACTAGAAAATGGAGTCAAACTCAAGCAAACAGATCCTTGCTGGTGTTTTTTATTTATTTCATTAAACATCTCCCAATTATTTTTAATCTGGCTCAAATCTCACTGAGGAATTTCCTAGCTACCCGAGATGGGCCAGGAGTTTGATACCTCTGAACTAGATGATCTCTAAGATTCTAGGATTCCACTTCTAGGATTCTACAATTACAAAAAAAAAAAAAAAAAAAAAAAAAAAAAAAGTCTCTTCTAACTTTAAAATTCTATTAATGGTATACACCTCCCCCCCAAAAAAAGAATAAAATAAATAATGAACTGACTTGAAATTTAGTTCTATATCCAGAATATTTCATTTCAGGAAGCATTATTTATCTGAATTTTTTTCAATTGATAAAATCATATTAGATGAAAAAGTAAATATGATAATCCACATTCTATTGTGTAACCTCCAGAAAGTCACCAACTTCTCTGGGATGTTCTTTTTATCTGTAAAAAGAAGGAGCTAGACTCAATGGTTTCTAAGTTTCTTTCAGCTCAAGATTTATGAGATTTTATGAGTTTATAAATAGAAATATCAAAACAATAGGCTTGCCAGTTACATTACTTATCTGGCTTCCATATCTCCATGTGTTTGACATTTAAAGAAAATTGTTTTAGCATGGTTACATTTATAGGAATTGTATATTACTATGTCTTAGTCTTTTCCATATTTCCTATCTAAATATGAGGCCTAACCATCTGGACCACCATCATCAAATCTAATTGTAAGCATAAGAGGAAGTATGGATTGTAGGGAAGATAAAAGTAAAAATTTCTAGAAAATCTAAAGAACCTGAAAAAATAAAGTAATACATAATTAAAGCCTAAAAAGCAGTTAATGATGATTGGCCATGAACTCAAATGCATGGTGCTAGAAATGGGTAATGTGGGACTCATAGTTACAATAAAATTCAAAGGGAAAAAAAGTCAAAGGAAGGGGAATGGATTTGATAAAGAGGTCTTGTAAAGCCATGTTTTATGGTGACACACAAAACAGAGGGAAAAAAAGGTAGGGGGGAAATTTAGTCAGTGTCTACAAGATGTCAAAGAGGGATTCACAGATGTACAGAATTTTGGAAGTGGATCTTTAATCTTAAAGATCATCCACTCAATTCTCATTTTACAATTAAAGAAATTGAGGTTAAGTGATTGTGTCCAAGATCACATATAGCTAGTTCGGTGATAAAGAAGTTGGGATTAAAACTCAGTCTGCAGAGTCCTATTAGTCTGGTGTTCTTTTACTAACTATGGTGTTCAATGGCCCTAAAAATAATTTAAAATGAAAAAAAATAGGCATGAATAAATGGCTAGTCGAAGGCAAACCTTCATTTTTATAACCCTTTTCTTTGATTAGATGATTCTTCCCATAACCTCCATTTAAGGAAGTTGCTCAGACCAGCTCTGTCTCATCAGCACCTCTACAATGCCCCAACTTTTCATTCTGACACTCTCTCTCTGGCTCTGGAATTCAGCCATTGAAAGCATCCTCTAAATCTGGATGCCTTCTCCTAAAATCTCTATTTAAGGAAGTCACCCAGGTTAGCTTAGTCTTGTTTTTCTCCAGCCTTTCTATACCATCCCCTTTCCCTCACTTGCTTTTCAATTTCCTTAAATGTATTGTCCATTCCTTTTAGAATGTAAGCTCCTTAAGGAGGACTGTTTTTTTTTCCTTTTCTGTTCATATCTACATTCTCAGTGCCAGGCATATAATAAGCACTTAATAAATATTGGTTTTGTTGACTTGACAGGTTAAGCTTATTAGCTTGTCATGACATTATTGCCAAAAGCAGTTTCTCAATAACCAACAATCTGCTACTAGATCAATTAGAAAGTTTGTTATTCTTACTTTCCAAACCTTAAGAAATTATGTTTGGTCATGACCCTCTACCTGACATGAATTACAGCTAAAGGACCATGGAAAATTATCTTCTCTTTGCAATATGTGATGCTCCTGAGAGTTTGATTAACTATATTCTAGAGTAATCCTAGGAACAATTTAGTGGCTCACAAAGAATTCCCAGGCCTTCATATGCCAAGACAAAGTCAAAGAGAACTGGCAAATTTAATTTGCAATGCATAATAGACTGAGTTCTTTCCATTTCTCAAGTGTTTTATGCTCAATTCTTTTTTCTAAGATATCTCAATAGAAGCCAGGATTTGATCCGTTGTCCTGCAGGCAGAGGCACAGCTCAATTATTCCAGGAATAATTATCCAGTTTGTGGATTATCTAATTTCTAAGTCCATGGATCTTTCAGTCATTTCACTGGGGAACAAGCTGAACTTAATGGCTGAAGTGAAATTGGCAGTGCAACTTTGAATTTAACTTATGTGTGTTATCCTGATTCTATACTAACGTTAATCATATGAAATTTTCCTTGGTTTCTAATTGCCCTTAAGTCATCTATGCTGAAACACATACTACCTCTGATTTACCTCCATGGCCATGCAAAAGACAGCACACATTCCTGTTTACAGGAATTTGGCTTGCTGTGAGCCATGTCCCTGAGATGGATAATCATCCCCAAATTTTTCCCAACTCTCAAAATATTCTGAATAGCTTGTTCCTTTTAAATTTTAATAGATTGGATATAGAGAAACAGGCACAGCACTGCAAGATTGTATCATTAAGAAAAAAATAAATCCTTATAAGATATAGAAAGTAACAATATGTTGTTTTGATGCCTTAGAAGTTCCATATGTCTGCCAAATCAAATTAAGACTAGGCAGCATAAGCAATTAAATGCAAGCAATTAAAGATTTGTCACATCCATCTCTAGTTTGAATTCCACGGAAATGAAATGGGACTAACGGATGGGCAAGCCTGTGCTTAAACAAACACCTGACTGCTTCCAGTTGTTTATAATTTAATAAGTAGATAGACTGTCAAAACACTGACATACAATATCCTGCATCAGTGCCACAGTGAAGCTAAGGAAAACTTTCAAATTCAAAAAGTACATAGAATACATCGCTCAAAATCCTAGAGGCAACATTAATTGCATCTCATAGTTACATAAGAGAACTTTCAATTAATGTGATTTATGGTAGGAGTACTTCCAGCATATACAACAACCTAAACTATGAATGAATGAACTGTGCTTATGCATCCTTAACTTCTGAACTTTTTGAGTTGGTATCTATTTGCATTCTTTGCCTTGATCCTATATAAAAAAAATGTTTGCAGAGTCACCAGAAAAAACCAGAACTGATTTTTTTCAGTCAGGATATATTGTGCTCAAAATATTCACCCCCCTCTCCACATTCATACAGTCAGAGGTCTGACATCTTTAGTAATAATGTGACTAACTCAGCCAAGAGAGCCATTTTGCCTAAAATTTGCAGGAACTTAAGATCCAATTACTAAACCTACATGCTGAAATCCTTCACTAAGATAGAACTAAAAGGCAGGAAATGGCAAAAACTTAGCAGTGTAACATTGAAATCCACACTGGAATTTGGTAGCTTCATAATTTATTCTTTATCACTTGTATTTTTTTCCTTCTTCCTCTTCCTTTTCTTTTCTTCTTTCTCCTCCCCCTTTCAATCCTTCTTTCTTCCTCTATCCTTTTTCCCTTCTCTCACTTTTCCCCTCTTCTATTTTCTTTCTTCTTGTCCTGCTTTATCCCCTTTTAAGTTTTCCAGTCCTCCATTTTACTCCCTCTCCTCTACCATTCAATAAACATTTATTGAGCACTCAGAAGAAACTTAGGAACTACAGGAAAGACAAAAACAATTAACCAACAGTTTTTGCCTTCCTTTTCCCCCCTCTCTTTACTCTGCCTCAAATTGGACAATGGTACCAATATATGTGCCATTTTGATAGCAGTGAGAACCATAGGGCTTGCTGAATTCTTGAGTCCAACTTCATTTAGATATACAATATACTAGTCATGTACAGGGTTGCTAGTTATGAGACACAATGCAAATTCCTATAATTCTCCAAAATGAAATTAAATTTAAAAAGTAGCAACTCATACACACTGAAGCCTTAAGTGAGAAGCTATAAATATGGAGGAGTCCACCCACATACCCCATTTTGAGAAATTAGTCAGAAGCATTCAGGGAATTTTTATTCCTTAGTAAGATAATTTCCAAATCAAATCAATGGGATAGTAAGTTCTCTTTCTGTTTGTCTACTTATTTTTTTTTTTCATGTCCCTGCCTTTTCCCCCCTTTTGCCTGTCCTTATCTCTTTGCCCTTCACCATATATCTCTCCATTCCTCTTATCAAATTCAATTCAGCCACCAGTCATAGTAGTAGTAGCAGTAGCAGCAGCAGCAACAGTAAACTACATACTAAACTACATAAAAGAAACAAGATAATGAGAGGCAGTATGTGTAGATCAAGGACTGGAATTATGAGACATAAGATCTCATATCAGATACTTTCTATCTATGTGGGACTATGAACAAGTAACTTAACCTGAAGACAATGCTGGTTACTATACTGGACTTGAAGTTAGGAGACCAGGATATAAATCTTGCTTCACATTAACTGTGTAATCTTAGAAAAGCCAGTTAACCCCTTCTCAGTCTCAGTTTCCTCAAATTTAAGAGAAGGATAATAATAACAACTACTTCCCAAGATGATTTGAGAAACAAAGGCGATTGCATATATAAATCACTTTGCAAGCCTTAAAGCTTTATTATATAAAGACTATCATTAACCTATATTTCAGTTTGTTTGTTGTTTAGCTATTTCAGTCACGTCTGATTCTTTGACACTTTTTGGAGTGTTTTCTTGGCAAAGATACTGGATTAGTTTGCTATTTCCTCCTCCGGCTCATTTTACAGATGAGGAAACTGAGGCAAATAAGATTTAGTGACTTGCTCAGGGTTACACAGCTATAAGGTGTTTGAACGGATGTCCTCCTTCTAATTACTTTGGCAAGGAAGCTTTTCTGGAGAGCTACACATCTTACTCCCTAACATTCACCTCTTGAAAATGCAAAGGAGATAGGAAATGAGAATATGGATCACAGATTCAGACAGATAATCATACTGGAAAATCAATTTTATTCCTCTGGTAATAAATTAGATCACAAATCAGTACTGTAATTACTGGATACAAAACTTTGTTGTTGTTGTCTAATTCTTTTAGTTATGTCCAACTCTTTGTGACTCTATGTGGCTTGGTAGAGATATTAGAATGGTTTGTCAAGGGCTGCCAAGTTGTGCGGCTGATAGACCACCAGGCCAGGAGTCACAAAGATTTAAGTTCAAATCTAACCTCCTATACTTATTAGCCATATGGTCTTAGGCAAGCCACTTAAACCTATTGGACTGTATCCTCATCTATCACACAATTTACTGGGGATTGTGTGTCAAAAGTGTTTTCTTTGATATAGAGCAAAGTTGTCAAGTCCCCAACACTGTGGCTCCAATACCAGATTAAAATATACCTGGAAAACATTTATAATAAAAATACAGCATAAAGGGAACTTTACTCCCACCATCTTATTTGGGTTTCACATCTCTGATATGGGGAGCAAATGAATAAGAAATTCCCAATGTCTATGAAAATCAGCAAATATTATACCATTTTTTCATCACTTGAAAAATGAACTTGTACATGTTTGCAAATAAACGTACTAGATGAAATGAAAATTTAAAAATAAATTTCTTGGCTTTGGTTTTTAAACTAAATGGAACTGCAAAGTCTTTGCTTTGATCTTCTCAAATGTGCTATGTACATTTTTGCTTGTAAACCTTTAGAGGATATTGATCATTTCCTCACCATCTATGGAAATCACAGGCAAGGTAGAAATTACACACATATGGGCAATTAGACAAGTAAAAAAAAATCAGAGAACTATAATGAAAAGCAACAAGGTAGGCCCAGTATAATAAAAGTAATATACTTTTAAGAAATGATGTAGAGATGTGATTTTAAAATGGGTCTATCCTTTATGATTTTTAAAAGTTGAAGCAATGAAGAAACATTAGGATTATTATAAATGCACACCTTTGTCTGAGCGGGAATCTTAGTCTGAATTTTCAGTGTTGTTGTCTCAACTTTTGGAACATCGCTAGTAAATGATATCTTTGGAATTGTTCGGGATGTTGGCATCTGTGGACTTTCTACTTCCTCCTCAGCTCCTGAAACAACAAACAAAAATCAATATGAGAAATATGAAACGGAGTTAGAATGTTATCTGACCCTGAGAACAGTGCTGTACTTATAAAACACTCAGCTTTCACTTACCTGACTCTAATTTTCCTTTGGGAATGAAAGAGGATAAGAATTGAATTTTATTGGTATAGAAAACTCTCACTTGAGAAATCTCTTTATATACCTTTTCAAAAGCACTTTTGGTATATGTCAAAGGTGAAATTTGAATTCAGTTCTCCCTGGCTCTAAACCCAGCTTTCTCTTTCATATTTTGCATTTCCTCTCAATCTCAATATGTTGAGAAGAAAGGTGATGCAAAAGCAGGATCTGGTGCTCTGAAGAATATTGAAAATTCCTTTCATGTTCTAGATTTCTTACCTGGAAACCACTGTCCTTCCATTTTAGTGCTACCTTTTGACATAATTCATAAATGTTTATGAGATTCAACTACAATGTTCTTTTTGATGTTAATTATTTGCAAGACATATATATATATATGTATATATATATATATATATATATATATATATATATATATATATAAGTCAACCAGCATCTTCAGGGTATTTTTAATTACCTTGGATAGACAGCCAAAGAAAATAGAAATGTTGTAAGCTTATATTGGATTAATAAAATAAGCATTTCTGAAACACAAAGACTATGGTTACCTTTTATGGCCATCCCTTGATTTTTGTTTCTACTACCCTAGTTGAGGTCTTATGCTGGATTATTGATTGCAAAAGTCTCCTAATTGTTCTTTCTGCCTCTGATCTCTCCTAACTATCATAAAAATTTGATCAAGTCACTCCCCTTTCTTTCACCATCTTCCACTGCCCTAGTAGCACACATCACAGAATAAACATAATGATGTTAAGCTAGAAAGAATCTTAGAGATTTTTTATTGGTTCAACTTCCTAATTTGAAAGATAAGGAAACCTAGGTATTTCTTGATCATTTCTAATCAATCTTTCTGACTTTTATCTTTTAGTCCATGAAAGCTATAGGAATAAGATCTACTATAAGCAAAGGAATAAAGTTAGGGGAAAGATGTCCCCTGATGTACCCTGTAACTTTTGAGCTCTACATCTCTATCAGAATCTCTTCATCCTGAAAGATCATATCAACCCTCTAACTCACAATTTGGAAGTATTCACTGTCCCTGAAGCCTCTCTATTTGATTGAATGGCTCTCTCCAGAATCTCCACTTAAGGATAGTCACCAGGGCAGCCACCTCCTTATTTTTTCATGAGGCTGCAATTGGACTTTGCATTATGTCAGGTACCTTCTTTCCACTGCTCATTTTATCTTTATTTTATGTTTTCTTCCCATTAGAACATAAATTCATTAAGGGCAGGGTTTTTTCCTTTTGCTTATATTTGTACTCCCAGAAATAAGAACAGTGCCTGGTATATAGCAAGCACTTAATAACCACTTGCTGACTAATCTTTCTATCTACATCATTCATTCTTCTTAGACTGTTTTCTCACCTCCTGTTGCCTAATCTGAATCCTACATACACACACACACACTCTCTCTCTCTCTTTCTCTCTCTCTCTGTCTCTGTCTGTCTCTTTCTCTCTCTCTCTGTCTCTCTCTCTCTCTCTCTCTGTCTCTCTTTCTCTTTCTTGTTGTGTCTTGTTGTCTCTGTCTCTGCCTCTCTCTCATCCTATCTTTTCCATTAAATTTCCTCTGATTTTTCAATCCTACAGTAATCTCCATCATTTTCTAAAATCCTATAGTAATCATTTCTGTATCACTCACTTGACACGTCACATATGCATCCATGTGTAAAGTTTTATGTAAACATGTTTCATTTCCCTAATTAAATTAGAAAAATCTTGTATTGTCTCAATGTGTCATGAACATACTAGATGTTAAATAAACATTCAGTGATTTAATGATTTGATCTATGTTAGGAATATTATTTTTGCTTTTTTTTCCCCACTGTTTCCTCTAATAATAAATTAGATTTTATTTCTTCTGACTACTTCAACACCATCTCATAGTTTATCCCTTATGTATGGTATGATTAGATTATTCTTCTAGGACCCAGGTAAATTAAGAATGCACTCAATATTACTATTTAATTTGTAAAGGTGTCTCATTTTTCTATCTTAATCTTCAACCTAAATCTTTCTATGGGAAAATTATGATTCATAATAAAATGCATTTCCTATGAATTTAGTTCATGGTTTTAAATTTCCCTTTGCTATTACACCTTTGAACATCTAAATTCTGCTTTGGGTCATGTATAGAGATTAGGAAGACTTGGAGGGAATCTAAAGGGTAATGGAAGAATATGTGAGTAGGATAAGTAGATTCACTGTGGTGACTTGCATGTGAAAAGGTTCATAAAAAGAAATTGGAAAAAGTGACCTGTGGGATACTATAAAATCTTTTAAATGATAGGAAACATAGTGGGTCATTCAAGCAATGAGAATGAGAGATGGTATGTGCCCAGCCCAAGTACTACAATGATATCCATGAAATATTAGAAGAACCAGAGGAAGGCCTTTAGCACCTTGAAGAGATCATCTCTGGAAGATTTATGTGAAGATCTAGATAAGACTGGCACAAGAAAAACATGGAAGTATTGCAATATATATTAGTGAGAAGAATGTCAACACTGATGAGATCACAAATGCATCTACATACAAAAGTATCCACTTGTCATATTTAGCATATTAATCTCAAGAACACCTTTCTACCAGCCAGCCTGTTAATCCATTAGCAATTTATTTACAATATACTTGATTTGTTCACAAAGTGAATGACTTAATCTTTTAAAGAATTTAAATGAGAACTATGATAAAAACTAGTAGGTTAGTTTAAGGGCTAAAAATATTTATATCCATTAGGTAATGACAAATCAAAATTGTTTTTCAAAAGCCTAGAGATAGTCAATTCTTATAGTTAGATCATGTCAATACAATTAAAATAGCAATATTATCTAAATTAATTTACCAGGTTAGTGTTATACCAAGCAAATTATCTAGAAAGTGCTTTACAGAACTCCTCACAATATTGCCAAAACTCATTTGGAGAAACAAAAGGTCTAGGATGTTAAAGAAAATAATAATTTAAAGGAAGGAATGAAGGGGGAATGGTAATTATAGACCTCAAATTATGTCATAAAACAGTAACTATCAAAACTAGTTAATACTAATTAAAGAGTTGAAAAGTAGATCAGCAGAACAGATAAATAAGCAAGAGTTGGAAACAATCAAATTCAATAATTGAGTGTTTGATAAACTGGTAAACAAACTACTTGGGAAAGACTAGAAGTGCTGGAAACTGGACAATAATTCAGTTGAAATTAGATTTACATCCTAAACTTATATAGGGTGTATATATATATATTAAACTTATATAATCTATCAATTATCTATCAATTGATATCAACATGGACATGATACCTGAGTGTAAAAGTCATTAGATCATTAAAAGAAAGCAAAATCAAGGACCCTATATAATCATGTGAATGGGGACAATCTTTAGCCAATAAAGGTTAGAAACAATCACAAAAAATGAAGTCATTAATTTTGATTATATAAAATTGAAACACTTCTGAATAAAAACATCTGTATATAGAATAAGAGGACAAATTGTCAACTGGGAAAATTTTTCTTGAACCAAATATCTCTGCTCAGGATCTGATAATCAAGATATTTATATATAATTAACACACACATATATGACTATGCCATTCTCCTATAGATAAATGGACAAGTGATATGAACTAATGGTTATCAAAATAATAAGTTATCAATAATTGTATGATAGATTATTCCAAATAACTAATAACAAGTGCAAATCAAAATAACTCTGTGGCTTCAACTCAGAGCCAGCAAATTAGAAAAATGACAAAAATTGGAAATTGTCAGAAATGGAGGGGATTCAAAAAGATAGGAAAATTCACACATTGGTGTTTGTGATAGAGCTATAAATTTGTCCAACTATCCTGGAAAGTACTTTGGAATTATTCCCAAAAAAAGTGACAATAACATCCAGTCCCTTGGACCAAAAAATGCCTACTTATAAATATATATATATATATATATATATATATATATATATATATATATATATATATATATCAGAGGCTAACATAGAAAGGATTTAATACAATAAAACAATAAACAACAAAAAAAATCAAACAACAAATAAAATTTTCATAGCAGTCCTTTTAGTGCTTGAAAAGATTTGGAAACCATGTTAAGTGCCTATTGATTGGAGAAAAGCTAAACAAATTGAAATGTGTAAATATAATGGAATATTATTATGCTATAATCATGACTAAGACAACATATGAGAACTGATAAAGAAGGAAGTAGAACCAGGAAAATAATAGATTAAATGATTAAAATAATGTAACTGGAAAGAATAAAAAAAGAAAAATTGAATGCTACATAATTATAATGTCCAAGCTTGGCCTGAAAGTAGACTTGAGAAGATAAATCTTTTTCCCTTCCTTGTAAAAGTGGGAGAGAGGGGGAAGAAACAAAAGTGTCAAATATTGTGTTTTCTGTTTGACATGGTCAATATATTGACTGAGTTTGCTGATATTATTTTCCCCTCTTTCTTTAAACTTTGTTAAAAGGGATGGCTTGAGGTTTAGGAAAGAAGGGAGGAATGTTTCAAAAAGCAATGTGATGCAGTAACAAGAATAGTCAATAAAAAAAAAAAAGAGTTTCAGACATAAAGTCCATTTAGATATCATATGTCAAGGAGGAAAAAAAGAAAAAATGAATTCAAGAGAAAAATAAAAATTACAATATGAATTTTTAATTAATAGAAATATGAAGAACCTGGAATTTCTTTAAGAGAGATTACTAAAGATAACATCTCACAAACCAGGGATTACGGATGAGTTGAAAAATATTGATGGAATCTAATCATTCTTCTAAACCCAGAAAGGACAAAATATGTCATTAATAATACTACCTTATTTTTTTCTCCTAAAAACAAAACAAAACAAAACAAAACACCACCACCACCAACAACAACAACAAAACCAATTCAGTCCTAAATGGTCACCCATCCACTTTCAATATCACAAAATGGCAGACATGGAAGAAGTCTCAAGATCCATGTATCCAATATATAACTACTTCCCTCAAGGATCCCCTTATAATCTGTTCAACAAGTGGTCATCTAGCCTTCATTTAAAGATACTATGAAGGAGGGACTCACTAAAGAAAGAAGACATTTTCTGCTTGGTCTCAAATGAAAAAATGAAAATAATGGGTGGAAGTCCTCTTAATATAAGGGAAAACTTCCTGGTAATTAAGAGTGATCTAAAAATAGAATGGTCTGTCTCAGTATTTACTGGGTTCATTAGCTTTACTGACTGCTATGTAGCAATGTTGACTCACCTAGAATTTGTAAGTCAATCAAAACTCCAAATCTTTTTTCAGATAAACTGCTTTCTAGTTATAGCTCCCTCTTTTTGCATTGATAAAGTTGATTTTTTGAATCCAAATATAGACCTCAACATTTCCCTCTATTAATTTTCATTTTCTTTAATTCAATTTAATTCAGCAAATATGTGCTAAATGTGCAAAGCACCAGGGAGGCAAAGACAAAATGAAAATAATTTTCACCTTCCTTTTAGCCTACATATGTATTTTTGCATCTTGGTTCTATCATATATTAGCTACAGCTTCTAACTTTGTATAAGCTGCAGATTTAATAAGGATGCCATTTATGTTTTCATCTAAGACATCTAATAAAAATATTGTGCACAAGGACAAGAACAAATACTCAAGGCATTCTTCTAGAGATCGCCTTTCTAAGTTGACGACTATCCATTTATGACAACTCTTTGGATTCAGTCATTTGAACTAGCTATAAACCTTCCCACAAAGAAAGCATGAGACACTTCAACTTTCCCCTAATCTACTTACTATCTATTGTTCTCAATAAAAAAAGGAAATGAAGTTAGAATGGCATAGCCTACTCCTGATGAAGATATTACTAGCAGAGCAGTCTCTAATTCCCTTTCTAAGAGTTTACAAGTCATACCTTGAATAATAATAAGTTCTAAAATTTTGCTAGGAATTGAAGTTAAGCCACCTGGTCTATGGTTTATAGAGCCAACTGTCTTTCTTGTTCTGAAAATTGGAACATTTATCTTTCTCTAGTTGTCCAGCACCTCTGTATGGGGACACAGGTTAGAAAAGTTTGAGAACTACTATTTTAAGCCAAGAGTCAGTAACTAACTTGAAGAACAACCTTCTCAAAACAAAGAAAGGCAGTGATAATGGATGTTCTTGCTTTTTTGCACACTTTTTCTATAGCTCTGACCAAATCAATGTTAGAGCCAGGAAGTAAGAGATAATGGCCTCATATTTTAGCCTCAGCTCTTTCCTGGTTACATCCAGTAATTTCTAGGATTCATCTATTCATCCACATCTTTGAAAAGAAAATGTTAACTAAGAGGTGATACAAAATCTTCTCTCCTAAATCTTATCAGAGAAAAAAAATAAAGAGATAAAGCATGTATCTCTTGGAATAACTTAGACATTCTTATGTTTAAGGGTAGCAAAGTGACTTGTGTGATCTCCAAAGAGCCCTTCTAAACTTTGAATTCTAAGATCTGTAGTATAGAAACAAGATTTGCCCAATTAATTATGTGCTTGGGAATTTTGAACATTATTTAAGTACAAAGAATGTCTGAGACACTAAGGGAAAAAATATGTGTTATGGGTGTAAAGTATTAATAGTGTTTTAGTGAGTGACATCGGGGCTCTGCTGGTCAATACTTAGCCCACTTGTTCTGCATGTGAGAAATATATCACTCCCCTAAGAATAGCAATGGCTATTTTTATAACCAGGATTGCATTGTAAGCTCATACTTACTAGGTCAGCAAGCTCTTCCATCACTTTCCTAGACTTGCTGTTTCTCCATTTAAAACACTACACCTTATATTATAACTTGGCTTTCTTCAAGCAGAGGATCAATTTGAATTTTTCTGGGTCATTTTGCATTTGGGACCACTCTGCTAATCAGACAGCATATATGAATCTAAGCCCAATGCAGCTATCAGGACTTTGGAGATTACAAATGAAAATTCTAATCAATAAAAATCCCAATAAAGATTTTCATGGTATCCTGCTGAACACTGTTTCCTGATTTGACCATTAATTACCTCTGTGCTCCAATCTTGTCTTGGCCACAACTTCCACTGGGATTGTTCCTGGAACAAGCAAAATGATTGGCCACTGACCTAAAGAGTGTTTATCCCAAATGTTTTTCAATTGGATTGTACATTTTTCCTTCCTCCCCTAGGGTAACCCAGAGGAAGTAAGTGAAGCCAACTGCTTCTGATTTATCCTTTAATTTCTAATCTGTGGTATGGAATTTTGCCAAGTAGGTGTTCATTTAATTTCTTTACAGATGTTTTAGGTGGCTTTACCTTCAGCGTCTTAATTCAAAATCCCATTGAAATTCCAATATATTTTCTTTGAACTGCTTCTTGAGAACTGTTTCCCAAAAATGTTTAAAATAGAACCAGAGTATTACCTTAGAAATACCAATGAACAAAGTGAAAATATACAGAGAAAACACAGTTGAGATAAAGGTACAATATATTAAATTGATATTGTTGTTATAAAAATTGTCTGAAGACTTCCAGCTATCATTTTATTAGGTATCTCATTCCCTTTGTTAGCTTGGAAGTATATATGCATATGTATGTGTGTATGCATATAGATGTGCATATATGTATATGTGTGGGCATTCATATTTATACAGATATAGACATATACATACATATGTACACTTAAGATTTATTCTGAAGCAAAGTAGTAAAGGAATTAATAGCTCGACAGACTCCTAGAAGAATTTTGGGATCTAGTTAGTATCACACCATCTAAGAATCAATTAATTCTGTGTTAATGTTGAACAATAAGGCAAGATCTTTATGTGGGAAGAGGTTGGAGGGAGGGTGAAAATAAAAGTGGTTTTTCACTCTTACCTGAGCCTGACGCAGATGCATAATCATCATCATCAATTGGATAAACTCCAGATGCTTCTTCAATAGAGCTGTTGTCAAGATACATGTCTTTATCAGAAGTCAGCTCTGCCCTCTAAGAAAGAAAGGAGAGTGACATTTAAAAGAGTAAACTATTAAGAAACTTATTTTATTTATGATATTATTTAGTTTTCTCTATTTACTTACCTTCCCTCTATCTTACCCCCCCCCCCTCTTTGCCCCATTCTTCAAATCCTGTATCTAGGAAAGGTTTAATACTATCTTAAAGAGCCAAATGAGAGGCAGAATAGAAGGGCTGAAGAACCCATTGTGGAACCAGAAAAATTAGGGTTTCAAGTCTCCCTGCCAACATATACTGGCTGGGTGACTTTAGGCAAGTCATTTACCCTCTCTGAATGTCCTTCCTAGACAGTTCTCCACGACTAAATTGCAGAGAAAATGCTGTCTTCAGTGACAGAGTATATATTCCTCATCCAGGAATTTGCTGTAGCAATGAAACCACGGCTTTAGTGCCTATTGCTATATATACAATACAAATCTAAAGTGCTGGGTACAGCATACTGGGGAGACAGGGACTATAATTTCATTTAGTATGTTTAATCATACATATTTATTAAAAACCTACTGAGTGTCAAGCATTGAAGTAAATGTAGGGTGTAACAAACTGTAAATAATACGCCATCCCTGTAATTCTGTTTACTATGTTGTTTTTTTTTGGGGGGGGGTGGGGGAGAATAAATAAAACTGTTTCTACTTCTGCTTCCTCAAGTTTAAAACAATTATAAGCCTATCCTGGACTTACTTCTTTTACTCTCACAAGACTTTTACAAAGCAACCATTCCCTTTGAGTTCATTGAAGCTACATGTTAATGTGCTATTAGACAAGAATTAGGAGCGTGCCGGTAAATGTTTAGCAATTGGCTTGGGGCAGAGGCAATGCTAGATACACTTTAAAAGGTTTAATCTGCTCTAACATTTTCTCCATTGCTTTCTGAAATCTAAGCCATCAACAAAATAATAAATCAATCCTTGTTTTGTATTATTTGATGATTTTTGAGATAAAAATATTCATAAAGAAAATTTAGCAATTGGCATAAGCAAAGTCAAGCTGTATTCAGCATAACCTGCCTATGAGACTATTCAGTAAAACAGGAAAGGAAGTAGTTGTCGGTCACTCAAATGAATAACAGCAATTACTACTACTACCACCATTATCATTTATACAACATTCTAGTACTTTGGAGTCGTGTATGATCTTGTCTATAGCACCTGGCATGGTAAATGATTTAAATATTGTATCTACACAGATTATTTGATAATGGAAACATTCTTCTGATGACTCTAATTCTTTGTTTCTTTGACACTGAAACTAGTGATCAGTACACCAAAGAAATAAATAAATAGATGAATAAATAAGAATAGATCCCTTATAAAAAAGACTAAAGTTTAGTAATAGCAAATACTGTGTTTGTCTTTTGAGAAAAGTAGAATCATAGTACTTAAGAATGATAATGGGACTTGCAAGCCCCTTGGACTACCAACTATAGCCTAATATTACTATACTTGAACAGGAAATCCTGTCTGTGATGTCCCCCCCAAAAGAGATTCTCAACTTGAAGTTTTTGCTTTTTTTTAAACCAAGACACTAAAGACATGAGACTTAGAATTAAGAGTTGCAAGGGAGCGTTGAGTATGTCTAATATAGGGAGTTTTGCCCCAAGTCTGAGAGCTTGTTTTAAAAAATATTTTGATAATTGTATTTTAAAATACTTGGTTTTCTTTTGTAATCCTAAATTTTTTATTTTAGCTTATTGGTCAATTAACATTTACTGGCACAATTACTCTACTGATTCATAGTTTACTCAATAAAAAGGATTTTCCATCTAGATTAGAATAAAAGCCCACATTAGGTATTATTATTACATAATTAGGGAATTAGGATATTGAATATTGATTTAAAATGATTAGAATAAGTTGATCATTTTTATAATTAAAGCACTTTCAATACCGAAACAATTCTTATAGTCTGATGAGAGTAGAATTTATACATAAAATGAGTAGCTTGCCCTACCTTTTCTAAATTTATGATTCAATCACTAACATACTATTAACAAAATTTTGAATGCTCACACCCAATAAGCTTTAAAAAAATTTCTTTCCCCACAATATTGGTTTCCACTAGATTTTTCTGTTACAGTGGTCACTGGTTGGAAACCATCCTAGGCAGACAGGCAGGTCCCAGTCTTGAAAACAGTATGACTTTATTCTATCAAGTTACAAAGCCTGCTAGGAAAAGCGAACACTTTTTAAATTTGATCCTACATTCTCTACTATTCCTCTATGCCAATTCATAGAAAGGTATGTGAATTCATCTTGCTTAATCTGTCCTATCTCTCAGACTCCAAGTAGTGAAATCATAGGCTCTGATTTTCCAATGGCCTGGCTTACAAGCTTTGAGTAACTACACACAGACAAGAGTCTGAAGGAACTTTTCTCCCAGTATGGTCAGATCTCAATTGGGCACACTGGCCCAGATCTATTCTTCACTTTGCTCTTTTCTAAGGTTTTTCACAATTTTCAATGTGATAAAAGTCTTCTCTGATAATTCTATCTTTTATGGACCACTATAGCATGCATAATTGTAATTTAATTCAAGCAATCCAACAAACATTTAGTAAGCCCTTACCAGGTACATTATGCTAAGGCATTGTGGGAAATAAGCAATCTAGACAAGATTTGATTCCTTCCTTCAAGAAACTCAAAGGTAGTATTTATTTAAAGCACTTAGAACTTAGAGATGGAACTAATGGTCTATTATCAAACAGTTCAGAATTTAATTACATCATTTCTCATTTTGGTTGATAAGTCATGTAGGTCTTATTGCTTTTCCATTCAATCACAAAAGGAGAGATGGACAGGACCTGAGAGGCTATCTATTCTAACCACCTCATTTTATAGATATAGAAACTGAGTCCTCAAGAAGTTGTCCAAGGTCACAAAGACAGTCAGCTGCAGAGCTGGGATTCAAATCTATTTTCCCAGAACCATTAATCATTCTACTTTACCAAGTACTTTCATTTTCTACATTACAAACTCTCTGAGGGCAAAGATTATGTCAAATTTATCCCTGTATCCCCACATACTTAATATTGTTTTGCATATAGCAGGTGTTCAAGAAATGCCTTTTGACTTACATGCATAGAATAAACTGGTCTTTGGGTCAGAATGTACAAGTAACAAGTTACCAACAATACCAAGTCTCTACACTTTCTTATCAGATTCACAAATGGAAACTAGATCTATTTCAGACATGGGTGATCCTCTGACCCTATGCTTTTTATACATTTTTAAATACTCAAGCTTCTTCTACACATGAGCTCTAGCACATAGATTTGTTTTCAAAGCTAAAGATTTTAGAAACTTTTTTTCAAAATGGAAAAAAACCCACCTCAGAATACTAGGAACTCTGTTTCCTTTTTTTCACAAATGAGTGATCTTAATTTCCCTCTGCCCACACCAAACTTCTGGTTTGATAGATCTAAGTACATCTCTAAGATATTCAATCCTTACTTGTAAATTGACTTTCTATTCATTAGATAACCCAGCTGTCTAGACCTACACATCATTCACACACTAACAGGAGGATGGAGGGGAAAAAAACTTAACAGATAATGCTGTGTTACTTTAGATTCTTTATAATTCATCTGTACTAGGTAGTCAATCTCACACATCACTGAATTCACCAAAATAAATGATTTGCAAGATTATGCCAGGCTAATACCACTCTAGGACTCTAGGTTAAGACAAAGATGAACCTGGAAGACAGAATCACAGGCTGAATGTACAGCTTCCTTGTTAATTGGTTTAGCTTCCTACATAAATGCTTTCTTTTAGCACACTCAATAGAGATTTCTTGAGAGTAAGATCTAGAAGGGGAAACAAGAGAATCTCTATTTGGGTTCTTAACTCAAGCCTGGGAATTTGTATTTTAAATATTTTGATAATTGTATTTTAACATAATTGGCTTTCTTTTGTAACCCTATGTGTTATAATTTTACTTTAATGAGTCAGTTAATTAGCATTTACTATACCTTGAAATATATAGCACTATTCTATGTAGCCACTATGCTAAGTGTTATTTTATGCACTTAGAAACATTATTAGAAACATTATTCTGTGATGGAGTCCATAGGATTTATTAGAGTACTAAAGGTATTCAACAACAGCTACTCAGAAAAACAAAAAGCATAATCTATTTTGTTGTTGCAGAAAAAAATAGCACTTCTTTTCTGAGAAAAAAGTAGAAAAAAGCAACCTAGCAAATGAATTTCCTAAGAAGTAAGGCTATCCAAAAATGGAACAGACTCCTATTCATTAGTGCTTATTAGCAAAGGTTAGATGCATACTTGCTAGCCATGTTTCATTGGGGATTCTTTGTCAAGTTCAGGTTGGACTAAATGGCCATTGATAGTCTTCCTCTGTGAAGTTACTCCCATTCCCATAATTCAGCTGTCTTGCGACCATCTAGACTAGGCTGTTACACACACAATCAGCTCAAGTTTCCCCACTATGGTTGTTACCTCCAAATCTGCAACTTTTCTGAAGCCAAAAGTGTGACCTCCCAGCATTAGCGTAACAGAATTTTAATGTCAAGGAGGAGAAAACCCAAGTAACAGATTTTAAGACACTGAAATTTATTTTATTCTAATCACTCATCAGAACCAGAAAGAAAGACCTGATTTTTCAGGGATCAAGGTGGGGAGGAGAGAGCGAAGAGATTCAATGAGCCAAGCTTTAGCTATAAAAATAAAATACCAATCTAGCATTAAATTTCTGCACTACTGTATGAGAAACTAAAAACCCAGACAGAAGCTTTTGTTTCCAGATAAAGGCACTTTTAGCTCCTAACTTAAAGGGGCCTTACCTGCACAGCTGAATTCACCTTTATGATGATTAGTATAAAGGGATGAAGTACCTGGTGGCATGTAACTTTAGCTTCCACTTTCATTAAGTTAAACTGATATACCATGGGCTGATCTATTATGAAATAATAATTATCTCCAAACTCTTGTCACTAGTCACTTAAGGAGGATGTATCCATTCTTAAGTTTTTCCAAATATTTGTACCCCATAATGACCTTAGAGGGCTAATCCAACCCCTTTACTCTCCACATGAAGAAAACAAATCCCAGGGAAATTAAGGAAGCTAATTAAGGGAGAATAAAATTTTCATTTTTTTCTTTTGACTTTCTTTTGTATCTTGCAGTAAACTGTTTAACTATTTATTAGTATCAATCTGCTGCTAATTATTAGTCGAATTTTAGTTCATTATCAAACTGTTAAATGTACTGATCGCTTAGCCAAATTTTAGCCACAATTCAAGGATGGAACATTAAGCTTATTGACACATATATGATTCTATTTTTGACTTTATGAAATATCCTTGAGCTATTGCATGAGCAAAAACTAAGTCTGGTCTCATTTTACTCAGTTAAACTTTTTTTTTTGACCAAGGGGTCTGGAGATGACCTAGTCTTAATTGTCTATGGCATTCCCTCCAAAAGGGCAGACTGTAAGCCCTCCCCCCCCCCACCCCGGGGTTTTTACCTTCTCTTGTCCAGTACTTTTCCCATTTTCTTCTACAAATCTTTTATAGGAATGCCTCCCCATTATGCCAGGAGTCTTCCCCTGGGTTTTAAAAAATATTATATGGGTACTAGGACAACAGATGGCTGTGCATCTGTTGTTCCTTCCTTTAGCTATAAGACTGACCCTACCACCTGTTCTGCTCGTGGATCTCTTGAATGATATCTTTTAAACAACTTTTTTTTAGCACATTATCATTGATAAAATGCTAAAAAACTTATTTGTGTTCACTATATCTTTTAACATTTTCTTCCATGAGTCTATTTATCATTTTCTTGCAAATGATTTGATGATCTGTATACTGAGATCTAAACTCACTTCTGAGCTCCAGTTTCACATCATCAACTGACTATTGGCCATTTTGAAGTAGATATCCAATAAGCATTTCTGCCTCAACACTTTCCAAGTGGAACTTAGTATCTTTCCTCTACTCTGAACTTCCCAATAACAGCTGAGGAAACCACCATCCTTTCAGGCAAAAAAGGTTTGATATCTTTGAGTCTTTCTCTTCGACCTCAGACATCTACATCCATTGTCAAATTTTGTCATTTTAATCTCCTCAGCATTTACTGCATGTCCCCTCATCTCTATGGACACAATAGAAACATAGTTTAATTCAGTCCCTCATCACATCTTGTTTAGACCTCAGCTTCTTAAATTCTGGCTCATTATGACCCACATGTGGGGTCATAACTGAAGGTGGGGGTCACAAAATTATATGATAACAATATATATTTGATTTAAATGTTTAGTTTATATGCTTATATATTTAGAATCATGTAAAAATTTCTTGGGTAAAAAGGAATCAAGTGGAAAAAATTTAAGAAGCCCAGGTCTAGCTTATCACTATGATTCCTAATTGGTCTTTTTTCCTCAGTTCTCTCTCTACTCCAAATCAGCCTCCAGACAGCTACCAAAGTGTAAACTAACATGTAGGACTACATTGTTCCTATACTGCCCCCAAGTCAAAGAATTCCAGCAGCTCCTTATAATCCAATATAAACTTCCTCTGTCCCTGAAAGCTCTTTTTAAACTGCTTCCATCCTACCTTTCTCCAGTCTTTTTACATATTATTTTCATGCAAATATTCTATGGTCCTATCATACTAAATGACTTGCTTTCCTTAAATATATGATGTTCTTTCTAGTCTCCATTATTCTCCAATGCACTCCAGGTTCACCTCAGCCTCTGAGAATCCTTACCTTTTTCTGTATGATACCTTTTCTGAATCCTTCAACCTGAGATCTAAATGACAAAGCTATCTTGAGTTCATTTTATACATATCACATATAAGTATGGGATACATATGCATCATTGAGACAGGGGCTATTTCATTTTTGTCTTTGCACTCTATGGACAACAGATATTTCTCAAAAGGAACTTAAAAGGTTACCCAGTACATCATTTCTCAAAGAATGATCTAGGGATTTCACATTAGGGTGTCCACGAGGTCAAAATAATAATAATTTTCATAGTAATTCTATCATTTAAAATGCTAATGCATGAATATCAATGCTATAACACACAAACAAAAGCTCTTGGGGGGAGTCCTCAATAATTTTTTGAGTGTAAAAGGATCCTAAGACTAAAAAGTTTGAGAACCAGTGACCTAGTCCAATTATACTGTGATATATGGTAAAAAAAAAAAAAAATCAATCAATATTTACTAAGTGCTTACTATGTACTAGGCACTGTCCTTAGCACTGGAGATAACAAAAAGAGGCTCTGCCCTCAAGGGGCTTACACTCAAATTTTGAGACAACATGCAAACAAATATATACAAAGCAAACCATAACCAGGATAAATGGAAGATAATTAATAGAGGGAAAGCATTGGATTTAAGAGGGATTGGGAAAGACTTCCTATAGGAAGTAGAATTTTAGATGAGATTTAAAGGAAGCTAGGAAGGTCAGTATTTGTAGAGGAGGAGGGAGAACATTCTTGGCACTGGGGGAGGGATGTGGGATGGTGAGAGACTCTATAATCAGAAGACTAGGGTTCTAATCCTTCCTCTTGATGAATACTACCGGTGTGACCTTAGAACATGTCATGGGTCATGGTTTCTTGTGTGTGAGTGTATGTGTGTGTTTGTTTTCCATGGTTTCTTTATGTTTAAAATGAAGAGTTATACCGAATAGCCCCACTCTAACACCAATTCCTTCCTGCTCTAAATCTATAATCCCTCATTTTACAGATAAGGAAACTGAGTCCTAGAGAGATTAAGCAACTTTCATAATGTGACAAAGATATTATTAGGTCCTAAATCTTAAGTCCAGAGGTAATGCTCATTTGTGTCACACTATTTGTATCCTCTTTAGCAGAGTGTCTAGCATGTAGTAGTCATAATAAATACACAAACATGACAAATGTTTGTTAATTGATTCCATTATTTTTGGGAGACCTATAATTATGATTTTGCACAGAATTCATCCATTCATTCCTAAGAATCCATCCATGATTCTGCAAAACTTCATCTATTTCCACATACTCTACAGTTTTGAATTCAGATTCATAGGATGTTAAAACTGAAAAAAATCTTTAAGATCATCTAACCCAATTCTTATTTTAACATAGGCATAAACTGAGATCTAGAGAGGTTATATAATCTCCCTCCTAATATTCCTTTTTTTCAGAAATGAGATATCTGAGCTTTAACTTAAGAGTTAGCTAAGTGGAGTAGTAGATCCTGAAGTCATGAAGACTTGAGTTCAAATATCACTTCAGAGACTTCCTAGCTGTGTGACCTAGACAAGTCACTTAACCCTGTTTGCTTCAATTTCTTCACTTTTAAAATGAGCTAGAGAAGGAAATGACAAACCACTACAATACCTTTGCCAAGAAAACCCCAAATGAGGTTACAGAGATTCAAATAAACTAAATAACATATCTATATTGTGAAAGGGGATCAAGATAAAAAATGAATGAAACTGAAAAAAAAAATCCTTGAGACAATATTCTGGAAATTTCCTCTGTAACTTACATTCTTAACCCAAACACAAAAATCAAAACATTTCCCTGATAAGTTATTTCAACATATAATATAAAGAGAAAGTAAAGAGCTGAATTTACTTAATGTGTATATAATCAGTCAAGCAAATTAGGTACATAAACTCAATGACTTTAAGAAGAAAAAATCAAGCTGTGGGAAAACCGAGTTAAATGGGTAATTAACTACACAGGATGGGGGAAAGGACTTTTTCACAAATAATCCCCAATCACACACAACTAAAGACATTAGAAAATGTATTAATGAAATCACAGCATCACAGAATTTTGGTTTCAACAAGGATATTGAAAAACATTTCATCCAACTCATATTTTAAAAAGAATTTTCCTTTATAATTAATAAATTTTATTATATTACAATATTCTAATCATATATTATATGTAATACATAAATTACATATTATAAATTAATAAAAATAAAACAAAACACCTGGAAGGCTGTTATTTAGCCTCTGCCTAAAGATCTCCAGTGAGAATCTATTTCTTCCTGAGGATTCCCATTCTATTTCCAAATTGCTTCCATCAGACTTAAATGGATCTCTTGAGAACTTTATTACACTCTGGTCTTCCTGCTATGACCAAGGAGAACAAATCTTAAACTTTCTTCCAAATGATAACCCTTCAAAGTCTTGAAACCATATTCCTATGTCCCCTACAAGTTAGTTACTCAGAAAGTGCCAAACTATGTGCCAGACATTGTGCTAAGGCCTGGGGATACTAAGAAAAGCAAACAACAGTCCCTGTCCTCGAGGAGTGTACATTCTAACAGGAGACAACACAGAAGTAACTAAGTACAGAGAAGATAAATACCAAATAGACAAAGATGCTCTGAAAGGGGTAGGTATTAGCAGGTGGGAGGACCAGGAAAGATCTACTCGAAGAAGGTGGGATCTGAATTGAGCTTGAAGGAAGGCAAGAAAACAGAGAGACTGAGATGAGGAGGCAAGGCATTCTAGTCAGTGCTAAGTCATAAAGACTGAAGAGAATTATGTGTTTGAGGAACTCTTAAGTAAGCCAGAATAGCTAACTTAGTGTTTGGAGAGGAGTAAAGAGTAAAAATGTTGGAAAGGAAAGCAGGCGCCATTTTATAAAGAGATTTAAATAAAATTTTTGAAACTAGAGTCTTCAGTTATTGGCTGTAAAATTCATAAACACACATGTGTGTATATGTATGTATGTATATATGTATATATAATCTAACATATATATATATATATAATATCTATATCGGTATACATATGTATATATTTGTATTGTCTTTATGAGAATATGTATTTTCTGATTATACTGTAAACTTTTTTAGGGTAGGAAACTTGGCCAATACTTCTTTCAATTTCCCTACAGCACTGGTGCTTAATTCCACCAATACTTAACTATCTGAATGATAAAACCCACACAAGATTGTTCCTATCTTAGTGAAGAATGGAACTATCTGCAAGCCAATTTTAGAGAAAGGGGAAAAAACTGGAAACGTTTTAAATATTTATTGTCAGAAAAACTGGCCAACTGAAGAAAACCTATGATACAATGACAACTCCTTCTTCTCTATCCTCTTAAGAAATGGAAAGCTAGAATTTGGGTTTATGAACATGTGAAAGATAGCTAAGAAAGATTTGGTAGGGGTTCATAAGACACACATGTGCAGATGTGTGACTTCAGAATATTTCCAAGGAACCGCAAAATGGCTGTTTTGAACTGATGTTAAAACTGATGATATAAATACAACTCTTAAACCAAATCTCCAAGGTTTCATATTTCTGAAAATTTGTAGTAACACTAGCAACACTAGACTAACACTAGTCTTTCATGCACTAAACAGTGGGGGAGATGAATCAGCTAAATAAGAAATTGTTCTTGCCTTTAAGGATAATGAGAAGCACATGTAGGAATGGGGTAAGGACACTGGTATACTGAAAAATGTGAAATTATAACCAGGAAGACCCAAGTTCAAATCTCATTTCAGATACTTACCAGCTATTTAAAGCTGAGAAAGTCATAAATTGCTTTGTGACTTGGTTTCTTGATCTGTAAAATGAGGTTGCTAAACTGGAAGACCTCTTAGGTTCCTAACAATTTTAAAATCTACAATTCTAGTATGATTTAGCATGTAGGATAAAATCCTATGACATCAGATGAAAAAGAAATAACTTCCAGCTTGGGAAATTAGGAAAGGGTACAAAGAATAGAGGGCATTTGAATTGGACTTTGAAAGAAAAATAAAATATCAACAGGTAATACTCATGAAATTTTTATTAACCTGTTTAGTCGATCAATAAATCAATCATCATTTATTGAGTACTTCTTGGGGAAACAAAGGCAAAAAAAGAAAGAAAAGAAAGAATTCTTGCTATTAAAAATCACTTAGCTGTTTCCTTAACCTCCTATGAAGGATCCAAGAAGAAAAGAAAGGGTAGTCTCAAATCCTCATTTTCTTCCCTAAAACAAAGCCCCATTTCCTTTGAGCTTTTAACTAACCCAACTTATTTTCCTGGCATCATAAAAATGCCTTAGAGAACATCAATTATGGTTCAAAAATATTTTAAAAGTTAATCAATAGAAACTACAATTACTAATGGAGAAATATCTTTTTATGCTACATTTTGCATATTTTCAGTAACCTAAAAGCATTTTTAAACATGAAGAATTTCTGAGCTAGACAATTAAATTTCCTAATAATCAGTCAATGAATCTTAAAAGAAAATCTTGTGAGGGGGCTGACTACCCTTCCAGGATTTATCAATCACTGACTCTTTCAATCAAAACCATCTTTTTCTTTTGTTTTCCTTTATTTCCCTAACATACTTCCACATTAGTCATGTTGTGTAAGAAGAAACAGAACAAAAGGGGAAAGTGACGAAAAACAAAAAACAAAGTGAAAATAGCATGCTTTGATCTGCATTTCAGACTCCATAGTTCTTTCTCTAGATGTGGATAGGATTCTTCATGATGAATCTTTTAGAAATATTTTAGATCATTATATTGCTGAGAAGAGCTAAGTGTGTCATAGGTGATCATCATACCCCGTTGCTGTTATTGTCTATAATGTTCTCCTGGTTCTGCTTATTTCACTCAGTATAAGTTCATATAAGTCTTTCCAAGTTTTTCTGAAACCCTCTTGCTTATCATTTCTTATAATACAGTTATATTCACACCCCACAACTTGTTCAGCCATTCTCTCAATTTCCAATTCTTTGTCTCACAAATTTTTGTTCATATAAGTCCTTTTCCCTTTTTATGATATCTTTGGGCTAAAGACTTAGAAGTGATATTGCCCTTTGGGCATAGTTTTAAATTGCTTTCCAGAATGGTTGGATCAGTTCACAACCAACAATACATTAGTGTCCCAGTTCTCCTACATTTCCACCATTTATCATTTCTCTTTTCTATTATATTAGCCAATCTGATAGAAGTGAGGTAGTATCTCAAAGTTACAAAATCATCTTTTTCACAGAAAGCCCTTTACTGGAAAAAGATAAACTATTTGTTTTTCTGACTTTAGTCCAATGTTGGTCTCCCTATTGATTCTAATATGAAGCAATGACACATGTGCCCCAGCAAGATCTCTTTTAGGCTGTTCTATTTTTCTGTGACTCTCATTTAGTCCAATTGTGTCATTCGAATGCAGTGACCTATTGGTCAATTATATTGAACCAAAGTCCTCTGTTACTATTTCTCTGTAATGTGGAATCTTACAGCAGCCAATAGTCATGATCACATCCTGTCAATATATATTCACATCCACTAATTGTTTAATTCCCAGAAATAAAAGACTACAAAATCCTTTGATCTAAAATTTATGAGTCTCATTATCAGAAGAACACTTCATGGAATAAAATGGGCTGTAACAAATCTGGATCTACCATTCCCATTCCTAATTTGTGCTAATTTTGTAATTCAGAATTTAACCTACAAAATTATGAAATCAACTAATCAGAAGCAATGTTTCCTACATGGAAATTGGTTCCTGGCAGATACTTAAAACACTCATTCTTCATGACATTCAAAGAAGACAAATCTGACTAATTCTTAGTTGGATCTAGAATCTGGATCTTGAGAAAGAAGGAAGATAATTTCTATCTTGGGCTGAATTTAGTGGCAGCATTTAGCAAGGCTCCAATGTGGGGGAGTCAATATGAAGAAATGTATATTAAAACAATGCTTGGGACTTTGAACGGGATTGTTTTAGATATGTATGACACACAAAGGGAAAATGTTCATTATTTACAGATGTGTACAAAGTTTTGCTCCCTTCTTTTTTTGGTATATCAAATGGAGGGAAACATGAAATTTGTAAGTCGTGTCATTACCAGCACATTGCAACTCTCTCACCTACCAAATGATATTCCAATATTCATTTTGTACACAGGACTAGACCAGAGACAGAGAGAAAGAGAAAGAAAGACAAATTTTGCTCTTAAGCTGAATCTCAGTTGGAATGTATTAATGTGCTCCCATTGATTGTCTCCCAATGGAAGAACCAGACTGTATTTATAGGCGTAGTTTAGAAAAATGAAGACATGGGTTTGTGACTTTAAAATTCCCTATTCTGATTTTTTCTGTTTCTTAATTTGTTTTTGATCCAAAAGTGTTTTGTCATTGTTATTATTATTGTTTATTCTGAACCTCTGCTTTTGTCAAAACAGAGACCAAACAAGTTCCTTCTACTAATGTTGTTATTGTTGTTCAATCATTTCCAAAGCTTTGTGGCCTCATTTGGAATTTTCTTGGCAAACATACTAGAGTGGTTTTTATCATTTCCTTCTTCATCACATTTTCCAGGTGAGGTAACAGTAAACAGAGTTAAGTGAAGTGACTTGCCTAGGATCACGTAGCCAAAAAGTGCCTAAGGTCTGATTTGAATTCAGGAAGAGAAGTATTTTTGGCTCCAGTATCTACTTTCAACAGTCTATCCACTAGCTGCCCTCTTTTACTAATATTTTGCTGATTCTCTAAAGATCTTAGTTTTAGAGAATTACGGAGGGACCCTGAGAAATTAAGTGACTTGTCCAGTGTCATATAGGTCAATACCTTAAACAGGAAGAACTTGAACCTAGGTCTTCAAGGACAACTCTGTAACCAACTCCAAAATGTTGCCTTTCTTTCAAAGGCACTTTGCACCCTCCCCCATAAAGAGGGGACTTCAAGTTTACCAAGAAAGCAGTTCTTAATCTTGGAGTCAGTACTTTAGCCAAAGGGCATTTCTAATTAAGTTTTACCTAACAAATTAATTTTTAGCCCCTAAGATCTAGCAATGCATATTTTTGGATGAATATGACTGTTATCATATTTACATTAACAATGTATAATAGTGTATGGTGCTACATGAATGACAGGAGAATGGAAAATGAATGAGACTGTAGGTTGTTAATGGATTCTACCTAAGCAGTCCAAGAACCATTTTGCCATATTTCATGCATAGAGATGGAACCCACAACTTAGCTTGTATTGCAAAAGCCTGGCTAAATTAAACTCTACTTGAATATCAATAAATACATAGATCTCTTTAGAGCTGGTCCAATGAGAGAAATGTTATATAGAGGACTAGTAAAGCTGATAGAAAGAATTTTTGTCTATTTTAAAACATACCAGCTATGCAGAGGGCTCAAATCCTATTAATCATAGTCCATGAGAGCTAGGGATCAGTTTCCAAGTATCAACTCTACGGGTAAAACCTCTGAGAGGGGAGGATTTTCCACTCTGGTGATACAATACCTTGCCTCTCAATCTCTCAATAGCAGTTGCCATTAATACTGAGCTTTACCACTTCAAAAATGGCCTTTAGTGAAAGTACAGGTCAAGAGGAAAACTTCTAAGTTCTACTATCTTTTATACCTCTGATAACATTTTTTTCTTCCTTCTTCCAATCCTTAATGGTGATACTCCCCTTTCTTTCAAGGCTTCAAATTTTATTTGTTTGTTTGTTTTGCCTCTCCTTGATCACTGTTTCAGGAAGAACCTTGGCTAGCAGATGAGCTAACTGAAACCTATTAAAGGACTTGCGCAGTTACACAGATTCAAACCCAGATCTAAGTCCAAATTCAATTTTCTGTCTATTATACTAATTCCTAATCATGCTATCAACATAGAAAAAAATTCTTAATGTCTCATTACCCAACAAATAAAAGTATAAACTTCTTAGTCTAGTATTCAAACTCCATCTCAGTTTCTTAGTCATTTCCCACAACTCTGAAAATGACCTGTGCTTTTCTACCTTTGCAATTTTGTTCAAATCACTCCCTTTTCCTGGAAAGGACAGTTCCCATCTGACCTTTAAAACAGTTCATAGGTCACTTGTTCCAAGAAGATTCATCACAGTGTAACAGATAGAATATTGGATGTCAATAAGACCTGGGTATGAATCCTAGAGTTACCTACTTGATATTGTGAGCCTAAGAAAAGTCAGGAAGCTAAGAGACAGAGATGAAAATGCACAGAACATTCAAAGTATGGGAAACAATTATTACAAAGGAATAAAGATGAAATGGAACAAAATAAGCCAAATGGCCAAAATTCTGGAAAACTCCAAGGAGGCCAGTGTAGCTGGATCATAGAATTTGTGTGTGAAGTTGGAAGTAGAGAAAGGTGTAAAAAGGCTGGGAAATGTAGGAAGGTGGGACCAGATTGAAAAGGAATTTAAACACGAGAGGATCAAACAAGATAATATATTTTCTAATCCTTAAAGAAATATGTGTGTGTGTGTGTGTGTGTGTGTGTGTGTGTGTGTATCCTAGAATTGCTGAATTAGATCTCAAAGGAAACTTAAAGAGTTGAATTAAACCCCTCATTTGACAGTTGAGGAAACTGAAGCTTAAAGGCCAAATTTATTTTAAGAAACATTATTAAAATTCTAGTTTTTTCTAGCTCCAAGTCCACTGAGCCTACTAGCTAACTATCATTTGTGCCCAGCCAGAAATAAGTGGAATAATAATGGATAGCATACCAGGGCTGGGGTCAGAAGACTCATCTTCTTGAGGGAGAAAAATTTAAAACATGAAGTTTTACAAAAATGAATGGGGAAAGAAAGCTATCTTTACATGTGTTTGGAAAGACAAAGTACTGTTTAAAAAAATTGAGCTCTTGCTTAAGTTGCATCAACTGTGAATAAATGGGATTTTGCAGAGAGGTTTATAATGGGTCATCCCATTTGGCATTCTCATTGACAACACAATTTTCCCCCCACTGTTTATGAAAGGAAAACAGAATTGTAAGGATACAAAGTGCTTCATACTTGGCCAAATGCTTCAAAATAATTTTTGGGGAGAGACAGATAGGAGCAGCACTGAGGAGAATCTAATTCCACTTTATCCCTTCATCTTGGACCACGAGGACAAGAAGTCTAGGAAAATGGATATTTAATTGCAACATTCTGGTTTCTAAAATTCCCCAGGTCTAATTACCCATCTCATTAGCTATTTTTTGCTTCTCAGTTATTTTAAAGCAAGAAGGCAACTTCCTGTGACAGTCTGAAGGATGGCCAGACCAAGAGATTGCCAACCTAAAAGTTAACAAGCTCCTTTTTGGTCTTACTCCCTGCTCTTACCTGTGCCTAGAACACTGTGACTCTGAAACACTCATTCCCTAAGGAGAACAGTCACTCACCAGTTCTTCAATTAAAATTAGACTTTTGTGTTGATCTCTGGATTTTTGTACCAATTCTATTACACTTATCTTTCTGAATAGAAGGAAACATTATCTTGTTGTAATAGTAACTGTTTGTTCTGCCCCTTGGAGCTGGTTTCTGTGTTTGCTGATTACAGAAAAGGCTTTGGTTTAATGACACATATTGAAGACCTGCTTTAGAAGGACTTTAAAACATGATGAATGAAGCTGGCATCTGTTCCCTTTCCCTACAGGAATGGGCTGATCAGCATGAATCAAGCAAGAGCAATAATTTAAATAACTAATGGAAGGATTTTCACTAGGACAATAGGGAAAGAGATACATATAGGACTTGTGCCTGGAACATAGTAGATGCTTAACAAATGTTTATTGATTAACCTGTGATTTCAATGATCCAGGGGACTCGGATAAGAAAACTCTTCTACTAGTGCAGGTCATGCCTTTTCTGTAACGTATAGTTTTATAAAATTGTCTTAAGCCGACTTGACCAAGATCATACAGCTAATATGAGGCACAGGAGTCCCATCCTACTTGGTTCTGAAGCTAGCTCATTATCTGTTAAGCCAGGCTGTTTCTCCAGTTAAGGTGATAACACTACTGGATGATGGATAAGTAAGAGGTGTGTGTGTGTTTGTGTGTGTGTGTGTGTGTGTGTGTGTGTGTGTGTGTGTGTGTGTGTGTGTGTGTGTGTGTATTTTACTCTAATCACTCCCTTCATTCCTCCTAACCCTTTGTGATTTTTCTTGAGGTCTTAGTATAAATAAATCCCTCACAAAGGATCCACTCAGTAAGCTAAAGGCCTTTTTTGGGGTCTTTTAAATATCTAAAGGGAATAAATATAAATAATATCTACATTTAAATTAAAAATAAAACTCCAAACTAAAGTCTTTTTTAAAGATGACACCAAGTTACCATTGTATCTGACGCCAAAAGGATTATTCACATTCCGTATATCTACTGGAGAAGAAAGGAGAAGAAGCCCTAGACTTTGCTCAAAATCTCTAACACTAGGCACTGTATTTCTCTTTGTAGATTGTGGTATGGCTTGATAAAAGTTATGTCTATGTCTATGTGTATGTGGTTTTAAGGATAAAAAGTAAGGAAAAATAATTTAAAATAAAATTACTTGGCAAGAAACTGGAAATTAAGGGGCTGCCCATCAATTGGAGAATGGCTGAATTAGTTATGGTACATGAATGTTACGGAATATTATTGTTCTAAGAAATGATTGGCAGGATGATTTCAGAGAAATCTGGAGAAATTCACATGAACTGATGCTAAGTGAAGTGAGTAGAACCAGAGATCCTTGTACATGGCAGCAACAAAATTAAACTATGATCAATTCTGATGGTCATGGCTCTTTTCAACAGTGAGGTGACTCAGGCCAGTTCCAAAATGTTGGTATGAAGAGAGCCATCTGCATCCAGAGAGAGGACTGTGGGGACTGAGTGTGGATCACAACATAGTATTTTCACTTTTTTTTGTTATTGTTTGCTGGCACTTTATTTTCTTTCTCACTTTTCCCTTTTTGATCTGATATTTCTTATGCACCATGATAATTGTGGAAACATGTATAGAAGAATTGCACATGTTTTAACATATTGGATTACTTGCCATCTATGGGTGGGAAGAAGAGAAGGAAAAAAATTGGAGCACAAGGTTTTGCAAAGATGAATGTTGAAAATTATGTATGCATATGTTTTGAAAATAAACGTCTTTAATAAAAAAAAAATCAAACTACTTTCCTAACAGGGAAGCTAATAGACACAGAAGTAAATTACAAAATCCAACCTAGATTTATATAAACATTCATTCATTCATCTGTATAAGCATAAAGCTGCATGACAATAACAGTTACTCAAAGCTCTGTGTGTATATCAGGAGAGAAAATCAAAATTTGACTGTTTCAGCACAAAAGTACAGGATGTCAGTAGCAGAACACAAGCTTCAAGCAAACTCATTTATGCAAATCACCTGCTGTGAAGAGATGGAACACATATTAATGAGAGCTTTATCTAATGGGAACCAGCATTCTTTCTTCAATTCAATTCAGTTAACATGGATTAGTGCTTACAGTAGGACAAAGAATTCTTCTGGCACAAAGAATATGAAGATAGGATGTGAAATTAACCTTGCCTTCAGGGAGCTTACAGGAGGAGGAAATAGAGTGATAGCAAAGGAGAATGTGGTGAGGGCAAAGAAGGGTTATAAAAAGGATTATTTAAAAAAATGTGAGTAAGGAGAAAGATGACATTCTTTTGATTGGGACAGGAAAGACTTCACAGAGGCAGTGGCATCTGAGTGAAATTTTGAACAAAGGAAGAGAAACTAGGGGGAATTGAGAGAAGGATCCATTCCAGAAACAGAGATGGTATGAGTAAAAGGAAGGGGATAAGACAGAATTAGATTTCCAATAGGAAACAGTATTCCAGTGGAGTAGATGACTGAGTCTCTGAAGAGTTGTATGAGCCAAACCTGAAAAAATAGGTTGGAGGCATATGGTAGAGGGTTTCAAATGTCTGAATTGGAAATTTATACTTTTATATAATATGCAATGGAAGTGAGTGAAGATTTTTAAGTATAGGGTGTTATGGAAGATTATTTGATCAGAGGTTTGAAAGATGGATTTTGGAAAAAGTGATGTATTTAAAGTTTTTTTTCTTGTTAAGTTTTTAATAGAATGCAATTTGGACACAATTGTGAATACATCTTTCTACAAGTATGTATTTCATTCCTATGATGGGGAGCAAGGAAAAACGCTAAATAAAGGAAGTACTCAAATATCTGGGGAAACAACATGGGCAAGACCAAATGGTAAAAAGTTATAGACCCACTTTAAAATATATATATTTAAAATACTCTATTACATAAACACTATTTTCTACAACCTTCTGCAATGAAAAAATAATTAAAAGCTTCATTTGCATGCATGCACGTGTATACACACCACACACACACACACACACACACACACACACACACACACACAACCTCACCCGTTGTAGCTATTTTTGCTCTTAACTGCAGTGTCTTATGTTAATTTACTAGTGACAATTAAAATACCTCAGATGGAAAACATACAATCATAATTGCATTTGTTTGGGGGATATTTGGAGCATTAAGTAATGAAATTCTTGAATAAAATACATTCAGAAGTATCAAGAAAATTTTTATTAGGCGAATTCAGATAAAAGAGATATACTATAGCCTTGGTAGTCCTGGACACCTAAGAATAACAGTGCCACAGATTTCTTTTATTTAATGACCGACCATACTGCCTGAACTCTTTTAATTCCTCCCCATCTATCTCCAACTTCTTTCCAAATGTCCACTATGTCTATCTATGCCAGACAATCAAAGAGAAAGTTCATTAAAAAACAAGCATCATTTACTCCTTTTACGTCTTAAGATTCCTTTTTACCTTTTTTATGTTTCACTTACTATTCTAACTTTATCAATTGGAGAGCAGAAGTCATATTGAAATTGAAACTGCTAATAGAAACCCTGATAACTACATACACACACATATACACATACATTTATGTATGTGTACATTAGATATATTTAAAGATATGCTTATACACAAAAGAGGAGTACAAGAGAGGAAAGTTACAGGATTGATGTTCTGGTATGACCACCAAGTCCTAGAAATTTATGTTTCCCCAACATTTACTCTGGTATTCACCATTGTGTGAAACTCTCAGGAAGTTTTGTGTGCTTAATTTTCTTTAGTGTGGAAAGTGGGGGCTGAAGATAAGGGGAGAGAAGGATAACACCCCAGGCTACTGTTAGATTTTACATATAAACTCGAGTGAAATATGAATCTTTCCCTTTACCACTACCACTGCAAATGTACTTCAGTATAAATGAGCTCTAGGCTAGATTTCTGTGGCACCTTCTAATTGAGCTACCTCCTTGTAAAATCTTCCCTCTCCAATCTATCCACTGCTGCCTAAGTAGTAGTCCTAGCATACAATTCTTGATGAGATTTTCCTCAAAACCTTTCAACGACTCCCTATTGCCTGCTTAATAAAATGGGTTAGATTTTGGCTCTAGATTTTTTATTTCAAGGGTACAGTGAACTCTAGTGTAAAGTACCTCCCTCTCCCAGTGCAGATCAGCATCTCTTCTAAAACATATAACCTCTGGCATTCAAAACCTTTCCCAATATGGCTGTAACCCAAGGGCTAGTCTTTTGTATATATATATATATATATATATATATATATATATATATATATATATATATGTGTTCATGAACCCTTGATAATCTGGTGAAACCTAAGGACCTCTTCTTAGAATGTTATTAAAAGCACAAAATAGAGTTATGAAGGAATCCAATCATATTGAAATAAATATTTAAAAAATTTGAAACAAGTTCAAAGATCCCAGATTAAGAAATACCTAATAAAACTTTACAGACTTAGTTTGAACTACCTTCAATACTCCTATTCCAGTTACTATACGCCAAATTCTAGTCAAAATTTTAAACTCTTTTATCCAGCAGTCCTATCACACCTTCAGGCTTAAAATATCCTCATCCTTATTCCATAGTCTCTGTATTAGTTATCTGTGTAGATATCTTTTTTTCCTAATTATAGAATTAAAAAACTTTAAATTGAGGGTTCTGTGTGATGATGTATCTTTATATCCAGATACTGAACACATGATATGCATCATGCCTTACACACTTAACAAATATTTAATAAATTGAATCAGCTGGCATCCAGTGACTTCTTAACAAACAACTCTTCTTATCATAGGAAAAAAAAAGTCGTTTGGGGTTTGCAAAATGCAAAATGCAAAATGCAAAAAAAAAAAAAAAAAAAAAAAAAAGATGCGACCATAGGTCATTTTCAATTATTCTCTATTTCCAACTGGGCACACCTGCTTTGCTTCATGCTCCGGAATGAAGAAGTGCTTCCGATTCTCTCTTCTCTCTGCTTGTCTTAACTTACTCCATAGAAAAGAAAACCACTTACTCTTGTCCGACTTGTTCTGAAGGCTGGACATTGTAGCTGAAAGACTGAAGCTGCCTGGGTAACCTCTCTGGCATGCATCCCAATAACTCCTCACCTAATAGTCCTCCCTCTCTCAGTGCCCTGGACCACTGGTGATTAGGACAATCCCCTCAAGTGGTCAAATTGCAGGGCAGGCCCCATGGAAACCCATTTGGAACTGTTCAAGCTCATACCAAAGAATGATGTTTTTAATACAGACTGTTCTTTTTAAAATCCTTACAAAAGCAGCTGTAATCAATCCTAAGATTGGGGAATGGGGAGGCGTTCTCTGTAAAAATATGCTATTTGGTAAGAGTTGATACTGATTCTCTTCATTTTCATGCTTTTTAAGAAAATAATCCCATGGTTAACAACACATAATCAATTTCCCTGTATTCTAAGAAAACAATTCCATGGTAACAACACATAATCAATTTCCCTGTATTCTAACATGAAACAAAATCTAAATTAAAATACACATTTTAAAATTAAATAAAACCACAGCAGATATAAGAAACCTATTTGTTATACACTCTTGCAGACACAGGAGAACTTTTTTTTAAAAGAAAGGCCACTGAACAAATTTGGTAATTATTAAACACAAATTAAACCTCAGCAACTGTTGTAAAAGTTGTTTAACAGGTGCCACAGGCTTGATGAGTGAGGGGAAATCCATCTTCATTTGAGATCTGGCATTCCTAATTCCTAATTTGCAAGATAATGTACTATTTTTTTTCAGTTCCTATTCTCAGAGAAAATTATCAATTCTATCTCGATGCCTATAGGCAGTCATGGTTCTAAAGTGCTGACATCTCGCCTGAACTTTCAGATTCCAGAATATTTTAAGTCTTTCCTATCTTTGGCTTCTATACACTAAGAACTGACATTTAGAACCATGACCCAAACGCTCAACATCAAATCTGTTGTCTCATCAGAACTTATAAGAAATTAAGGCATTTCAAAAGGTACAAATAAGCATTTAAGGTTAGATTTAAAGACTTCAAATCATCCTGGCTTTTGTGTTTTAAAATATATCCTCCCCATCATCAACAGGCAATTTCAAAATAAGCATTAGGGAGAAAAGAGTCGAATTTGTATATATTATCTCTGTTTCTTTTGAGGAAAAATTAAAGATATAGATTAAGCTCAGCAGCAACCTGCAAATATTACCTTTAATATTGTATTTGGACATGTGGCATCTGCCACATAAAAGAAATGAGACCTAATAAAATCCATCCAGAGTGCTGGCAGCATTGCAAAGGACTATAAAAACTTAATGGCATTTGCTTTTCCTTCAAACAAGAAGAAAATTGAATTTCAAGGGGTATAGTCACAACTTTTGTTGTAAATATTTGACATTCATTCATGTCTCACATTCCCAGCGTTCATCTACCAAAGCAGGAATTTGTTGATGGGAAGTACAATTTACAAATTTGTCAGTTACTTTTCAGTCTTAGCCTTAAAAATTCTTCTGCCCCACCCACACCCAATCAGAAAACAGCTTTTCTTTTTACCAAGCAAGGCTCCTGCATTCTGGATAACTAGTCAACTCTAACTGGTCAAGGAAATTAAGCTTTTTCATTGAGGATTTCCAAACGTTATTGACCTATACAGTCTCAGTCTTGATAAGTCATTTTAAGCCACCGTTGCAAGCAAGAATTTGTTATGTTGGGTTTCATCTAGTCCACTGTAAAAGTCTCCATGGCACAAAACAGCTGAATCCAGAGAATGCTAGGTCAACTCATTTTGAGGGGCTAACCATTTTTAGTCCTGTTCTTATATATTTTTAAATGTTTTACAGATCACAGAGAGACTGTTGATGGGAGTCTGGCTACACATCAAAGCTATCTATCTCTTGACAAAGCTATAGTGCCAAATGTTCTCTTTCAACATTTAAAAAAAATGCACATTAAAAGCAGAACTCATATGCCCAACAGCACATTGCTTTCTCCATCATAACATCCTCTCTTTACTTTTTATCCTATAAGGGCTCCCTCAATTGTAAATAAATATAGGTCTTATGATCATCTTATCAAAAGATTTGTATTCTCCAGAATACAATCCCAAATAATATTAAGTAGCATTAATCACAACAAAGAAAATTCTGGTATTTACAAATTGTTTTAAAAAAGAAAGCTTGGTAGTTTTCTTTGACCCTGACCACATATACTTCCACAGCTCAAGACAAGATTAGTTTTGGGAGAACCAGGATATGGGAGTTCCTCACAGCTTAGTGTTACCTGGAAATCACTGTACTGTTCAAACTCAATTACATGGGAAAAAATGAACTATGGACTATGATTGAGGCATAAGAGAAATAATGGATGTAAAAGATGTATGATTCAGGCTCAAGGCATCAGAACAGTAAGACTCTATATTCAGGGCAGATTTGAAAACAAAACAAAACAAAACAAAACAAAACATTATTTCCCTCATCCTTTCTCCTTCATTACAAAAGAACATTTATTGCATAAAATTATCAGATAAAAATTATTGATTAATTGTACTGAACCATTCCCTCCACCTCTACTCCTATCTTTTATTCCACTCTTTTAATATTTGTTACAAGGGATTGTTCATGGATGACAGAAATGGGATGAACACATTATATCCAGGATGATAGATTTAAAGATGAAAGAGACCACAGAGATCACCTATTCCAATCCTTTTATGTAGATATAAAGTTAAGGAGTTCAGCTAAATGGTCTCTAAGTTCCCTTCCAGTACTAAAAGGAAAAAAGAATCGAGAGATTAAGTAATAGCCAGGGTCACGCAGCTAGTAAGTGACTAAAGCAGGATCTGAACCCCAGTCTTCTTGACTTCAAGTCTAGCACTTCGTGCTACTCTTTAAAAGTGAAAGGTTTCAACAAAAATATAATTTTACATTTTTTCCCAGAAATAATATATAATAATATAGTAATCAGATCATAGCATTAGGGATAGCATGCTAGGAGCCACACAGTTGAACCTGCACCTGAAAAATGAATTTTGTCTACAACAATGTCAGTAAGTGGTCCTCTAACTATTATTCAAAGATGCTACTTCAATTCTTTACAGAGGTGATGGATTTAATATGAAGAGACAGATATTTTTAGATATGGCCAATAGGGGGAATGTGTTTTGCTTGATAAATACATAGTTGTTACAAGGATTTGTTTTTGTTTTTGTGGGGAGAAGGGATGTGAGAAGAATAGAAAATAAATGCTTGTTCATTAAATTTCTGAAATTAAAAAACGGCTTTAAAATAAATGGTTCTTTAAATGGCTCCCACAAAAGATTTTTAGTAACTGAAACTTACCAGGACAACCAAGATTATTTTGGGGACTGTTCTGATTGTTAGAATTATGGTTTTCTTTTTTGGAGCTGAAAATTACTTGCATGCAATTTCCATGGAATAGTTCTTGTTATGGTTTCCTTCTTCAAAAAAAAAAGTCAATCAAAAATATCAATATTAATAATAATCAATCAATTCATTTAAAGACAATTTTACATTTTCTTCCAAGGTCAATGAATTCTAACAAAGCTTTGTTAAATAGTAGAATTGCTAAGAATTATGCTACATACCAAGTAAGATACATAAGATCTCAATGTATCCCTTAGAGAGCTTATAATCTTTCTACCAGGCTAACTTGATTCAATCACATCACATATGACATAATGAATTCCCTTACAATCCAGGTCATCCTGTCTTAAAAGCACACTGTAAAATATGACCTTCAGAACTAGATCTAGTCATCAGAATGCGGTCCAACAAAGCAAAGAATGTGAGATTTTTGTCTCCATGTTCTGAATAATTTGCTTATTATGTTAGGCAGCTAGATGGCTCCCATTTCTAAGTCAGGACAGCTCTCAGTTCAAATCTAATCTCAGATACTTACTATCTGACAATGGGCATATCTCAGCCTCTGTTTGCCTTAGTTTCCTCAACTTATAAAATGGGGATAATAACAGCACCTAGCTCTAAAGAATGCTGTGAGAATTAATTAAGATAATATTTGTAAGCCACTTAACACAGAGCCTAGCATGGAGGACATAAGTGCTAGCTATTATTCTTTTAGCTAAAATCATACTCAGTTTTTAACTGAATTTAAAGTCACATTAAGTTAACATAATACTTTTTTTTCCAAGATTTTCTCTTATTCTGCTTTAAGCGTGTACCCTTCCATGCTGTACCAGTATAGTTGATTTTGTTAACCTAAATGTAGCACTATATTTATCCCTATTAAATTTCATCTTTTAAAGTTATCCCATAGTTCCAGTCTGTTAGCTCTTTGGGAAGCCTGATTCTGTCATCCAACTTAGTAGTTCTCCTTTTCAGCTTTATGCTATTGGCAAATTTCAAGTGGTTGCATTCATCAAAATCATTGATTAAAAGGTTGGACAGGACAGGGTCAAAGAGAACCATCCACGGCACTCCACTAGCAACTGATTTTCAGCATAATACCAATCTATTAATCAATCCATCAGCATTCCTTTGTTCTTCTGGGTCAACCAGGTCTCTACCTAAATATGCATCTCTCATCAGTCCATATCTCTATCCCATTTACAGGTCTTATCATGACAAATTTTGTCAAACACCTTAATGAAATTCTAGTAACTTATGTAAAATTATGTCGTTATTAATGTTTTCCTGATCTGTCAGCTTTCCAGCATCCTGGACTTTGAGAAATAACAATGACAGTTTATAGTTGTACATGAATGTGTATATGAACAATTCTGGCTTAAGTTCTTGTTTTCTCCTATAAGACTTGTTTTGTCTAGCTTAGATAATACTTTTAGTAATTCTTTTTTTTTTTTTTTTTAATTTTACTGAGGCAATTAGGGTTAAGTGACTTGCCCAGGGTCACACAGCCAGGAAGTGTTAAGTGTCTGAGACCAGATTTGAACTCGGGTCCTCCTGACTTCAGGGCTGATGCTCTATCCACTTTACCACCTAGCAGCCACTAGCTTAGCTAATACAATTTGAATAACCATCTAAGTATACATTGCTTTTTCACTCCATCACCACTATCATTTTTTTTTTTTTAGAGAACTACTAATGAGATTCACATAACTCTATTATTAACCTTGAAAATATGATGACAAGGAGGCAGGCACATTTTATCACTAATAAACATAAACAGAAAGGCATGTTTTATACTATGTGCTACAAAAATGGGAAGAAATGTATAGAACACCACAAGAGTTAAATCTTCATTTGCCTAAAAATAATAACTTAAGGTTATATATGTTTTCATGTTTGCAAAGTACTTTATAAATATTGACCCATTTAATACCCATGACAATACAAGTTAGATAAATGCTAACAGCACCATTTTATTGATGAGCTAACTGAAGTCGGGAGAGAAAATGATTGATTTACTCAGGATTCCACAGCTACTAAGTATCTGAAAAAAATAATCTTAACCTAGGTACACTAAATCATTGTACCCACTAAATTAAGTAGTTCCCCAAGGAAACAAACACTTCTGAAACAAGAAAGGAAAACAAATAAACAAGAAAACAAGTATAGCTGTCAGAAAAAGGACTACCTCTCAAGAGAGGAAAAACAAAAAGGACCTAAGTCTTAGAACCTGCAAGAAAGAAGAACCAAAATTTCATTAGGCAGAAGAAACCAAGCTAGTACAAGCATGACAAAATGTATCTTCAGTTAAATACCTGGATGAACAAACTTCAAGGAATTCTTTGTGCCACATCCTTAGCCAAACCATCTACTATACTTCTCTATAATAAAGGTCAAGAAAAGTAAATACTTTCTGCCCAGGAAATTTTAATGAAAATCAAATACAAATGAAAAATGAAAAAAACAATGAGAAATCAACAAACAGTTCAAATGGCTTGTAGTTGACATCCGTGGCTTACATAGCACTTTACTTTGTAGCAAAAATCAAAATAAATCAAATGCTGCAACTTAGAGAATAAAACCATGGCTAATTAGCTTAATAGATGGAACAAGGGAAAAGGGAACAAGCTCCCAAACAGCTGAGCCAGAAGTCTGGAATTCTATACTTCTGAACTCTTCGCCTAACTCCAAATAGTTGGCCTGGCCCCTTTGCCAAAAGGAACAATGGAAATTAACATCATATATAAAACTGTGACACTATTGGTTTTGCTATCTGAAAAGATTAATTTTTTTTAAGAATAATAAGAGAGAAAGTTTTCATGTATGCGTACTTAAAGAATAAATTATTTCTGGTCCCATCTAGCCACAAAAACATCTAGCAATAGCTAGATGTGACTTTTTTTTTTTAATGGTAGAAGTAAAATACATGTCCAACAGTAATGGATCAGCTGATTTCATTTTGTGGCATTTAAGGCACACCTATGTGTTTGAGAGCTAAAAAAAAGTCAGAGTATGTCAACATGCATTCTAAGGTAAACATATTTACCAGGCATATCATCTCCTGGGAACAAAGCAAATCCCTATAGAGTTTTCAGAAGTTCTTGGATTTCTTAGTTTGCCTGTACATCAGCAGACAAATACTATATTGTCTTTTACATTTCTCCAATGGAGAAAGATTCTCACATGCAATTTAGAGGGGGGAAAAATTCTCATAAGAAGTTAAAGTTTTGTGACAAAAACTTTAATAGCAAAACTAGCTAAGAAACTTCAAACAGGTGTTATTCCTACCACAGTAGATTAAAATTCCACATACAGTATAGATAATAGACCCTCCTCCCTCTAGTTTTTTTTTTTTTACTTGTAGCTAATGGAGACAATCTGCACCTGGGTAACCACAGATAACCAATATTAGCCACCATTTGGGAAGGGTTGTTTTTCTCATGAAATATTTAACAGGCAGTTATCAGTTGGGCCAGGGATGGCCAAATGGCAGGCCCCTGAGGAGCTCCTGGCCTCCCAGCTGTTGTTGCTCTGTAGCAGCTCTTCAAATATACCTGGGGTATATTTAAATCTACCTCTGCTGTTAGTAAGGGAGTAGTCCTTTGGCTGACAGCCACCCTTCATCACAGCCTCCCTTGCTCAGGCAACTAAAGTTATGTTGCCACGTGCTGTCATTTTAGTAGATGGTAGTAGAGTCATCAATATCTCCAAAAGCAGTATAGCTAAGAATAGAGAATTTAAACTGGACAAACTTGGCTGTTATATTAGCTGTTTGACTTTAAGCCCCACTTTGCTTCTCTAAGACTCAATTTCCTCCTCTATTAAAAAAATAAAGAATAATGAAATTTGAAATATCCACATATCACGGATGTGATGGTTAAATAGTTAAGTATGGGTAAAAGCCTTTGTGAACCACAGAGCCCTAGATGGATGCCAGATAGATCATCTAATATAACATATGATCCTGAAAAGGTTAAAAAAACTAGTTATACTGCTCAAATTCAAGCATGAGAAGAGAAAGAAGACATCTTATGGAATTAGCACTCACAAAAATAGGATCTTATAGCAAAAAAATTGTCTTTGAAAGAAGACTCAAACATGAATTTTCTCCCTTTTTTGACCAAAAATTTTCTAGTGCTTTGTGGAAGATGCATTCCCTCTTTTACACAACAAAGAGAACCCTTAATAAATTACTAGCCTATATAGCCTAGACACCTTTTCCAATGTATGTTTGTAACAAAAGTCTAAAAATTGAGGTTAATATTATCTGACTAATCTTGACATCAACCAAAAATAAGTTTCTAAGGATCAAAATTAGATGGAGGGAAAAAAATATTTCCTTAAGCCTAAAACCTAACTTCTCTTTACATGTGACCACCGAAATATGAAGAGTTCATAATTTATATACTGTTAAGTATAGTTGAACTTTTGGCCATAACATTATCTGGATGAAAATACAGGTGTTCCCTCCCCATTCCTTGCTGCCACTTATCCTTTCTTCCTTTAAACTTTGAATAAAACTTAAAACTGCCATAAAATTTCTGGTAGCTCCTAAATATGAATCTTTTGGAACTGAAATTCTTAACTTGGTAACAGATTTCTAGGGATCTTTTAAAAAATATTTTGATATAATAGATTCTTTTGTAATTCTATGTATTTTATTCTATGCATTTTGAAACATTATTCTGAGAAAGGGTTCAAAAGCTTAACCAAACTTCCAGAGAAGTACAATACACAAAAAAAGGTTAAAATCCCCTGATTTAAGCAATATTTACTCTCATCAGATCACAGATTTGTTTTGTCTCATCTGTTGATGGTTATATAACCTAAAACCACTTGTACATCATTGAGTTAAAAGGAAAGTAAATATTGGGAAATCTAGAGATTTGATTTTATTTTGCCTTTCTTTACATACCCAACAATTAGCATAGGGCTAAATGCTTGCTGACTGATTGCTATATGCTTAAAAAATGCTAACCTGTAAATCTCAGGTTAATTCAATAAGAGAATCTGCCCAAACCTTAACTTCAAAATAATTCAAAAATAGTACAATTACCCCTCTACTAATCACTGGCCTGAAATGCCAATTATTAAAAAAAAAAAGATTTATTTTCAATTTTAATAAAACAGTGCTCATGAAAGGATCCAAATACAATATAGTAATCATTATCTTTGTACTTAGTGGTCCATAATAGTTGGCTAAAAGACTTAAGATAGAAAATGTTTTCTTTTAAAAGGGCAAATTTGAAATTTTAATAGTCTTTCCTTTTGAAAGGAAAGGTTTGAAATTTTAAGTCCTTCCTCTCCCAATAAGAACATACATTTTCCACTAGATGCTCCAAGAGGGCAAGAGTACTGAGAAAAAGATGAGTTATATAACCTCATCTATCATTTTCACAGACACCCATCAAGAGAAGTCAGAATTTTGAAATCCACAGCAGGAGAGAGAAGGTTTATTGTAATGTTAGCTTATAAAGGGCCTACAAACTTGATGGCTTTTTATGCAAGGATAAACAAATTCTATCCTATCTCCCTTACAACTTTTTGTTGCAAAGAGTTATCTTTTAATTTATTTGCTTTAATCCAAATACTTTATGCATAGGAACACACCTCTTGAGAAGAAATAATTAATCCCTAAGCACAACTATATATTCAAGACCCTATGTTAGAAGTGAAATAAATTCTCTCTCCCCTTTATCCCAAGAATTAACAAGTTTGAGATGAAAATGATTACAGGCAAAATAGAATGTTAAGACTCAGTTGTCAAACTGTAATCATCCAGAAAATGATTTTTTTTAATTGGAATAAAGAATCTGGGGTTCCCATAAACCTCTCTCAGATGAGCTTGGACATAATATATTCCTAATTTTCTTGGCTATAATTAAAAAGTTGAAAAACAATTCTACTAAGAAATTATCTCATAAAGATGGAAAGAATGAAATGTTGATCAGGACAAAAACTCAAATGAACAAAACTGACAATACACTTTGATTAGTTTGCCATAATCTTTTCATGAAAATGATGAATTTTAGATGAAAGATAGTACAAATTTGAAATTCTTTTCAAGTGGTCATATTATTAAAATTCATACTTATTTTTGTTGGGCTAGAACAAGTTTTATCATATTTTACATAATCATAAGCTAAAATAGTGCAAATTCAAATACATGTGACTACTTTGGAGGATTTAATATTTGTATTAATCCATATTTTGCTCCTCAAGTGTAAGAAATGTGAAGTTAGCCAATCAAAATAATTTTGTTAAGCACCTATGATTGTATACTAGACACCTGAAGATACAAATACAAAGACTTAAATCTTTCTTATTCTCAAGGAATAATTTACATTATTTACATTCCAACAGAATGTAATGTCAAACACCCATGATTCTATTTTATGTTTATTTTTTCCAACTTCACAAATTTTTTCCAGTTTAAGAAAAAAATAATGAAAACAAAAAATTCTAGTGATAAAGAAGGTTTACTGTCAAGCCCATGTGGTACAATTAAATGAACAACCTAAAAAAATGTATCCCTGAATACATAAATATGAAAGAGTCTCTAAAATATGCTGGGCCTAAATTTGAATAGGAGAGTAAACTGGATTGTCTTTAGAAAACTGCAAAGTTTAATGACCTCCTAATGTCTCCCTGAAATATAGAGTCATCTTTTAAAATACCTACAGTTCTTCTGGTGATGTATGGTACTGAGTAAAGGAACACAGGAGAAATGAAGTTGAGGTCTCACTCACAAAAGGCATTTAATAAATTATCATTCAAAGGTCAACGGCAAGTTTCATGGTTGATAGAAGAAGCAGGCTATAATATATTACACAGAGGAAATTAGGTGGATTATGAAGAAGGATTGTCAATTCACCATTGTTAAACTTCCGAGGGAAGGAAGGAAGGAAGGAAGGAAGGAAGGAAGGAAGGAAGGAAGGAAGGAAGGAAGGAAGGAAGGAAGGAAGGAAGGACAAGGAAATTTGGACAAGGAAGTTTGGACAAGGAAAGAAAGAAGGAAGGAAGGAAGGAAGGAAGGAACGGAGTGAGGGACAAACTTAATAAGAGTTTCATTTTATCAACAATTATGGGAATGGAATATTACTATTATGACCATTTTATATCTGAAGAATTTGAAGCAATGTTTTTTTAGTTGACTTTCCCAAGATCATATAGGTTGGTAAACATCTAAGACCATATTTGAACTCATGTCTTCAGGACACCAGTCCCAGTGCTCTATTCACTGCCCCACCTAGAGGACTCAAGAAGTCCAGGGATGCTTAAGGAAGACAATGGGCAAGATTTGTGGAAGATGGGCAAGCAAAGAACAGTTAACATCTGGGTTAAAAAAGATACCATATCAACGGTACCACAGAATCACCTGAGTATGTTTATAGAGCATCAAGCTTGCATCAAATTTTTTTTCATTTAACAATAATACTCTTAATAATTCCACGCCATACTCAATCTATGACTAAACAAGTAGAGGAATATGAATATTTAACTGATTTGTGCTAAAAATTACAAGTTTTGACTTTTTATATTTAACCTACAGTTTTGGGGTAATGTCCAATACCTTTAACCTCAACTTCTAAATTAGGAAAGTGACACTTAATCACTCACAAAGCAATATGAGGCCATGTGGTAGAATGGATAGAGAACTGGCCTTGGAGGCAGGGAGACCTGGATTCAAATTCTACCTCTAATACATACTGGCTATATAACTCTGAACAAGTCTCATAATTTCTGAGACTCTAGCAACTCTCTAAGACAGTCTCCAGAACTTTCTCACAAGAGAATTCTCTACATTATCAATAAAATCATAGATCTAATCCCTATCCTACTTTTTGCAAAAGCACTACCTTCTTAGACTAGATAAAGCACTTATTAAAGTCCTTCACTGTACTGTATACTGTGCTAAGGTCTAATTTGCTAAGTCCCAAGAGAATATTTTTGCAACATTCCAAAGCACGGACATTACCCTGTTCTTTGTCTATGAAGAGGATGTTGCAAACCACCATCGAAAGGGAACATATTTTTGGATGTTATTTTTCCCACAGTGACAATAGATTGGGACTTGTTTACCCCCTCTTTCTTGTGACTTCAGGCAACACACTTTTGCAAGGGGCTGGCTGAGATCTGATGTACAATCTTTGGCCATAGAACAGAGTAAACCAAACTGGCTCATAGCCTCAGTAGCACCACATTCTAACTAACTGATCTAATTACTTCATCTTGTACAAACTTGCTGATATAGGGAAAGATGGCTTTGCTTTTGCCTAATAGACTTTGTTTATAGCTGCAATTCCAGAGCTCACATCAACATTTCCAATTCCAGAGATACCTTTGGGCAGCTCATTTGAACCTTTCTGACCCAATTTCCTTATAGACTTTTTAAAATCTCCTCCTCCTCTAAAATCATCCCACAAGCTAACCTAGCTTGTCTATTTAATACAGAATAAAATTTAAATAAATAATTTAATCATTGGGTACTGTCACCTAAGAAGCAGGCAATAGTATGTTTGCCAAAATGTTTTGTGTTTTGTAATATGTGTGACTGACCAATTATCCTCATAAATACTTAATGGTTCAGTCAATTGTGTGAGGGAGGTACTCTGATGGAAACAGAGAGATTTAGTCTTTTGCCCTGTCCTTAGGCATTTAGAAGCTACCAAGTATAATTGAAGACTCAGTATCATGTAAGACCAACAAAATAAAAAAAAAATCTAACAAAACTAGAGTTGGAGGTCCTTGATTTAAATCCAAACTGCACAATTTTATGCATCTATGACTTCAGGGAAATCATTCATCCATCCCTCTGGGCTTCAGTTCTTCATCTGTAAAATAAGCAGCATGAACTACATTACCTCTGAGTTCTTTTCCTCTCTGCAGCAACTGTACTTCAAAGAAGATAATATCCAAAAAATTTTATACTTTATATATTTATACGTATTTAGATCAGTACAGAAACATCAGATGGTTACTCTATTATGAAACAAACATATGATACTATTCAAAGTTGCTGGGTATCTTCTTGTTGTTCAGTTGTATCCAACTATTTGGGGTTTTCTTGGCAAAAAGATTGCAGTAGTTTGCCATTTCCTTCTCCAGCTCATTATATAGATAAGGAAACTGAGGCAGGTAGGGTAAGGTGACTTGCCCACGGTCACCCAGGTAGTAAGTGTCCCAGGTCAGATTTGAAGTCACTAAGATGAATCTTTCTGACTCCAGTGCCACCTAGTAACTTTATGGTAACTTGGAATGCTGTAATTATGCCTGCACATGGCTATATATATGTATAACCCAGCTGATTTCAGAGCAGGGCTCATGTATTGATCATTGTGGTAACTGGATTCCAAAATTTGATGAGCCAATGATATCCTATTCATGTTAGAGATGACAGATCAAAAAGCCTTCTGCTGAGAGATCCCTTTTAATTTTTTTAAGTAGAATAAAAGGCCTTTTAAGTTATTTCAAGTCTTTTTTTCTAGAATTCTGCCTTTAATCCAGAAAAAAGAGTGATATATGATATAAACTTTAGTAGCCAAAAGCTCTTACTAATAAATCATCAAATTTGTAATCTCTAGAAAATTAAGATATACAGACATACAGCTACCCCCACAATAAAATGCTTGTAATAGGATTAAAGTCTGAGCAGAGTCCCAGCTTCTCAGGTTGCAGGAACAGAAGTGCTCTTGAAAACCATCCCCTGCTGTCAGGGAGAGCCAAAAATGCATTCAAAAAGCAGTTTTTCCATTTTTGTACAGAATGTAGGTATGTATTCATTCTACTTCATGAAAATTTAATAATTTATTTGATTGTTCAAGTTTTTTTTCCATAAGTTTCAAAACATTTAAATTAACAATTAAAGCCTACTTTGGTTAGCCTTTTATAATTTGCCTTGAGAATGGTGTTAAAATGGATTTTTGGAATGAAAGTAGTGTTTCTTATCATTTTCTCCTGTTATTTCTAGTCTTTCCCTTAAAATTCATAAGACTTTATAAGGTAGCTAGCTAGGTAGAATAATGAGTATAATGCTGGATTTAAGAGACAGGAAGATTTGAGTTCAAATACCAAGTCAGTTACTTATTGGCTATATGGCCCTGGAAATGTGCCTTAATATCTTTCAGTCTCTGTTTTTTTTTTACCTTTAACATAGGTATAATAATAGCAAGTATCTCACAAGGTTGTCTTGAGATCATAGGAAGTATGTAAAGTGCTTTGTAAAAATTAAATACTATTTAAAATACTAGTTAGAGAGTTGTTTAATAGTTTTATAATTTTATATCATGGTAAATGATTTTAAATAATTTTAAAATGTTAAGCCTACAATGACATTAAATGTATATATAGTAATTATTAAATTACTAAACACACAAAACATCTTCATTTATAAAATATATTATTTTTTATTACATAGATTGCTACACCATCCCAGCATACCAGCTTCTAAATAGGCAAAAACACATTTAAAATAAATGTGGAAACAAGAAGTCAGCTGCAGTCAGCAGAGGTCCAAAGCTCACAATTCCACAATTTTTAGGCCAGAGATTAGCCCAATTGGAAGAAAAAAAAGTTATTTTTTTCTACATTACTAGAAGGCAAATTATAAGTAATTTATTCATTCCTTTAGCACTTTATGTTTATCACAAACAGAACTGTTGTATCAGTTTTTTCTAACATAGGTCTTTACACATAGTAGGTACTTAATAAAGGTCTGAACAAACTTTAGTCAAGTGAATAGAAATTTGCTCCCTTTGGATTGTAAGATTATTGAGGGCGCAGGGTCTTTCTTTTAATAGTATACCCAGGACTTAGCATAGGTGCTCAATAAATGTTGATTGAACTGAACTAAGTCTTCCAAGTTCCAATTTATCACTCTCTAACTACTGGGCTAGTGCCTTTAAAGCTTAAAATATTGTGAATCATTTTCTTCATTTAGGATGCCATATAGTGAAAATTCTTGTCCCCGCTGGGAATCTGAAGGCAGTAATATACTCAACTATCTTTTGAAGCAAAGACTAAGTCATTTGTTTTATATTTTAATGTTCCAAGTAATATGTTAGTCTAATTCTCTGAAAACTGACAATCTATGTGGGAGAAATTTGCAAATGCCCATTGAAAGGGCAAAAAAGAGAAGGGACTAAGCATTTATTAGGCACTTCCCAAGTGCCAGACACTGTAGAAAACACTTTACAAATATTATCTCAGTTGATCTTTACAATAACTCTGTGAGTTATTATGATTCCCATTTTATAACTGAAGAAACTGGGACAGACAAAGGATAAGTGAATTGCCCAGGTTCTCACACCTAGGAAGTATCTGAAATTGGGTTTGAAATCAGGTCCTCTTGACTCTAAACCAAACCTTTTCCATACTGAGCCTCTTGTTTAATTAGCTAACAATTAAATAATGCTTTCAGATTGATTCTATGAAGTATTTAGAACAAGCTAAAAATCTGATTAGCCAAATATGCCATTCTCCTGTAATTGAGTTTTTTGTATTTGTATGTATGTATGTATATATGCACATTAAAATAGGAACACACTAATAACAAAAACACTGGTAATTTTCTACTTTCAGTGTTTTTGATAAGTAAATAATCAAGAAGGAAGAATTTAAAAGATTATGAAATGTGTTCAAGTGCAACTTAACAAAGTATCTTGTGACTTCATGGTACCAAAATTTAATAGTAAAAATAACAGGACAAAGTGCCTACAAAGTGCAATCATGCAGGCAAAGTAACAGGCACCTATCATAGCTCTAACTAACCTTGTCAATCCTGGTACACACAGTCCACAAGAAGATTGAGAATCCTGAGGCAGATCCTCGGAAAGGTCAAGGAGCTTTATTTTAGAAGAGGCAGCAAGGACCCAATGAATGAGGGTAGGGACAAGAAGAACAGGTTGGAAATATCTGTCCCCTGGGAGCATTCTTGAAACTTGAATAAGCAATTCCTTTCTCAGCCCCTCACCCTGCCAACATGCCCACACAAAGGCAAGGAGAAAGAAAGATGGTCGGGAGTCTACAAGTCTGACCCCATGAATAAGTTAAATGACAGCAGCTTGCCTGTTGTCTCTGATGTTTTGCTACACAATCTTTCCCACTTTCTTTGACTGTGTCATCTTAAAGCTCTTTACAAAACCAATGCACAATATCCCTTCCCCTCATACTCAGGTGTGATACCATGCCATACTAAAGAGAGTAGGAAGAAGGATTTTCTATGTTTAGTTCCTTTTCTTCCAAGGCATTCCCAGTGCTCACCACTTACCACAGATTTTTTTTTTGTTTTGTTTTTGTTTTTTTGGAGAAGTCACTTTTTACAATGTTACATTCAAATCCTGGGGTTATCCAAGCATTTCCAACAGGAGGCACACAAATCTACCAGCCTCCCAACTGAGTGGATCCAGACCATCCAGAGGGGAAGATCTCGGTCCAGATGAAGAGCTTTATTGTTTTCATTTTAAGTTAGGAAGAAAGACAAGGAAGTATATATCTTCCAAGGAATTCACTGCCAAAAAAAAAAAAAGGTTCCAAATATGCCAAAGGATTTAGAGCAGTATTTTCTATGACAGCAAAGAACTGGAAACAAAAAGGATGTCTATCACATACGGAATAGCTTAGTTGTGGTACATGAATGGAATGGAATGTGATTGTGCTAGGGTTTTTTTAATTGATATATGATAAATACAGAAAAACAGGCAAAGACTTGAATCAATAGATGCAAAGTGAAATGTACAGAACAAGGAAATCAATATATACAATGACTTGAACAACATGAATAGGAAGACTAATGACCATAAACTAATCAAAACTGAATTTTGAAAAAAACCATAAAGAACAAGCTTAGCTGAAAAGGAGAGATGAGAAGACAGTTCCTCTCCTTCTTTGCTGAGTTTTGATTGGGATGCCCATAAAGGGAATTCATGAGCAAAGAACATTGCATATGGCATCCATCAGATCTATTTTTAATTGGGGCTCCTGGAATTTTTTTCTCTTCTTCCTATTTAATTTTTTTTAGAGAAATTTAAAGATATACAGACAAAGACAGAAAAGGAGAGGAAAAGAACAATACAGAGGAAAATGTAACATAAAAATAAAATATATCAGCTTTTTAGTCTAAAAGACTAAGGAAGTATGATAACAGGACTGAGGTTTAAACCACCCTTGTAGTACAATGGGAACACCTGGGTTTTGCAAAGGGAGTAATTATCACGCCACTAGCAGTTATAAGCTCATGTTTGTGGCACAGTTACCCAAGAATCTCAATCTGCAGATGCTGACCTAAGCTTTGCTAACATGACTGCGGAATGCAGGCCTATGTTTCTATAATTGCTGGTAGGATTCTACTAGGCCATTTTTGTCCATAATGACAGTGTATTGAAAAAAGCACAGTCATGGAGAAAGGAACCACTTTCAACCATTCCTCAAGGCTGTCAATAAAGAACATGAACTAAGGCCAAGATTTTTCTTATTTCAGTGATATTTTTAAAAACTAATGTTTTATTTCTAAAATTAGAGATCATTAATATTACGTCTTTATGATATATACTACTACTGTAGCCAGGCTGGAATAACTAATAAACTTTTTTTCTGAATAAGGTTCACTTCTCTTACCCCTATTCTTTTTCTATATAGATTTTAGTACTCTTTTCTAAGGGCATGAGGTAGCATAGTAGATAAAGCACTGGACTTGAAATCAGGGAGACTCATCTTTTTTAGTTCAAATCCAGTTTCTGACATTCACTAACTGTGTGACCCTGAACAAGTCCCCACACTGTTTGCCTTAGTTTCCTCCTGTAAAATAAATGATTTGAAGAAGGAAATGGCAAACTACTTCAGTATCTTTGGCTAGAAAATCCCAAATGGGATCAGGAAGAGACAGACCCAACTCAACATCAACAATTCTTCACATATGCTCCAAAAACTGTTGAGCTTAGATCTTATTATAAACTTGGGGATTCACAGTAAGCATTTCTTGATTATTTCAGGAAACTTTTCCACCCCCATCAAAACATGCTGACAATCATTTTTTTTCTCCTTTTCTATGTGGGAAATGAGAAGTACCAACTCTGGTAAATTAGTAAAATCAAGTGAACAAGCATTTATTAAGCACTTACTATATGCCAGACATTGTGCTAAGTAAGCATTTTGTCAAGAAGGAAATATTCCTTGAGGTAATGCAATCTTTTCTTTTCACTTTTCACTTTCCCCTCCCCCCCATCCCTAAACAAAGAGCCATTCCTTAAGTCCCAAAAGTCAACTAATCTTCCTAAAAGTGATTGCCAATCAGGGGTTTAAGATATTAATTACTTCCTCTAGGGGTATCTGTATTTTAATTGAGAGCTGAAGAGGCAAAAGCCTTTTAGAACAAAGGGAAGGATGAACCTTGAACAACAGAATTTCAGGCACTTGTGACAGGTGGTTGATGGAATGGAAAAAAGAAGAAATCTGTCCATCCGGTTCAAATGAATTGCTTATTTTACTTTTTTTTCTGAGGTTATTAGGTTAAAGTCAGCAAAGTTATTAATAAAGAATATTCAGGAAAATTTCCTGAAACATAAAGTTGACCTAGAAATTAAATTGTATTTCTATCTAGTCTTTTGTTTAAAAAAAAACAAACAAACTGAAAAAGTGAAACTGAATTAATGATTGGGGAAAACTATAGTGACAACTACCTTCTGAAACTATTATTGATAATAAAAATAAGTTCTTATATAGTTTGACTTCTTTAAGAAAATATGTTTAAAAATTAGAAGGGAAGTAACAAACTGGGAAAACATTTTTACAATTAAAGGTTCTGATAAAGGCCTCATCTCCAAAATATATAGAGAACTGACTCCAATTTATAAGAAATCAAGCCATTCTCCAATTGATAAATGGTCAAAGGATATGAAGACAATTTTCAGATGATGAAATTAAAACTATTTCCACTCATATGAAAGAGTGTTCCAAATCACTATTGATCAGAGAAATGCAAATTAAGACAACTCTGAGATACCACTACACACCTGTCAGATTGGCTAAGATGACAGGAACAAATAACAATGAATGTTGGAGGGGCTGTGGGAAAACTGGGACACTGATGCATTGTTGGTGGAGTTGTGAAGGAATCCAACCATTCTGGAGAGCAATCTGGAATTATGCCCAAAAAGTTATCAAAATGTGCATAGCCTTTGACCCAGCCATACTACTACTGGGCTTATACCCCAAAGAAATATTAAAGAAGGGAAAGGGACCTATGTGTGCCAAAATGTTTGTGGCAGCCCTTTTCATAGTGGCTAGAAGCTGGAAGATGAATGGATGTCCATCAATTGGAGAATGGTTGGGTAAATTATGATATATGAATGTTATGAAATATTATTGTTCTGTAAGAAATGAATACAGAGAGGCTTAGAGAGACTTACATGAACTGAAGTGAGTGAAATGAGCAGAACCAGGAGATCATTATACACTTCAACAACAATACTGTATGAGGATGTATTCTGATGGAAGTGGATATCTTCAACAAAGAAAGGATCTAATTCAGATCCAATTGATCAATGATGGACAGAATCAGCTACACCCAGAGAAGGAACACTGGGAAATGAGTATAAACTGTTTGCATTTTTGTTTTTCTTCCCAGGTTATTTTTAACTTTCTGAATCCAATTCTTCCTGTGCAACAAAACGGTCCTGCACACATATATTGTATCTAGGCCTTACTATAACATATTTAATATGTATAGGAAAGCCTGCCATCTAGGGGAGGGGGTGGAGGGAAGGAGGGGAAAATTCAGAACAGAAGAGAGTACAAGGGATAATGATGTAAAAAATTACCCATGCATATGTACTGTCAAAAAAAGTTATAATTATAAAATTAATAAAAAATAAAAATTTTTAAAAAAGAAAATGTGTTTATACTTTAACATATTTAACATGTATGGGACTACCTGCCATCTAGGGGAGGGGGTGGGGGGAAGAAGGGGAAAAGTTGGAACAGAAGTTTTTGCAAGGGTCAATGCTGAAAAATTACCCATGCGTATGTTTTGTCAATAAAAAGCTATAATAAAAAATGAAGTTTGACGCATTCAATCATATCATTTGATTCATATAACAATCCTACAAGGCAAATACTTGTCATTCTATTTTTGTAGGTTAAAAAAAAAGTGACTCGGGTTACAAGATCTATGGTCATACAAGTAGTAACTACTGGAGTTAGAATCTGAACCCACATTTATTCTGACATTCATTCTTTCTGGTCTTTTTTTTTTTTCAATAGACAATATGGCCTCTCAAAGTAATGAACGGATGAAAAGGATAGATTTGAAGAAACTTAAAGAAAATTTTCATGATGAATTGATGCAAGATAAAGTGAGCAGAACCAGGAGAAATGAACTCAACACTATAAAAATAAAAAAGACTGATCAATGTAGCGATCATTCATGACTTTAGAGGAGGAGCACTGATGAAATAAGCTTCCTATTTCTTAATTGGAACATGATGGAGTAGAACTAAAGAATGAAACTAATTTTAAATAGCCAATATGTGGATGTTTCACTTGACTATGATTACTGTTACAAAGGGAAACTTTTTAAAATGGGGAGGGTGTCAGAAAATTGGAAAGGGAAAAGGGACCTACTGATGGTCATGTAAGACAAAAAAATTTCATCAATTTTTAAAAAGTATATAGAAGAAATTCAGAGGGAAATATAAATCCAAGCAGGAGAGATTGCAAGCTAATGCGCTGAATTAATAATGTGGGTTATAAAAAGAAAACAAACACCAAACTGAACATAAGGGATATTTGCAGTTTTGTGTATAATGGATCCTTTTCTTAACTCATAATAATGCTAATACCTGCTAATGTTTATCAAATTCACAATAACAAAATTTTTTAAAAAAATTTAAAAGCAAAACACAATTTTAATTTGCCCTATCAAATCCAAAGTCCCCTGAATGTGAAATTAATTTGGAAAAGAAACAAGATATAGATCCACAGATGCAGTGAGAGAAAATAAATAAAATTCAATTACCAGAACTTCAATAGTGTTCTAGAGAAAATCAGGGCATGGTTTAGGGTTCAGTAGAAATGAGAATCAAAGGTAGATTTATTTATACAAACCTCCTTATATGAAATTCTGATGGAATATAATTTATCAACCAAGAAATCAATTCATTTTATTTTCTGATGGAATATAATTTATCAACCAAGAAATCAATTCATTTTATTGGGTAAAATTTCTTTTATGGGATTTGGAAATTTTTATGTTATGAATGAGAAGAGTGGAAAAAAAGGGAAAAAAAACTAAGGAATACATTTTTTTTTGTCCATAAGACCGCTTCACAAATAGTCTTCATGTTTTCAAATTCTAACTCCCCAATGACCATGGCAACTAAAGTATGAAGGACAGAAAAAAGATTAGCTCATGTAGCTCTGCTTACTACCATTTTCATTATTCTTTAGAATGCCATAACTTTGGTTCATAGTCATAATGTTAAGGATGTCTCCAAAGGCAATCAGTCCAGTCTATTCAAAGGGAAATTCTGAAAGTTTTTAACTTAGGCCTACTTCTTAGGCAAAATATAAACAAGTCCAAATCTGCTGCCTCAGCCAGGGTGCATGGCCCTGACCTCCAAAAAATCCCTAAAAGTCAGAATCTTATTATTATAATTCTATTCATCATCTCAGGGAGTTTCCTACAATTTACTAATTTTACCATAATTTACTAAAGTACTTAACTTCAATAGAAGTCATCCAATCATAATTGAGGAAAAGGGGGAGTGTAAAATGGAGATGAAACTGGCTGGTACATTTACCCACAAAGAAGAGATGGTATCCTTACCTACCTGACAGGGTAGGTCTATGACTTAAAGTTTCTTTTGGTTGCTCTGTAAATAAAAAGAACCTGAAAATCTTTTTTATCAATCTCCCTCAGAGGAGGCAGAGGTTGCTGCCTGTTACCTGTATGATTTTGGACAAGTTACTTAGCTTCAGTGGGACTGAGTGACCTCATTTGTAAAACCAGAGATTGGAAAAGAGTACCATCTTATAATCCAGGTGGCCCAATGAGGGGCTTTCAGTCAATAAAGGATTTATTAAAGCACATACTGTGTGCCAGGCACTGTGTGCTAAGCATTAGGGATATAAATACAAGAAAATCAGTCAGTTTCTTCCCTCAGAGAGTTTACATTCCATTGGGAGAAGACAACAGATAAAAGTAAATAGAAAGATGAGACAAGCATTGGGGAATTGTTTTGTGAGAACCAAGAAATTTAGCCTGGAAAGGAAGGAAGTTTCCATCATGGAGGTCCAATTAATCTCAATATCAGTTATTGCCAACCCCATCTATTTTGCCATAAAAGTAGCCTTCAACTATAAGAAGGGCACCAGTGAGACATGGAAAATAAAGTTTGAGGATGCCTCCTTTCCATTCTTACAAAATGACATCTAAGGTGGCTACCAGTTAAGCTACAACCATTTTCCATCCTCTTGACTTTCACTTCATTTTATCAATTTCTCTCTTCTAAATTCTCTGAGCTGTATTCTTAAATGAAACTTTATGATTGTTTGGAGCCAAAACTTTTTCCATGCTAATGCACCTCTCCATTGTGTGAATCTCAATCACTTGAAAAGCTGCTCTCAGATCTCTCATAGAACTTAGCTCATATGCAACATTTGTGTATGTTATACCCTCTTCCAGAGTTTAAGTTCTAAGTAGGAAGGGAATGTGTATTATCTAAATTTGTTCATCTCTCTGCCTACCACATTGATCTGCATTAAAAGGTATTTATTAAAATAGCTACTAGTATGTCAACAAAAGAGAACAATTTTTAAAGACTTACATACTCTGATTAACAAAATGATCAAGTATGATTCCAGAATACTGATGATGAAGAATGATTTCTTGATTTTTAAAAAAAACCTAATATGCAGAATATGATGCAAATTTGGGGTAGATTTGCTTTTTTTAATCTGTAATTATAATTGTTGCATGAGAGGGTTTTTTTTTTTGCCTTTTTTTCTAATAGGGGCAATAAGGCTGAAGGAAGAAAAATAAAATGTTAATAATTGAAAAAATATAAAATTTTTAAATGTGCTGTTTTTAAAGGAAGAAGTTGAACTTTCTGGGCCCTAAGGTTCCTTTTAGATCTAATTTATGATCCTATGATCTTTATTTTAAAAATAAAGAGATGCTTGTTTTTGTCACTAAGTAAAAAAAAAAAAAAGTAGTAACTAGGTGTTAGATAGCAGGCATATAATCTGGAAAATCAATCCAAAGTCTTTTATATTATGCTTGATAAGGCTGTTCTAAAATTTCATTTATCTCTAGATCCTATGAGAAGTCAGTGCTTGTTTATACTAAAGTCCTAAGAGGATTTAAGCTACAGGGGACTATGATATGAAAGGAATGTCAGTCACATACATTGTTTTTTCTTCCCTCATTGCCTCTCAAATTCCATTGCATTTCATCCATTCTCTTTATGTAAAACTATATGGGTCAATACCAAGAGAGACTGTCTTATTTTTATCTTTGTATCTTCAGCCTAGCTCAGAAGTTAGAACACAATGTGTGCTTAGTAAATGCTTATTGATTATGCTTTACATATAACAGGAGGAAATCAGAAATTAAAAACAGAATAGCACATAATAACATTCAAGGTCTGTGGCTGTGTTCAGCATAATAAACACATCATGGAGGTGCCAACTCTGAAGATAAACTATGTCTTCCTGAATGTAATACTTTATTAAAAGTAGATATCAAGTGGTAGACATTTACTTCTATCTCTGCCATTAAAAAACTCAAAATGTATTTAAGCAATAAAATCACAGTGTGTACTATAGAATTGCTATCCTTATACTGACATCATTTTATTATACCCTACCCTCTAATTTAAAAGCTAAGATTTTTAAATTTCTAAAAAAAATCTTCAGCTAAAACCTCATACAGAATAAGTAGAGTTTATATTAATTTCACAGTTTGTAAAACATGTGCTGGTTAGGCCACATATAGAATGTTGATATTTTAAGAGGGATAATGAGAAATGGAAGTATGTTCAATGTAGGAAAACAAGAATGATGACTACAATTTGCTAAAAATTTATGAAAGAAATAAGGATATTTATCCTGGAAAAGAGAAGACTTGTGGGATGGGAGCTTGTAAGATGGGCAAATAATAGTGAAATATATCTTAAATCTAATATACATATTTATACAATTCTTGTGCTGCACAAGAAAAGTCAAATCAAACCAGTAAAAAAAAAAGAGAGAGAGAGAGAGAGAGAGAGAGAGAGAGAGAGAGAGAGAGAGAGAGAGAGAGAGAGAGAGAGAGAGAGAGAAGCAAAATAAAATGCAAGCAAACAACAAAAAAAGTGAAAATGCTATGTTGTGAACCACACTCACTTCCCATAGTTCTCTCTCTGGGAGTATATGGCTTTCTTCATCACTGAACAATTGGAACTGGTCTGAATCATTTCATTGTTGAAGACAGCCATCAGAATTGATCATTGTATAATCTTGTTGCCATGTATAATGATCTCCTGGTTCTGCTCGTTTCACTCAGCATCAATTCACTTAAGTCACTCCAGCCCTCTCTCAAGTTATCCTGTGGGTAGTTTCTTACAGAACAATAATATTCCATAACATTCATATGCCATAATTTATTCAGCCATTCTCTAATTGATGGGCATCCACTCTGTTTCCAGTTTCTTGCCACTATAAAAAAAAGCTGCCACAAACATTTTTGCACATGTGGGTCCCTTTCCCTTCTTTAAGATCTCTTTGGGATATAAGCCCAGTAGAAAGACTGCTGGATCAAAGGATATGCACAATTTGATACTTTTTGAGCTTACTGCCAAATTGCTCTCCAGAAAGGTTGGATCCGTTCACAACTCCACCAATAAAGTGTCAGTGTTCCAGTCTTCCCACATCCCCTTCAACATTCGTAATTATCTCTTCCTGTCATCTTAGCCAATCTGAGAGGTGTGTAGTAGTATCTCAGAGTTGTCTTAATTTGTATTTCTCTTATCAATAGTGATTTGGAACACCTTTTCATATGACTAGAAATACTTTCAATTTCTTCATCTGAAAATTATCTGTTTATCATTTATCTCCATTTATCAATTGGAGAATGGCTCGAATTCTTATAAATTTGAGTCAATTCTCTATATGTTTTAGAAAGGCTTTTATCAAAACCTTTGAATATGAAAATGTTTTCCCAATTTATTGCTTCTCTTCTAATCATGTATGCATTAGTTTTGTTTGTACAAAAACTTTTTAACTAATATAATAAAAATTATCTATTTTGTGATCAATAATGATCTCTAGTTCTTTGGTCACAAATTCCTTCCTCTTCTACAGATCTGAAAGGTAAACTATCTATGTTCTTCTAATTTGTTTATAATATTTTTATGTCTATATCATGAACCCATTTTAACCTGGGTCCATGCATTTCTGCTATATTACTTTCCAATTTTCCCAGAAGTTTTTGTCAAATAGTGAATTCTTATCCCAAAAAGCTGGGGTCTTTGGGTCTGTCAAACAAAAATTAATAATTTTGTCCTATGAACCTAACCTATTCCACTGATCGACTACTCTATTTTGTTTCCAACTATTTCAACAAAATAGGAATATCTACTCTATAAGATCCTGAATCCAATTTATTAATTTTACACATATGGAAATAAATGCCCCAAGAAATAATGGACTTGTTCAAGGTAACACAGGTAGTAAGTGGCCAAATCAGAATTTGAATTCAGATCATTTGCCTCTGAATCATCATTCTTTATCTGAGCTAAGAAGAATAGCAGCACTTCATGGGCTCCCTGAAATGTTATAAGTGACTGGAGTTCTCATTCACTCATTCAGTTTTCATAGGCTTGGATCCTTTGAGAAACTTGTGGCAATCTAAATAAGAAGCCATCCTTTCATGTACCCTCTCTCCAAAGAAAAGAATATTTCCTCAGCTCAGCATCAACTGAGGAATAAGTTATTGAAAATGACAAAGTAGAGTACGGCTCACTGGCCATCAACATGTGAACCAAAGATGCCACAGGGCCATAAGATTTACTGACAGTCTTTGGATGATTTCCAAAGCATTCCCATCCCCATCCCCCATTCCATCTCAGAATCTCTAATCTTGTGACTATAAGTGCTGCTGAAATCATAGTCAGAATCTTTCTCCCAGACACACTGAACCCCAAGAATTGATGCACATTCAGCTTCTCTTCTTCAGGAATAAGCCTCCTTCAATATAGAAAACACACACACACACACACCCAAAACCCCTGATTTGCCAAGGCAAATCAACTGATTTTTTTAAGTTTCTGACCTAGACTTGCAGCTGCTCAGCATCACATGATTACAACAGAACCGAACCTTTCCTAGAATGGGTCTCACATAATTAGATTTGTTCTGATTAAATATAGTTTCCAATTATGGGCTTTATTTACAGAACATAACTGAAAGCAGACCCACATAACACATGTCCTGATTTGTTGGCTTTTGCTTGAAAATGCCCTCAGGATCAGTTATTGTACCTGTATTCTTCCTGTGTTTATGTATCTGCATGTTGAAAAGAAACTTCAGCCTGACACAGTAGAGTAGGGGTGCATTCTAGGGCCTTCAAACATGACAGGGCTATTGTGGACTTAGATTTGGGGCAAGGTATTTAACAGATAAAAATAGTGTACTGCCAATAACTCTGTTCTCTCATATGTAATATTTCAAATGCCTAAGACAGACATTCCTAAAGACAAACTATATTTTTAGCTCTAATATCAGGGATTCTTAGCCTTTTTTTGTATTATGGACCCCTTTGGAAGTCAAGTAAAGTCTATGGATCCATTCTCAAAATAATGTTTTTAAAATGCATAAAATATATAAAATGATAAAAGAAATGAATTATGCAAAATATAGTTACTAAAGTGTTTTAAACCCTGAAATCTATGTATGAATTCCTTGGGGGTCCCATGGATTCTAAGAATACCTACTCTTGTTTTACTTAAAACCATATTAACTAATCACAGCAGAAAAGTACAAGATACACTTTTACTTTTAAGTTATAATGCACTTAAAAAGGGAGAAAGGGAGACAAGATTAGATAATACAATAAAATAATTGTTATAGTTATAATTTTGTCTTTTTTAAACAGTTGCCTTGTTTTTACAAAAAAAAAGGCTGAAATATAGTCAAGCCTTGAGTTTGATTATGTACTTCAAACAGAATAAAGCAGAGGTATGAAAACTTCACAATGATATACCCCAATAATTTATCTGAAATTTTATTTGACTTTAGGGGCAGTTAGAGCAGTGGATAGAGTGCCAGATTTTGGAGACAATAATATTCATCTTCTTCCTGAGTTTAAATCTAGCAGACATTTAATAACTAGAGAAGGCACTAAACCCTGTTTGCCTCAGTTTTCTTATCTGTAAAATGAACTGGAGAAAGAAATGGCAAACTGCTCCAGTATCTTTGCCAAGAAAACCTGCAATAGGGTTGCAAAGAATCAAACCCAACAACATGCTAACCACTATACTAAGTGCTGGTGATATAAGTAGAGAAGCAAAGAAAGTCCTTATTCTCTAGAAGTTTGCATTCCAATGAAGAACACATGCGTGCTCGCACACACACACACAAGTAAAATGGTCAGGAAGGAGCACAAGAATTGTGAGACCGGAGAGTAGATCAATAACCATATATACACACAAACACCCCCCATCCACCAAAAAAAAAAAAAAAAAAAAAAAAAAAAAGGCAATTGATTTGGTCATGGTTCATGGTTCTATATCTGAAGAAATGTTGGGGCAAAGGAAAGAAGTCATTGAATCACTGGATTGAGGAGGAACCCAGGGTGGGATAAGAGGAAAAAAGTTAGAAAGCAAATTTTAGGTGATTGGAAAGCTGAGAATGATGTGAAGCATGGTTGGAGCTTTCCTGAAATACCATTCCAGTAGAAATAGTCATCAATCAGTAGAGCAAAGACCTTACTTAGAGCTAAAAGAGAATTCAGTGTTGTTAAATTATCCAACCATTCTGGAGAGCAATTTGGAACTATGCCCAAAGGGCTATAAAACTGCACATATCCTTTGACCTAGCAGTGTCATTACTGCAACTATATTCCAAGGAAATCATAAAGGAAGGAAAAGACCCACATGTGCAAAAATGTTTGTAGCAGCTTTTTTTTTTTCTTTGTGATAGCAAAGAAATGGAAAATGAGTGGATGTCCCTCAACTAGAGAATGGCTGAATAAGTTGTGGTATATGAAGGTAATGGAATATTATTGTTCTATAAAAATGATGAACAAGCTGATTTTAGAAAAGCCTGGAAAGATTTACATGACCTGATGCTGAGTGAAACTGGCAGAACCAGCAATATATTGTACACAATAACAGCAAGAATATACCATGATCAACTACAAAAAAAAAACTTAGATTCTTCTCAGTGGTTGGTTCACAGTGATCCCAATAGACTTTGGACAGAAAATACCATCTACATCCAAAAAAAGAAGTAAGGAGACTGAATATAAATCAACATATTTTTTCTTCACTTCTTTTTTCTGCTTAAAAAAAATCTTTCCCATGGTTTTTCCCTTTTATTTTGATTTTTTTCTCCCGATATGATTCAATATATATTAAAAATAAATAAATTTATTAGAAAAAAAGAGAACTTAGTGATTGACCAATCCAAACCTTTCCTTTAACAAATGAGGAAATGAGAGTTAAATGACAGAATCAAAGCCATAAGTGCAAAAGGCAGCATTTGATGGAAGCCAGGTACTTAGACTCCAAATCAACACTCTGACCCAATTGTGAAAGCCCTTTGCAAACCTCAAAGTGATAGGTAAATGTGAGGCAATAATGATGATGATGCAAATATTTCACTGAAATTCCTCTAATAAATTAGAAAGTATATGAAAACACAGTTGCATTTAAAAACAAAATCATTAGTGCATTTTGATGTGGTGGTTTGCAAACACCCATTTTACAGAGCACAGAAAAAGCTAGGCACTCCCAGGGCAGACTATGGCAGAAAGGAAAAAGATACGCATAGAGCACTTTGTATATAGGAGGGATATAATAGATATCAGTTGGCTGACAGGATGGAATGAGACAAAATAAAAGTCTAATTTTGTAAATAAATAAACCCCAGTTCTCTGAAATACTGTTTTAATGTTCAACAGTGGCTACCTAAATTAAGCTGATCCTGACGAACAGAGGCATTAAACTTACTTAGAGATAAAACACAAGTTCTCAGAACTGGTCCCTAACCAATACCACTTTTTTGCTTTGAAATTCTGCCTACTCATAATGCCTTATCCTCTGATTTAGGTAAGAAAGCAGATTAAAATCCTGCAAAAATTTTGGTAAACCAAAGCCTACCCAATCCTACTTCCTCATTCCCCTTTAGAGTAAAGGGAACAATCATTTATACAATGTTCTAAGGTTTCAAAATGCTTTATATGCCTTCTCTTATTAGACTCAGAATTAATGATAATAATAGTAATGATAATAACTAGTATTTAGATTTTTATAAGTCATTTCAGTTGTGTTCAATTCTTCTTCATTTAGGGTTTTCTTGGATAAGATATTAGAGTGTTTTGCCATTTCTTTCTCCAGCTCATTTTGCAGATGAGGAAACTAAGGCAAACCTGGTTACATGACTTGTCTAAGGTCATACAGCTAGTAAATTTAAACTCGGATCTTCCTGATTCTACTTCAACATTCTATCCACTGGGGCACCTAGTTTCCCACAGCCATCAATAGTTAGTAAAAAGAATTTGAACTCAAAAATTCCTGACTACAGGTGCAACACTATCCAATGTAACATTAAAATCCTGCCATCCCACTTTCTATAAGAAATCATTCCGGATCTTCCTTAATATTAGTATCTTTACTCTGTCAATTATCTCCAATTTATCTCATGTATTTCTTGTTTGTAGTAGTTGTGTGAGCTCCTTGAAAACAGAGGACTGTCTTTTACCTCTTTTGTATCTACAATGCTTATAACATCACTCAGAACATAATAGTCACTTAATAAATGTCAACTGACTTACCCTGGGAGATTAGTATGACATTTATTATCTTAATGGGGTCAGGAGTAAAAGAAATAAACTATATGTTCATCATTCGTCTAGAGATCAAGTGAGTAAACTCCCTCTACTAATACAGACCTACAACTTCACGTCATAAAGTTATCTGAAATATTGATAAGTAATTTGCCCAATGTTACACTTGATATAGATTTGAGGCAGATCTTAAACTCATGTATTCCTGCCTCTGAGGATCAATTATCTATTCACTAAGCCACGCTGTTTCTAATCTTCATTGTACAGATAAAGAAACTAAGGATCAGAAATATTAAGTAATGTATTCTTGATCACAAAGCCAGTATCTATGTCCAGAATGTAAACCAAAGAAAATGTAAGAGGTATTAAGCAGAGAGATAGAATTATTACTCAGAATAGTATTACTCAGTGAAAATGTAATATTTCAACTTCCCTGAAAGGAATAAATTTCAGGTAATAGAGGACTTTGTAAGTATTTGGAGGTTAATTTACATTAACATACCATTCAAGTGACTGGTATATGTACATACTTACACTGTAGATAGTAACTATAGATTTTAATAAATAAGGATCTTATTTTTTCAATAATTAGAACCAAGAGCATTGTTAAAAATGATCTCTGACATGAATCTTCAAAAATGAGTGCCATCGATCAATTAGTATATACCACCAAATGCCAAACCAGGCAGATAGATTAAAGGCATTATTGTATAAAATGAAAGTTAGTAAATTGAAGTAAATGGGATTCTCCTGGTTAGGAAGCAATATTCCAGAGTGTGACAATAAAGCACATGGTCACATATAACACTTATGGTTCATTTAAGGTAAAAGAATGGCTGTATTGTCTAGTTTATTAGTGATAACCTCTGTCTCCTCAAAAAAAAAAAAAAAAAAAAAAAAAAAAAAAAAAGGAAAAAATACAAGCTGCTTACTTTGGAAGACTGGAGTTGACATAAGTCAAGCCTATCTGTACAACTTCCTATTACTCATATCTCTTCCTAAAAGGAAGACATTAAAGTTTTAATAGCACTGAATGAATGGGACAAACAAAACATGAACATTCATGAGCAAACATTAGTTTTTAATGAATTCAAAATTATTAGGTATCTCTATTTGGACTATTATAAAACCAATTTTTTTGTATTCAAAACTTAAAAAGAGACAGATACAATTCCACAAAAGTCTACTTCTCAAACATGTCAAAGTAAAAGAATCATAAGGTCTTTCCCTCTAGTAAACCTTTTTAATGGGTATATATTTAAATTTTATCTTACATTTATACAAATGTACCTTGTTTTTTTTATGTAATTTTCTTTCCATTAAAATAATTCTGTCTCTTGAAAGAATTCCCCTCAAATGTTTATAACACCCCACATTTTTGTTTATATACTTTAAATAGTCTCTCTGTAAATGCCAAGGTTTCTATTTTCAAAAATAAAGGTGTCAAATTTGCAGAAAATACATGTTTACACTTTTCTTAGCACTTACTTCTTATTGAAACTTACATTATCTATTTTCCATCCCCTCTCCCAATCTCTAATCTGCTTGTTCTTTATGATAAAATAGTTATTCAAGAATTCCTGGAATACCTCTAATTCCTTTCGTTCAATACTAGAATACTCTTATGGACCTAACGAATCAAAGAAACATTAGACTCTAACAAAGACAGGATGCTTCAAGAGACAGGAGGAATTTTCATCATTCAAGATCTTCCAACACTAAAACCCAAAGACAAAAAAAAAAAAAAATCATTATAAAAAAAATCAACTAAATTCACAGAAAGTCTCCAATATACTTCTTCTACAGAGGGAAATGTTTAGGGAATGAATAAAAGGAAATCTGTTGCTACAACTTAGCATTTTAATACTACAGAAGAGATTTTTAATTCCTCTTTCCTCATTTCTTTACTTCCTTTTTTGATGAAGTATTGCGAAAATTCAGTAACTAGTATGAAAAAGGTTTTTGGTGTATATTCTTTAATACATGGCATCTCAATGGTGTAGAAATTTTATTTTCATTGACAAAAATTTTTGTCCTCTCATAATTATTTAAACTCAACAATATCTTGCTTATGGGTGATAACAACTATTTGTTGAATGGACAAATCAAAGCTCACATTTATAGCACTATTTACTATATAAATCACAACATTTTATAGTTTTATCAGCAAGAATACTGGAATAGTTTGTTAAAAATAATTTTTCCCCCTCTTCTTTTCAGTGGGGCAGGATATAAGAGGGAAAGAAAACATTTTAAAATGATTCATAATACATAAAAAGTAACAATAATAATCTTATAAAAATGAAAAAATATCTGTATATACATAAAACAGAGAGCATTCTATGATATTTAATAGTGTGTATACCTTTATATTGGGCCACTATATTATTGGTTTTGTTTATTTTACTCTTATCATACAAGACCTCTCAAGTAGTAAGGATAATATGTAAATGTTTGTAATATTTTTAAAATAAATAATTTAAAATTTTAAAAATTAATTCAAGAGGAAAAAGGAGAAGTTTGGGCTAAATCAAATTTATGATCACCAAAAGGTTAATAAATTCAAGTAATGGTAATATATTTCCTATTAGGAAAAGCAGAATTTAATTTGGGAAATCAAGAGTTGTGATTCTCAACAAGGGTACCTTGCCCAAGTGGACTCCAGCCCCTTGATAGTAATTCCTGCTTTTTGCCTCTTTGATCCATATGTCAATTGTTCCCAGAGGAAAGGATGATAGCAAAGTGGGAGAAAGGGCTGGTGGGGTAGGGAGAAAAGCCTAAGGAAAAAACATTTTTCAAATAAAGCACTGAGCACAGGCAACAGCTGAGTTGGCTACTGAGCTGAAAGGGGTGGGGACTTTCCCAAAGCACATGGGCTTTTGAAGCATTACTTTCCCGTTTCTCGTGACACTCTAACCCAAAAGAAAAGCAAAATACTCTTTGATCTACTCTCTTAGACTCAGAATAATGCACACATTTTGTGATTTAGAAGATGATTAAAGTAGGTTGGGCAGAAAATGTTCTGAGAGCTCAAATCACCTGAAAAAAGGCAACCCAAAATTCAATGTTAGGCTTCCTGAAACTAGTGATTTTCTTTTTTTAGATGCTTGGCAACCAATAGCTGAAATTACTTCCTCAGGAGCTAGTCTGCTTTAAATTGTCCAGTTTAAAAGGATATCAGTTGTAGCAGAGAAAATTTCAATCAAGAATAGATTTTCTAACAAAAAAACATTTAGCATGAAATGTGCCTGTCCAGCATTGTATATCTAGAATGCCAGTGAAGACGGCTTTAAGTTGGAGTTGGGAGCTAAGAGAAGCTTTCAGCCACTCTTTCCTGATAGCTCTTAGTGCTGAACTGATGTATTCTCACTACTTAAGATGAGTACAAATGAGGTAACCTGATAACTTAGTAGATGTGGCTCTCAAGAGCAGGGTCAGTGACAATAGATAACTCCACAGATGGATCTTGGTGCTAGGTAGCAGCTTGGTATGCTGGATGCCTCTAGGCTTGTTGACTGAAAGTATTCCTTTCTGAATGGCCCAGGAGTTAAAAAAAAAAAGTCTGGAGATTTCAATAGACTATGAAAAAAGACATGAAAAGAACAAACATGGACTAAATAGAGATGAGAGTTTAAGAACTTCTGCAAGTATAAAAGCAATATTATTAATGAATCTCACAAAGATATCTCTACAAATCAGAGGCAGTACTGAAAGGTGACACCAGAATGAAATGAGTTCATGGTATTGTATGAATGTATTAACCAAACATTTTTTCCTACACAAAGATTGCAATATTAGGGTAATTTAAGAATACTGGGTTAGAGTGACATGTTTGTTTATACCTAATAATTGTTTTGTTCCTTTAATGAAGATTTCTTCTCATTAAACTTCTTTTTGGATACACCATCACCAGTTTGTTTGCAACTTGATTCAATAAACACATATTAAGCACCTGCAAGACACTGTTCTGGGCTTCAAATGGGGATTAAAAAGATGCATAAAGAGACAAGCCAGTGTGTTCCTAATTTTAAAAGGAGCAAGAAGGTAAATATTAGATTCTATAGACCTATAAACCACACTCTATAGTAAGCCTGATATCAAATACCTCAGAAAATTCCTATAACAGATGGTTTATGGGCACTCAGAAAAGGAAGTAATAATCACTAAGGTATACTATGGGTTAATTAAGACAAGCTGTGACAAACTTATGTTTCCTTTTTTGGTAGGGTTGTTAGACTGGTTAATCAGAGGAGTATGATAAATGATGGGGGATGTTGCACAAAAGTATGTAATCAAGTCTCTCTCAGTGTTCTCATGGATATCACAAAGAAATAATTTTCTTCTATTAATTTCTTTAGTTACTAAGCCTACCAGAGATGGTCCTAAACAACTGGAGCTTGTTTTACTCCTTGAATTTGGAGCACTCCTATGTTACAATAATGACAAGCAAACATACATTTATAGTTTCTATAAAGGAAAGAATATTACCAGTAAGCTGAATATTCAAAGAAGCAATTTTAGAGCTCAAATTAGTGAATTACAGTGGACTATTGTGATAAATTCTGAGCAGTTGGTAGGATGATAAATGTTTAAGCAATAGCAACTCTCTGAACATGATCTGATAGTTACACTAACTAAATCACAAAATTTCTGCAGTACTGAAATCTTCTGGATCCATGGTTATTTTATCACCTGAGTCTAACAGACCTTTATGTGATTGGTGCATAAGGCATCTAAAATAGAATTTAGTTTGGTTTTGCTTCTGTTAAACAAAGAAATATTTCAATATTCCATGGATCCTTAGACTAGCGAAGATTACAACCTGACTATGACTGGGCAGATGGTATTTGAGAGCAGCCAACATGGTGATGAGCCCCTATGATCTTAGTTTTGTCCTTTGGAAAATAATCTATCACAAGGGATATTTTTGATATTCTCCACACTAGGATAGGGCTTTTAAAAGAGGAGGAAGAAATACAGTATCCATCAGAATAAAAATCAAATCAAGAGCAAATACTTATTTATCACTTAGTTTGTATAAGGTAATATGGGGGAAATGGAGAAGTCTAAAACATTAAACCTTCAATCAATTAATAAGTTAAGTATTTATTAAGTGCCTACTCTTTGCTAGACTTGGGTACAAAGACTAACATGAATCAGTTCTTGCCCTCAAGGAACTTATATTTTAACAAGGAGATAATATGTATCTATATATGAAACATATTAAATACAAAGTAATCTTGGGAGAGGCTATAATAGGAATTTTTAAGAAGCTACTGTTTTGGAAAAATCCACTTAAAATCAGGCATATCTTGATAAGGGATACCAAAAATATCATCGTGTATGATTCTGAAAAACACCTAAATTATAGTTATTGGTACAAATTTCTCTAAATCCAAGTTTTTCTCTTTACACAAAAAAAGAGCAAAAACAAAAGGATTGGCTAATATTTATCCTCAAGTAAGTGAAAAATAAATCCTAACCTTGTTAAGAAGATGGCTTCATATACCAGCACTATGTAAAAATCAATTTTGCTGGCATAATGATTATGACCAAAGCAGTAACTAGGGCAGGTTGACCAGAGCTTTGTCCCAGTGCAATAAAATGTAAAGAGTGTAAAAAAAAAGAAAAGTTCATGCTTACTTCAGTAGCCACTAGAGTAACTAATTCTTCCTACTTGACTTAATTTATTTTAATTACTTCATATATTATTTTTGTGTTGATAATTAAAAAGTTGATTTGAGGGTGGGTTTTGCTGGCTTGCCCTAAGCACATTTTATGCTGTTTACCCTGGACAAACTGCTAGTTATGGCTTTGACTGTAACTAATAAATGAGAGCTAATAAACACTTTGGAAAAGGACTGAGACGCTTAGCTCATTTCATATAGTCCATAAAGGATTCATCATATGCATTTACCATCATCAACCTCCCATTTTCTGTTTTGACTACCTGATATATAATCTTTGTTATTCAGTCTAGTTTTTCTAGCTGATGGTAACCTTCTAACCTTTAGTGACAAAGCTGTAGGCCACTAACATTAGATTATGACTTCTAGTAGAGCAAAAGGAACAGATACTTCAAGAAAATAAACATCTCAAAGAGAAGATTTCACTTCTTTTAAGGAATACTAGTAGAGGCTGGAAAAATAGAATTTATTGAATAAGCAAAATTCAAAAATATATTCAACAATAATTTTATTCAGTAATAATATTCAATAATTCAACAATAATAATTTATTTTATTTAAGTACCAGCCCATCAAAATTCATTTATTAGTTACCTTCTATGTGACAGGCACTATGCCAAGGACTAGAGTTTCAAAGAAAGACAAAAGGAGTCATGGCTTGCAAGGAAGTCACAGTCTAATGAGAGAGACAATATCAACACTACTATGAAAACAGACCAATCTTCACTCTTGGTGCAAAACAGTTTAAACAATATTACTTTGGTAAACATTCAGATTAATCTTCCTAGACAATCATATAGCTGGAGAATCCTTAGCTGGAGCAACATTCTTTGAAAAGATACAATTAAACTGAAGCTAACTTTTACTTAAAGTAGCAGTTCATTTATATTTTAGAATTTAACAAAAAATTACATCACATAAAAAATTAAACATTGTCTATTCCGTTGGCACATTATTTCCTAGGAAACCATTCTCATAACATTTGGCTCTTATTCTCCAATAAAAAGGTATTTTGGATTAGGGAAGGAAGAGAGGAAAGGGAGATACAGAATTATCCTAATTCTAACCAATCCTATGAATGCAATCAAGAGAGCCAAGTTTAAAATTTTAGAAAGAGCTAAGTTCATTCAGTAATTGAAAGGTCAGATGTGTTCTTTGCTGTGGGAAAAGAGGAAAAGGGTCTTTATGTTTTGTTTTTGTGAATTTTGGTGTTTTTGTTACAACGCTTGGTGCCATTCCAGCTCTTGTATTAAATGAGGAGGCTCAAATAAAGAGAAGCTCTCACCAGCAGTTCCATTTCTTCACTATCAGTCAGTAGGATGAATTCATCCTCCAATACCATTTATATTTTGGAAGATAACAAATTAAAAAGATATTGGAAACCACAAGCAGCAATGAGAGCAAATTAAAAGCGAATAAGCTGCCATATTCTTCTTTACTGCAAGCTGGACAACCACTTAACAAGACATGCTATCATTAAAATTCTTTTTTCTCTGACTTATATGAACTGATGCAGAATGAAGTGAACATAATCAGGAGAATATTGAACACAGTAACAGCAAGAGTGTGTGATGATCAACTATGATAGACTTAGATGTTTTCATCAATAACAGTGATCCAAGACAATTCCAACAGACTTAGAATGGAAAGTGCCAACCAAATCCAGAGAATGAGGATCACCTTTTTTCTTTCTCATGATTTTTCCCTTTTGATATGATTTATTTTCACAATACAACTAGTAAGGAAATATGTTTAAAATGATCATGCATGTATGTATAACTTATATAAGATTGCTTGTTGTCCTGGGCAGGAAGGCGAGAAAGAGAAAAAAATTTGGAACTCAAAATCTTACAAAAATGAATGTTGAAAATTATTTTTACATGTAATTGAAAATAAAATACTATTAAGTAAAAAAAAAAGAATTCTTTTTCAATCATTCATTGTACAAGACAACTTATCAGTATCTCTTACAGTTCTAAAATTCAGTGACTTTATGATTCTACTCTACCAATTGGTCTCAGAACAATCCTACTGTATTCTTCTTTCATGATTATCCCAGGCTAATAATCCCATTGACTCAAGATATGTGATTACTTTTCTCATCTCAAAGAACACAGATGTTCTCATCCAACACACATAGTGTTATTTAACAATTCCTAGTGGGTTACTTCTATATATAGTGGTACTGAGGGAGGGGAGGTGGTCCTACAGGTTTATTGGTGCTCTGAGTCAGAATTAAGCTTTCTAGATCCACATTTATTTACTGTGAGTCACACATTAAGTTGAGCAGTGGAAGCTTTTTATAGTGGAAGCCAGAACACAACTATTATACAGAGCCTATAGCATTTTTATGATACTAACAACTTTAAAAAATATCATCACAGCAATAAGTTAGAATTTATATTGCTTAAAGCAATATAGGTTTCTAAAGCATCTAGCAAATATCTCATATTTGATGTTCATACCAACCATGAGAGAAAGATGCTATTAGTGTTCCCAATTTTTGATGAGGAAACTGAGACAGTTTAAGTGATTTTCCTAAGGTCACACATTTAACAAGTATTTGAGGCCATCAAAATCTTGTCAAGTAAGATCTGAATGTCTTTTACAAGCTAAACAAATATATTTAAAAGAGCCTATTTCTTTTCCCTCTTTACCTAATCATAACAGGTTAATCCAATGCGATAAAAGTAACATAGCAAAATCAATACAGACATATAAGAAGTCATTTGGATTTGTCCATTTTCTGCCTAGCATAATGGTTTCTTAAATTATTATTTGACCACTCAACACCAATACCCAATATAGAGGACACATACTTTATCTGGAAAGCCTGAAGTTCAAAAAAGAGGGAAGATATCCTCATTGTGACCTTTCTCATCACTAGGAGAAAGGAATAGCAGAATATTTTGCTGAGTATATTTGTGAATAGATGGGAATACAGACAAAAGTTTTAGTCCTCCTGTCTAAAAAGCATTTTTTCAAGTTCACAAAGGAATCACAACAAATAGAAGAGAGATAGACTCTTATGTTAGGAAGCCAAAAGCTCTGACCTTTTGTGAACATGAAAAACAGATTCAAATATGCTGTAATTACACATCAGTGTTTTTCCACTTCTCTAGACTTATCAATAATAACTAGCAATTCATTTTCTTGTCTTTATTGCCAACACTGAGTCCTCTCTTTGCACTGTAGTTATCATGGAAATTGCTTCCATGAGAAGCACAAAAATTAGTCATACTCAGCAAACGGTTCTTCTTTCCATTTCCTTTCAGCACAATATTAATGATACCACATATATTTTCTACAAAACCAATGATAAGTTACTCCTTCTGAGAAGTAAGGGCTCATCTATCATAGGAACTGCCATTTTTTCCTCTTTCTGTTCTCCTTCATTGGCAGGAACCTATTTATTTAAGGTTTTTCAAAAACAAAATAACAACAGGTAGGTTCCTCTGACATTACAATGCAGTAAGTTAAAGGACAGTCTAGGAAAGCTTGAATTTCACCTAAGGTAGCAATAGACAAAAATTTACTGAAATTTCCTACTTCTCCACCAAAAATAAGTATATGCTGAGGCAAACTAATAAAAACAATCCTTGTAGTACTTGAGTATCAATAATATTATATATTATAACCATAAAATTAATATTATTGATTGAGAAAGTTAGACTGGAAATGTGCATAGAATGCTGCATTTGAATCAGAAGTACTTGAGTTCAAATCCTGCCTGTACATGAATAGTGATTGAACTCCTACACATAGGAAATCATAGGTCTTTGGGAGTATTTAAGTCCAAAGAAGAATCCAGCAGTCAAGATTAGCAAAACACCAAAAAGCTATATAATAATGAATTAATGACTCATTAAGAATTTTCTTCAATATTAGAAACATCCCAGAGTAAGAGGTATCACTAAAGATGTTTTGCAATTAGTCTTATATAATAATTATACAAATATATATAATATACATAATGTATATAATACAAGTAATGTATTATATATAGAAAACATGAAAATAATTATATATGATATAGAAACTAAATTTGTGCAATATTACTTTCATGGAATTGTTGTCAGATAGCAACGTTTTTCTAAAGAAGTATTTTGAAAAATGCAAACTGCAATTATCTAAATGAGATTTCATTGTCATTCACAATCATCTAACAGTAAGATGGCCCATTATTTGTCTTCATTATAGCTCCAATGGAAAAGCTATATCATTTCTTGCTTTTTATTCCCACTGCTTTCCATATCTCATCATCTTATACTATACCAATAGTGTCTCTGATCCTTAATTCTCTTTTCTCCAATCGAATCGGAAGTTCTGTACATTATATTACATCCAAATTATTTTTCCAGGCATTTAAGGACTTTCACAAGTTATTCATACCAGATCCATTCAAATGTATCTCCTACTACTCTTCATTTATAATAGCTTGGGTTTAGGTTCTCATTGACCCAGACACATACCTTCATGTTCATTCCCTCTGTTTAAACCTGCATATTTGTTTTTCTGATCTGTTTTTCTTATCCTTTTCATCATAACCAATCCTAGTAATCTTTTAAAGCCCCTCCAATTTTCATCATAACCAATCCTAGTAATCTTTTAAAGCCCCTCCAATTCTCATTTCCTCCAAAAAAGCTTTCTTGGGAATTTCGTCAAACTCTTCTCTCTTCCCATGCCTAACCATGATAACATTACCTCTCTCTAGTGAAGAGATGAACACTAAAGGTAGTCATAAGGTTTCTGGAATCCAACATGTGAGTGTCTCCTTTTTAGGAGTTCTTCACCTGGTAACCAGGCTATCTTTCCCCATTGGCACCACCTGGTGGCTAACAAAAACAGACCTCTTTTTCCTACTCTTGACCTTTCTTCTCTCTCAGCTGGTTGATGCCTGAACAATGTTGTTGTTCCTCTGTTCAACATGTTTTGAAAGTAACTGAACTGATGCTACCAGTCTATAGATCTATAGCTTGAAAAGATAGATATAAATGTGATCTAAGGATATTTGGTTTTTCCTGAACAACAGTAACAGGTCATTTTTACATAGTACTTTAAGGCTTACAAAAGCCCTTCCATATATTCTCTTGATTATTCCTCACAACAGTCCTTTGAGAGGAGTGCTATTATTATTCCTATTTTACAGATGAAAACACTGAGGCTTATAAAAATTAAATGACTTACTCAGAATCACCTAGACATTCAGGGTCTGAGGTAACATTCAAACTCAAAGCTTTCAAACTTCAAGAGAGAGTTCACAGATCTATTTCCAAATGCAGTTTTCCATCTCTGTTTATAAACAAACTAAAGGAAGCTTGTAATTAAATGATTTTAAAAGTTAGCTAAAATGTCTAATAAATAGAGATCTCCAAAACTGAAATGCTCTCTCAAATGGATAATTCTTTCTCATTCTTTGGAAGTCTCCAGGCAGAGAACTTAAAAATTAAAACATGCTGTCAGAGATAATGTAATACACAGGAAAAATCTACTGAAAGGGAAAGGGAATACTGTTTCCTAAATTTCGTATATGGGTCACAATACCCTCTTCTTCTTTCTCACCCTACCCTAGCAACAAGCAAACAATCCCTTCTTTGGGATTATTTGCGAAAGGAGAATGAGAACAAATTCTCTCTATGTCAGGTAGAAATGATGTCCCCCAACTTTACCTTTTTCCCCCCAGAAAGAACTTTCCTACCTATGAGACAATACAGCACAATGGAAACAATGATGAATTTATAGTCAGAAGTCAGAAGACCTGGATTCAATTCTTTTTATATCAATTAATATCAGTTTGACTTTCAGCAGTCATAGCCTCTCTTGGATAAAATGGACTCTAGGCCTCCTTCACACTTGGTCTATGATAGTAATACTGTCCTATTGTCCATTATAATAGAAAGGATATAGTCACAAAATCTCAGGGGCCCCCTAACAAGTGGAAAGGATTATAGAGAAAAATAGGAAGTTAGATCTTGGACATTTCTGACACTCTCAACCTGATAAAGGACACAAAAATTCTATAGGGAGTATTAAACGATCTTCACAATAAAATTAGGAATAAATGGTCTCTCATAGTAAAGAGTTTATACTTGCTAAACAAATCCTTTGCTTAGACTGGAATATTCCCAACTTCTCAGAGGAACTAGCAGGTTCTAGTTTTTGTTTTTGTTTTTGTTTTTGGATCTGTCAAAAAAAAAAATCCCAAACCTTTCCCCCAGATCTCCCTTCCACCGCCTACTGCTTAGAGAGAATGTCATGAAGTTTAATTAGTCTCTTGGCTGGAATGAGCCAAGATTTTTACTGGCAGAGTTGCCTATCCTTCTTTCAGCAAGCTACTGTGTTTAATACTCTAATACTTAGTTTAATGCAGTACAAATAATAGCTAGTTAATATTTCTATAGAGATTGCTATGTGTCAGACACTGTGTTACACATTTTCACAATTGTTATCACAGCTGTTGGAAGTGGCACTATTATTAAATCCAATTTACAGATGAGAAAACTGAAACAGTGTTTTATGGCTTGTCCAGATTTACAGATAGCTAGTAAGAATGTGAATCTGGATTTGAACTCAGAACTCCATGACCAATGCTCTGTCCATTGTACCAAATAGCTACTTTAAAGAAGATGAAGTGACTTTCTCCTTCCCTGTGTAAGTTTGAGCAAATCCCTTATCTTTTCCAGGCCTGAGTTACCTAATAGGCAAAATGAATGGATTAATTTAGATGATCTCTGATGTCTCTTCCAGTTCTTAATCTATGAACCTGTTAGCACTAGCTTCGGTAAATATGACAGAAATTAAGGCAAGCATTGCAATCTGGTAAATATATATATATATATATATACATATATGCAGTCCCAAAATTCTTAGACCTTTTTTTCTAGAATATATCATTAGAAAATTAAGGATAGTGTACATTTCTTGATGAAAGGAGTATAACATAATATTGGTTTATCATATTGCCAAGCACATAATAGGTGCCTAGTAAATGTTTATTGATTAAACAGTAGATACATGGTAAGTTGATTTGTAAAAAGATAAATACTTAATCAAATCTAATCAGAAAAAAAGAAACATTTTTCCTGTAATTGCTCTCCCCCCACTTTTTCTTCCCTATTCTAATGACATCCAGGAAGGAAAAAAACAAAAATCCAATTTATAAAATGAAGTAACCAACTTACTATTGTCAAGACTTTACAAAATATAAATTCTAAGTGGGTGGATCAATAAGAACAAGAAAAGAGGTACATGAAGAAAACATTTCAAGTTTCTTATCCAGGTTCAAATTTATTTCCTCTTCAAAACATGAAGTGAAGGAATATTTTCTTTATTGAGTTACTGCCATCAAGTGTAAATTACATGACACCCAGAACTGCAAATTTTCTAGGCCAAGCATTATTATTCTGCCCCATGTTAATATAAAACAACTGTATACCAGATCAATCAATATCTCTATCTCTATACCAGAGGTTTGGCCTACTAGTTTCTTTTTTTTTTAATAAAAGGAAAATCAAAAAGTATTAGGAGCAGAGATGTACATTTTACATTTTTGCATTACTCCTGAAAAAAAAACTACTACTATAAATCTTTACTTAACTCATAAATAAAATTTAGTAAGGTAACTCAAGGGACTTTAAAGCTATAAAAAGCAAAGAATATCTGTGAATGAACTGTAGGGGCTAGGGAAATGCAGGGAGTTTCCTTCTAATTTGTAGCAGCTTTTAATTATATTCTCCACCACAACATATACAGTTCATTCAAAAGTGATCAAAACTAATAGAAATAACTGAGATATCCCAAACCACAAGTTAAAACAAGACTGTAAATCTCTTGGAATATATCTGAGCACCTAAACAATAATTCTCATTTAACCTGCTTGGATTGGAAACAGAATTTTTTAAATATTCACCTTGGAACCATCAGTCCACTTAAAAGACCTCTCCTATTTATACTTATTTCTTATGTTAAAGTGAACTAAAACTTATTGTGCTTTGACCAGTTTTTGGAGAATGTTGAGCCACCTTTGACATTATTAGATCAAGAAATATATTCTTGATCAAATGTTATTAGATAACAAGAACATTTCTCTTCGAATTGTTGTCTTATTTTACTTTGTGATGTCATACAGAAGGAAGAAAGCAAAGATCCAGTTTTTTTAAAAAGTGAAATAACCAATTTTCTTCATGCAATACTTGCCAGTGCTGTAATATCTGAGTGGGTGACTCTTGACAGCATTGGCCCATGACTTAGTTGAGCAGCTACCAAGATGGAAGACTTTTAGCCTAGAGGCAACTAATATCAGAGCAGTTAAGTGGCATACTGGATAAAGTTCTGGATGTGGAGTCAGGAACCCTCATTTTTGTGAATTTGAATCTGGCCTCAGACATTTACTAATTGTGTGAACCTGGACAAGTCACTTCTCTCTGCCTCACTTTCTCATTTGTAAAATGAATTGGAGAATCAAATGACAAACCATTTCAGTACCTCTGCCAAGAAAACCCCACACAGGGTCATTAAAGAATCAGACACAACTAAAGGATGGAACAATAAAAAAAAGTTACATCAAATACTAAGAAATAGCTTTCCCACTCTAATTCTGGTCTCTTATTTCAGAGCATTTTTTTTTAAAGATGATCAAAAAACAAGATAAATCTAACTTCCATGAGTATCAACTTTTGGGGGAAAATAAAAATAAATTTAAATCTAAATTTAAAAAAATCAACTTCTGGTTTTTTTCTATTACCTCTTTGCAGAGAAAAAGAGAATTCCATTGAATTGCTTAAAAAAAAACCTTTGCCTTTCTCAGAATTTTTCTAATTCAAACATCCTCGGAGGATTTACCCCAATTTTATGACTAGTCACAACACAACCTTAGAACTGTCAGTATAAGTGGGGAATACAGACAAATAATAGGAGTCATTACATTGGGTCAGTAGCTAGGGAGTATTTTTAGTTTCCTTAACAGGTCAGACTGTCACTGACTAGTAAATAGTCTAGTCTACATCCTTAGTCAATAAGAGGTCTAAAGAATGCTTGATCTTTCCTCTGATAAAGTCAAATAAAATGATCTGTAGACACACTGTAGGCATCCAAGAGTTATGACCAGCAGCAGATTATCTATCCTTGTCACTGGAGTGATAAAATGCACAGACTGAACCTCATCAAGGCAATCCAAAGTAATTTTCTTATTTTTCTCAGTAGCAGGAGCTGGTGGCTTAAGAGAAACAGGATAAAGCAACAATTGCTGACCATTGAAGGGCAGAAAATCCAAGAAACTGATATAAGTTCTCTTTGCCCAACTCACTGGTTGTGTGACTAACCAGATCATTTATCTCTTCTGTCCTTTATCTTAGGTTTCCTAAGGTATAAAATAATTATGCCAATAATATCTGTTCTGTCACTTGGCCATTCCTGAAGCCCAAGTCTGGTCATATCACTCCCCTGTTTAGGAAAAATCAATAAGATAATTGCCACTGAGATAATATGCAGACTTTCTGGTTGAGCTTTAAAACTCTTCACAGTTTGGCTCCAGCCTTCCTTCCTAGGCTTATGGCCATGATTCTCCTTCACACATTGTCATTCCAGTCAAACCAGGTACCTGATTGCTGTCCCTCCCATACATTATTTCATTCACTACCAGAACCTAGAGCCTCCTAGAACCTCTCCCTTCCTTCAAACTTCAACTTAGTGCTACTTCATGCAGGAAGCTAATCTTAGTTCTACACTGTTTTTCAGTGCTCATCCCATGTTGTTTTCCTTGAATATGATGTAATCTTTGTGAGAATAAGGACTTTTTCAAGGCAATCAAATAAGCATCATCTTTCTTTACTTGAGATACAAATTATTTCCCCTTCTGCTTTCCTCTCTTTTCATGTAATTCATGAGTTATTAAACACCCATTTGCATAGCTCATAAAATTAAACTAAGAATTGAGCTTTTATACAATTTCTAAAGCTTTGGCCATGAGAACTCATTTAAATGTTCTCCAAGGCTGTTGTACTGTCGTCATTTAATTTGTCAATAATATTTCAAAATAACAACTTGTGGTCAATTTGTAAAAATTCCAGTTGAGTGGGAATTGTCCTGTGGGTTTATGTTAATTTCCTATTTCTTGACCAATGACAAAATATGCTTTTACCCACTTCTGACAGAGAGGTGATTGGCTAAGGGGAACAAATGAGATATATTTCCTTTTTTTGGACATACTGTGGGAATTTGTTTTGTTTGACTATGTACATTTTTATGGGTTTGTTTTTCTTTTCCCAGTTGTGGGGGAAGGAGAAAAATTCATTTTTGTTTATTGAAATTTTTTTCATATTTTTAAACTTCTCTCTTTTTTTCTCTCTTTAAGTCAACAATAAATGTAAGAAAGATTTAATTTTAGATACATTGGTTAGGTTAGAATAAAAAATACCACACCCAGTATATACCAACTTTTAGACTCATATCTAACTCACATAATTAATATTATTAAATATCAGAAAAGTCTCTCAAAACTGAAAAGCATTAGGGGAAAATGTACAAACTCTAAATATGTCCTCTATGTCAAAGGCAATTCTATTTTTTAAACCATTATCTATCAGAAGTTCATAGTGGTGGAAGATAGAATGCTAGAAAGATCTGAGTTTGAATCCTGCCTCTTTTGCCCAATAGTTCACTAGTTATGAAAGCCTGGGTAACTTCAATGGCTTCAATTTCCTTATTTTCAAAATAAAGTTAAAATATCAACTCTTTTTCTTTTTCAGGGCTATTCTGAGGATCCAATTAGATAACAAGTGAAATGTTTTTGCAAACCTTAAAGAACTAACCATTTAATTAATATATTCTTTAACACTTTTTTAAAAGCAGCACCAGAGTAGATATTTTTGAGGCCAAAATTTGTTGAGATGATGGGATAAAGGTTAAGAAAAAGTCAGACTGCAGGGGCATTTGATGGAAAAAGAAACAAAGGCTTATTGATGAAAGGGCTGGGAACAAAGCACAACTCAGAGATACTATGCATGTAAACATATACTGTGGGGAAACCTTAGAAGACTTGAGAATTCCTTAAATTTGCTCAATTGCCAAAAAAAGAAAGGCTTAGCATAAAAAAGTTGGAGAAACAATGATCCTAAGCAATCCTGCAAAGGCAAAAGGTCAGAAATAACTTCACATGAGGGTGGCCATCAGGAAATACAAACTCCCACCTAAGATAATGTATTTTTTTCCAGTGGCTAATTCCTCCTGTTTATCTAACTTTTTCTTCATTTGGGCAAAGCTCATTCAGAAACAGAAGCTGCTCACTTGCATGTCCTAAATGACTACTAACTTTCTTAGAAAATTGCTTTCCTTTAAAAATTATTTTTCTTTTTGGTTGCATATCACTATCACTCAATGTCATAGAAACCAAATCATGCCCTTCCCTTTCTCCTTCCATATGTTTCACAAAATTTCTGGGAAGCAATGGTCAAAGATCAAAGTCAACTAAATAAACAATACAAAACCAAACACTTCTCTCACTCATGCCAGCAGGAGGCAGGGCATCTTTGCACTCTCAAAGCACCAAAAGGCCAGGCAAGCAAAAGTTATCTCAGCAAATGCAGAGATGGGCAGTTTCCGGACTTCCTTTTTTGCAGGCAGTTACATATAGGATCACAGACTTCCAGCTGAAAGAGATGTCATAAGTCACATATAATCAAACACTCTCGTTTTATAAATAAGTATGCTTGTCCAAAATCACATAGGTAGTGTCAAAGATAACATTTGAACTCAGAACTTCTGACACCAGCACCAGTTTATCACATCATACCACATTACAAATCACAATCATATAACACATACCTTAACAGTGCTTAGCACAGAATTAGTGCTTAATAAATACTTGCTTACTAGTTGACTGTTACTTGATTTAAGGGCGAAGAAAATTCAGGAAAAGAAATGAGGAGAGAGTCCATTTATTTGATGATCAGGTTCAGAAAACACACAGAGGTCAGAGGTGACATGCCATCCGAATATCATGCACACAAATAAGAATAACAAATAAATATAAAGCAATCCTTTGGTAATAAGAATAACTAATTTATAACTTATAATTCATATATATATATATATATAGTTCTCTTAAAATAGGCATAACTGTAATTCACTGCAGTTTGCCATTTACATCTTTCCCCTTAACTTAAATCTTTGGACAAATTCTGGATGAAAACCATAATGAATCCCTTAAGCAAAAAGAGATATCATCTTATACTTCTATTTTTCAAAGGCTCTCACAGTTTGGCATGTTAGTAATCAAGTTATAATATTTTTAAAAAGCAACATAGGATAAGTAGTTTCCTTTTGGAAATCTTGTCACTGTGCCTATAGCAAATTTTTTCCTAGTAATCAAATTACTTTACTGTGAATATGATAAGCATATAACATGCATAACCTATAAGAAATTGATAGTATTTTATTAAAATGTATATAATAATAGTGGGCTTATCTGGCATCCTATGTACTAGAAATTTATATTAATATACTAGTCCTGAGTGATGTGATGTTCAAAACCATCACCCTGAGGCAAAAACAGATTCTAAAGAAAGATTAAATTAGGTTCAGCAGAATTTTCATAATGAATTTATTTGAATGTATATTAAGTCTTTGGAATTTGATAACCAATTAATATTATGTATACAAGGAAGTTTGAAAGCAAATTTTGGAGGGCATTTAAATGCCAAGCTAAATATTTTATAGGAGCGATTTTTTTTATAATAACCAATCTTAACCTGTTCAATTCCATATACTCCACAGAGCTGCCAAAATAATCTTTCTAAACTGGAGGTCTGGCTGTGTCATTCTGATCAAGGATCATCCCCACCTGTCTGTGACTTACCTTTCTAGACATCGCATATCACATCCCATTCAGACATTCAAGCTTCAAACCAAACTGGCTAATTCTGCATCCTATCTTTTGCACTCTTGCAAGACATTTTGTAAGACCATTCTTTATTCCTAGAATGGCCCCCTCTCCTCATCTGTCTTCTTAGAATTTTTGGCTTTTCAAAAGGTTTGCATATCACCTCCTATAAGAAGCTTTTCCTCATCTTTGCCATGTGCAGAAGAAGATTAGTTCTACTCTGACTCTGGACACCAGAATCAGAAGTGATGTGTAGTAGTTTCCAAAAAGCAAATCAAGTGTTGAAATAAGGAGAGAAAAACTTTCTACCTTTAGAGGTAATGGGTTCCCTTCATTGGAGGTCTTGGAGCTGATGGAGCAGGATTGTCACAGGTGTGACAGAGGGGACTGCTTATCTTATAGAGGTCCCTTCCAACTCTCAAATTCTGTGATATTTCTGGTTAGTGGAAAATATCCTTCCAAATCTTGTAACTTACCTACAATAGTTTCCAAGACTGGGATTAGGGGGCCTGAGTTCAAGTACAGCCTCTGATAACTCCTCAGATACAACTTCAAATACAGGTTGTTGTGATGATCAAATGAAATAATTGTCAAGCACTTAGAACAATGCTTGGCACGTAGTTAGCATTATATAAAATATTAGTTATTCTTCTTAATCTGTGTATATATTATATACTTCAATAAGTATATTCAATAATCCCCTTGCCAGCAGGGCTTAAGGGGAAAGGGGGCAGGAGGATAGGAAAAGAAGGTTATCTTCATATCCCCTGTATAAAGAGCTATAACTTTTACATGGCAGGCACTTAAATAAATGTTTATTGAACTGGCCACAATAATTAATTAACCAAACTGTTTCTCCAACAGTAACAAGTAAGCATTTACTATGCTTTCCCCCAAACTCCACCATTTAAAGGAAACATTTTTTGTAATTTTTGACCACCAAAAGTAGCTGCATTGGAAAACTATAAGAAACACGGTCTTAATCACTTCACTGCACACAGTAATGTCTTCTACATGAGCCAAAGAAGGAGCAAAGAAATAACTGCTCTAATCAGGTTCTAACTAATGGGTTAGTACTTAGGAGATGCGTCTGATGTCCTGGGTATCTCATTTCCAAAAAGATAGAAATAAACTGGAGGGAATTCAGATGGGATAAACAACAATGATTAAGGAGTTAGAGGGATTGGCATGAGAAGGAAAAGTTAAAAACAGAATTTGTATAGCTTGGCTAAGGCAAAGCATCTGAGAAACATGATAACTATATACACAGGGGACCAAACAGAAGGAGAAAAAAGAAATTATTCAGTGATTCAAGGGATCTTAAGTAAAAGAAATGGGAGAGTGACTATAGGATCTCGGGGGAAAGGATTCTTACAGGATAAGCAATTTAAATGGAGAGAGTTTGATATGATATATAAAGAAAGCATTTATAAAAGCACCCTATCAATGTTTCATGTCTCAATTCAGCCTTGAAAATAAGCAGTAGGTTCTAAATCCAGCAATTTAAAGACACCAGGTTATCACATAATAAGAAATTTATACAATGCCATTTTTAAAGTTCTTTTTTTGTTTATTTTATTTTCATGAGATCCTGTTTTGGTAATCATGATAAAAGCTCACATTTACATAGGTTTGAAAGCTGTACTTTATACATGTTACTCATTTAATCTTTACAAATATTCTGGGAAACAGATGATCAGTATCCCCATTTTACAGATGAGAAAATTAAAGCAGACAGAAATTAAATGGCTTGTCCTGGAGCACATAGTAAGAAAGTGTTTGAGAACAGTTTTGAATCCAGGTCTTCCTGGCTTCATCTCTCTCTCTCTCTCTCTCTCTCTCTCTCTCTCTCTCTCTCTCTCTCTCTCTCTCTCTCTCTCTCTCTTCGTTTTACACCTAGCTGTCAGGTAGCACAACTTTGAGATATTTTTACTTTAAGTGGACATTTCATATAAATCTTAGCTTAATTAACAACACTGAGATAGAAAAATATAAGGCAACTAACATTGACTATATCAGTACCAATTGTGCTTGGAACATAGTAGGCACTTAAATGTTTGGTAAATGAAGGCTGTCAGGTGTCAAAGTGTTGAATCCAACTAAACCAATAATTGGAAGGTTTTTAAAATTTAATTTTTTATTTTAAAATTTAATTTAATTAAATTTAAAATTTAATTTAATATTTTCCCAATTATGTGCAAAGATAGTTTTCAACATTCATTTTTATAAGATTTTGAGTTCCAAATTTTTTTTCTCCTTCCTTTTTTTAACTCCTCCCCCCCCAAAACAGCAAGCAATCTGATATAGACTTTACATGTATATTCATTTTTAACATATTTCCATATAAGTCGTGTTGGAAAGAAAAATCAGAATGAGAGAGAAAAACCATGAGAAAGGAAAAAAAAAAAACAAAAAAAAGTGTAAGTAAAAATATTATGCTTCAATTCACATTCATTTTTCACAGTTCTTTTTCTGGGTGTGGTTGAGCCAATTAAAGGAATTATTTTTTAAAAAACACTTACAAAGATATTTTGATAAATGGCTTAGCCTTTTTCTTTTTTGTATCACAAATATGTTGTGGTTCTTCTCACACATTCAAAACTTTGTTCAGTTTGGTATTTATTTTGGAATTATTTCCTTTCTTCCAAATTGTCAGGTGAAGTTTAAAGTACCCAATTCAATTAATCAACAAGTATTTATTAAATTCCTAGTATGTATTAGAAACTGTGATAGGCACCAAGAATATAATGATTTAAATAATCTACTAATCAAGAAGCTTAAATTCTATATAGGTATTATAAACATAAAGAAAATAAATACAAATAAGTGTCATTAATTACAAAGTAGTTTGAGAGATCAGAAAGGCTTTATGGGGAAGGTGGTACTTAAGTCTTAAAGAGTGAGACAAATTCCATGAAAGAGAAGTAATAAGGGAGTAAATTCTAGGCAGGAGGAGCCAGCTAGCAAGTGCAAAGAAGTGAATGTGGGAGATGAAATGTCATGACTGAGGAAGAAAGAAAAGGCTACAGCAGTATGTAGAAGAGAAAATAAAGTGCAACAGAGCTGGAAAGAGGAAGGGGGCTGGGTTATTTAGTAGCAATAGGAAGTCACTGAAGTTTATGGAATAGAGTACTGACATGATCAATTTAAAATTTTATTTAAAAAATTAATTCTGTCCGAATGCCAGGCTTTAGAGTTAGGAGATTATTTAGTCCAATTTCTCTATTAAACAGAGAAGGAGACTGGAGCCCAGAAATTGATTTGTCCAAGATCATACAGGTGGTCAAGAGTAAAACTGGATTCAAAACCAGACTTGAAGAGTTTAAATCCATTCATTTTTCTGCTTTGATATCAGCATAATAATAGCTGTTGTTTATAATTAGTTTAAAGGTTTAGCTACATAAATTACTTTATAAACATTAAATTGTAAAACTCACCCAGATTAGTAACTGACTTTAATCTGGTTCAAAACTTTCCATGGTTCCTCACTGCTATAGGGTAACATGCAAACTTCTTAGCCTAGTATTTAAAGCTTTCCATAATCTGGGAACTACCTTTCTTTCTAACTTTATTTCACACCACTCTCCTTCCTTAACTCTACACTTGCCCTTCTCTAATCTTGATACATTAAATATACAGGTGCATTAACACAATCCCATTCCTAGAATTGGTCTCCCTCTTCATAACTCAGAATCTTTGTCTTCTCCTAAGGCTCATCACAGATACTACCTTCTCTTTGAAACTAATTTATATCTCTAATTATTAGGGCTAGCTTCTTTCTCAGTTTTCCTTGTATTATTCTCCTATTTAATTAGGTAGACTGAAAACACAGAAAACTTCAATTTTAAACTAGATGGTACTTGAGAAATAACATAGCAGAGTAGAAATGGCACTAGAATAAGAGAACTCGGATTTGAATACCAATTCTGATCAAACATGTGACCATGAGCAAGTCATTTAACTATTGAACCTCAGTTTCCTTATTTGTAAGATTGGTGTAATAAAACTTCACTACCTCCCTCAAATGGTTCTTTGAGGAAAATACTTTGTATATGATAAAACCTAAAATAAATGTACTATAAATTTTTTAAAAGAAAAAAGAATGCTAAGGGATTTAACTACTATGACATAGTTAGAAGGAGTCTAAACTGGCTTATTTCCCACACCAGATTTCCCCAATATGCTCTGTTGCCTTTAGGGCTCTGTCTTTATAAAGTGTTCTAAGAGGTTGTGAAAGGGACTGTACAGATTCTTAGGGGAAAATACACATCCTTCTTTACTCCGTCTATTGCTATTATGTCCTGTCTGGCACTGGCTTCCATTTGGTCCCTCCACACAATCTGTCCACTGTTAGAATGAGATCATTCCCCCTTTGTGGCTGTTGCCATCTCCAGAACTGCTTTCCTTCCTCCAGGCTTCTGATCTCAAGGCAAATAGGCTGAAAACATCTGGTTTCTCTGGCCTCCATTTTTGTAAGCCATGGGAGAGGATGACAAGCATCTCTGTAATTATGAAATAGCCAAATAACGTCATTAGTATGTAACTGCCTACATAATGGGAAACAAAAGTTATTCAATAAAAATTAAGCAAATTTAAAAAAATTTTAATTTAATTTAACTAAGAATTAATTGAATGAAACAAATATGTTCAGTTCTTATTGAGTGCTGAACACTATGCTAAAAAAAAATAGGAAAAAATTTAAAATATCTATTAAGATACAGTGCCCTGCCCTCATGAAGATTATCCATTAAACCTCTGGACATGGTGTCAAGTTATGTGACATTGAGTTTTCTCAGCTGCATATGGGAATAACAATAATAGCAGCAACTTTTCCAGGGCTATTGTAGGGAAATGAATGAGGTAGCAAATGCAAACCCCTTTGCAAATCTTAAAAGCATTATATAAATACTAGCTATTATTATTAAAAGGGAACATGAGATTTGTCTAAATAAACACAACACAAAATTTAAAATATGTAATAATCACATTATGTAGTTGAAAGAACCCTGGCTTTTACAGTCACAGGCACTGTATTCAAATCCCAGTTCTGCCTTTTCCTATGTGACTTTGGCTAAGTGACTTAACCAGTCTGGTCTTCAGTTTCCTAATCTTTTAAAATGAATGAGTTGGATTACATAGATGACCTCTAAAAATCTATAAATTCATAGGGAAAAGAAATGCTACATGAAGCCTGAGTCATGGAAAAAGGGTCATTACTAAGGACTTTTAAAGTGGGCTATTAAAAAAAAAAAGACTTCATGGAGGTCTTTTAGGTGGACTTTATTTTTTTAATAGTTTTTATTTACCAGATATGTGCATGGGTAATTTTACAACATTGACAATTTTAGTTGGACTTTAAAGAATGAGGAGAATTTTAACAGGAAAAGAAAGGAATGGGAGGAGGTCTGCCAGGTCTAAGGGTCAGTGTAAACAATACCAGAAAAGGGAAGGCATGGTAAATGTAAAGGGGATGGAGCAGAACTACTGCTAGGTATAAGAGAGGCTACACTGAAGGTATAATATGAAATAAAACTGGAAAACTCAAGTGGCACCAGATTGTAAGAGGCCATAAATGAGAGACTAAAGAACTGGAAACTTATTTGCTAGGAAACAAGGAAGCATTGAAGGGTTCTATGGGGAGGGGGAAGATGATATGATGAGATCAATTAATAAAATTAATCCGGAGTGATGCAAATGGTAGATCAAATAAGACAGGGAATAGAAGGGAGGAAGATGAAGGAGGAAGTAAGATTAGGAGGTTATTGCAAGAGTCTTGGCACATGGTAATAGAAACCTGACTAGAGTGATGGAAGGATCATAGGAGCATAGATTTAGAGCTAGAAGTAATCCTAGAAGTCGCACAGCACAGACTCTTTATTTTACAAATAGAGAAACAGGTTCCAAGAAGGCTACTACCTTGAGCCAAGCAAGGATGCTTGATTTTATTGTAGGTCAATGGTTCTGACCAGAAGACCTCAGAAGTACCAGCCCATGGGTAGGTGATGTATTGAGTAGGGACAAAAATGAGAAATTACACACAGCGAGGGCAGGGACATGGTCACACAAATGAGGAATATAAGACTGAAACAACTGTGCTTTACTAAAGGACAAAAATAAATTTCATGTCACTCATCTCAAGTATCCAAGCAAAGAATGACAGAATCTTAGAGGTCAGAGGATCATAAATCTAACCCAGCCCCAAACTACCTTTCTAGTCTTATGATATATTACTCTCCTTCCTGTTCTCTACAGTCTAGCCAAATTGGAATTCTTGCTTCTCCGTATCCACATTTATTCTATATCCCGGCTCTGTTTCACTGATTTGTCCTGATTCCTAGAATGTATTCCCTTTTGATCTCTATCTCTCAAAATCCCCAGCAACTTTAGTTCCACCTTCTATGTGAACCACTGTACCATCTAGCTGCTATATCTGTATCCTTATTAGTAAAATCAGATGGTTATTCAAAACAACCTTTAAGATTCTCCTTCTAGTTCTTAAACCTTAAGCTCAAGTATAATTAACTTCTCCATTTCATGGAGAAAGAGGGCATCAGAGTTCTTAGTCTACAACATATGGCTATTAATTATTTGGGACTTTTAGTTTATCACTCTATCAAGAAGAATTACAACTTATCTCTTGTATATTGGTATATTTTATACATATATGCATTTTATATAGATAACATTTATATGTATGTATATATATATATGTGTATATATATATATATATATATATATATATATATATATATATATATACCTGTCTATCTCTATATACAACAAATACACATACACATTCCAGAAAGCCAAGGAAGACTGTCCCAGACAATATTATAGTAAGCAGTCCTTGAATCTTGTGAGTGGACCCTAATATCAAGAAGTTAACCATACAAAAATAAAAGAAGAACAAATCATCCTGAAGTGCATGGTTATCAAAACAATTCCAATCAGTCCAACAATATACAGAATAAGGAATACTACAGCCCTAGAAAAATACCCAAAACAAATCTGGGCAAGCATCTAAATGTGTGGAACAGGGTAGGAAGAAGCTTACTCAGGGATCAAGCTACAAGGGGGGATGAATGATAATAATTAATAATAATAACAACTAGAATTTATACATTTTAAGATTTGCAAAGTGCTTCATGTGTTAGTTTATTTGAAACTTTTAACAACCTTGGGAGAGACGTGCTATTACTGTTCCTATTTTACAGTTGAGAAATCTGAGGCAAAACTTAGGTGATTAACTAATTTACCTAAGTCACAAAGCTAGTAAATATCTAGAGTCAAATGTGAATTCAGATTTTTCTGGATTTCAGGCCCAGCACTGGCTACCTGGCTCTATCTATCTGCCTCTGTAATTAGAATTTACATAACACTTTTAAGTTTGCAAAGCATTTAATAAATACATCTCATTTTATCCTTACAACAACCTTGAAAGGTAAATGCTATTCATAGCTCCATTTTATAAATGAAGAAACTGAGGCAAAAAGATGTGAGATGACCTGCTTACAATCACACAGTCTCTCTTTGACTGAGAGACAAATTCTCAGTCAAATTCTGAGACAGAATTTGAACTCAGATCTTCCCAATTCCAAGTCCAGCACTCTAACACTGAGATAAAATAGATTTTTTTTTTAAGTAAAAGAAATTACATCTTAGAAAATATTACTTAAACATACATATTTGGGGTAGGAAAAAAATTTTGAAGCTGAAAATTCTCATTGAATTAATCCCCATAACATAGAAATACAATTTTACTCACATTGGATTACAGGGGTCTAAGAGAGACATCACCACCCAATGAAGACCATTTGATGAAGGCACTTCCTCTGGTTCAGCCCAACAAAGAAAACTTCAAAAAGCCATAACTTCTCATATTCTGAATTCTAAACTGGGATTTTTCAAAATCCTGAATGAGAATATTTATCTACTATGACTCTTTCCTAGTTTTCATCACCTTTTTCCCCTTCCACCCATTTGGATGCTTTGAGAGACAACTTAAAAGCCCAAGACAAATTTAATTCTGAGTCACAACTAAGCAGGCCCAGCAGACATGGGGCTTTTATAAACAAAGATTTAGCCCTCTCCCCACTTATTTTTTTCTTGCTGGCTTCCAATTTGATGTTTCTAAAATGATCTATGTTAGAAAGTTAAATTTCATGAAAAGAATGTCCAATAAAGCCATTAATTTTATTTTTAGCTCATATGGCTGCAATTTCTGCCTGGAGCCTTTTCATTCCAAGAAAACTCGGAGCTGCTGAGGCACCTGGATTCACTTCAGGGTCTCTGCTCCATGAACTATTACATTCCACACATAGTTTCCCAACACAAATACTAAACGTCTGCTCCCTAGTTCTTAGCTCACTCACTGTCTGTACAACATTCCCCACCCTTTGATGTGAAAGAAAAAGAGTTCGCTTTACAACATTGCCCAAGATTAGAACTTTAAAAGGGAAAAGAAGTATGGGGAATGGCAAACTCATTAGACATCATTATGCAATAATAACAATTCTGAGACAGAATATTTTCATTCTATCAATATTTCACAAACTTAATAACTTTGCCTTCCTTCTGTTCCCCTATAGAAAATACTTAGGGTCAAGGAATGAGTCCTAGTTCCCAGGGGAATCCCATATAATTCTCCCAGTAAGGCCATTTGTTGAGTCATATGCAAGAGTTACAAAAACCAGACTTCCTCAAACATCCCTCATTTTCCCTTTTTGCTTCATAGTATTCAGTGCATTTCATTAATTGCCTGCATCCTCAGAAGCCATGTTTTCATGCTCTACTGTTTCCAACAACTTTCCACCCCCTCCTACCCTCCCATCAGGATTTCTAGGGTTTTAATAGCCAGTCACACAACTACCCCCTACTGAATAATTACAGGTTCTGATCAATTAATCAAATCACCTTTTCACAGATTTTTATCAGCTTATAGATGTAAATCTCCCTCAAAGATTCCCGGTGAAAGGGCAGAGCTGAGCATGATATGAGATCCAGTGAACTCTTTCCTAGGCAAATCCAGGCCCCTGAAAACAACTTCCATCAGCAAAGTGGACTAATTAAATGTTACAAAAAGGAGAACTGACACCATTTCTTTATCTTGTCTAAGGAAAGCAAGCCCATTTCTCCTGACTTCAAATTGTCAGGAATTAGGGCTAATGCTGTCCTGCCAAAAGCAAGTTTTAAAAGTTCAGAATGGTAAATTGTAAAAGCTAAGAGCCTTGCACAGCATGTAACTCTCTGGAAATTCATTTTTATGTATATTTTGAGGGATTGGGGAAGTATTTGGATCTCTGAGAAAAAATTATTCCATTGCCCCAGTGAATGATTCATTTCAAACCTGACTGTAAAGTAAGTGAATTCATATGTGTCCTTGGAGGATTTTTCCTTGAGGAACTACAAGGCTTCTGCCTCGTGCAGACTATGGGGGATATGCACATCTACATCCAAACTCAAAGTGACAAGGAATGAAAAGGAGAAATTCCAACCTCAGGCAAAAGCAGCAGGTGGGAAAAATACTCCATTTATGTAAAACTAATCCAGGAAAAGGCTCCCACTCTGCTTAGCTACCACCTGAAGAATGTGATTAACTAAGGAGTGTTTTCAGTTGAAATTTAGGTAATGATTACTCATAATTTTTTTTAATAGTGGCAAAAATAGTTCTTTTGTAGAGTTAACTATAACAAGTATTACCCTTTTTCAGATGAGGAAGAGAAGGCTTCAAAATTATACAGGTTCATAGACATAAGGCTAGAAGGGGTTCTGGCCCTTTTTATAGCTCCTTATTTTACAAATGAGGAAACTACCAGGAAGGGCAAAGTATTCTGAACTAGGGATGACTATGACAATGCATTTGGTCAAATGTCTCGATAAAAAGACTGTGGAGGCATAAGCAGGCAAGATGGTTGACAGCCACCATTTATATAAATTGATGAAAACATAAGAGAAATTGTGTCCATATAACATAGGAAAATAGCTATGCCCAAACTGTGTACCTAGATATCTGAAATCTCACTTACTAAGAGGAAAACAAGAACAACATGTTTTAAAATATTCCCTATGTCCTTAAGCTATCTTCCCCCTGCCCAGAATATTATTAATAGTCTATATTCAGTTGTTTCATAAGATGTACTTTATAGTAATTGGTTCTTCAGTATGTGCAAAAAAATTCACTTCTATTCGGCCCCATGGTATAGCTGGAATAAAGTATGAGCAATAAGAAATTCTTAGCACAAAGCTAGGAGCAAGGAGCCACTACGATATATAAATTAAATGGAACAAAGCCAGGAAAACAATTAACTTTTTGAGCCATCCTAAACTATTTATCAAAAGCAACCAAATGACTTTTTTGATAAAGGGAGGGAAGGAGAAATAAGGAACTAATTTACATCTTTTTCTTTCTGACCCAATCCTTTATTCAGCCAGGAAGACTTAATCATCACCAGATAACCATTTTCAAAAAGCTCACTAAAAAGCAATCGGAACTTCAAAGGCCCATCAATCAATAAACAACACATTAAGAAAGACCTTATAGACACAAGTCATGTCCTGAATTAGGGACACTAAACCAAGCCCCTGTTCTCCTCCTCAAACAGGAGCCTCACACATTTTCCAAGCTCCCTACTCTTCCTCAAACATGTCTGCCCTACTCTGGGAGTGGTTAGCAAGGGGAGTTTGGTA